>NC_048230.1:45965576-45978414 GCF_002007445.2 Ailuropoda melanoleuca
CCGGGTCGGCGTCTGGGGTGCGGGAGCGAGGCGTCGGGAAGTAAGTCCGACGTCGTCCCGAATTAGAAGTCGGGGTTCGGTGGTGTCGTGGGGTTGCTCCCACGTGAGCTGAAGACCGCGAGAGTGGGGTCGGACTTCCGCGGAGAGCAGTGCGGTTCGGCGGGTGGGTGTGATGACCAGGACTGGTTGTGGCTCTTTCGCAGGCGAGAGTTGAGCCTGCGGGTCCAAAGTTCTGACACAAATCAGCCTCAGACGCGTAGGTACTGCGTGTCCATAATGACATCCTTTGCAACGACTTAATCCGATGTACCGTTCAGCTGTCAGCTCTAGAGTGTGTGTGTGTGTGGGGGGGGTGAGGATGTTTAAGTCTTTCCAAAAGTACACAAGCCAAAGGTCTAAGGAGAAAAGTATTCCGGCCCAAAAAAACTTCCGCGGTGCCTTCTCTGTGGGTCACAGGTGCACGGCCCCTCCCCCCAGCGGCCGGCAGATTCCACCTCCTTATTTCTAGGTAGACGCTGGCTGCTTTTATCGTTCGCAGCCCCCCCCCGCCCGCCCTAACATGGAGGCCACCCTCTCTGGGTCTGGGATTGCCCCTCCCAGGGGTCCTGACAGTGTTCCTCTGAAGCCCACTGAGCGGGCAGGGTGACCTCGCCTTGCGCCTGTCCTCTTCACAGCCTTCGGAGACGTTCTGATGGCCTGTGTGAAGTGAGCACAGCCAGAAAGCCTCCCCACCCCGGCCCCTTCCCTCCCCCACTCCAGCAGTCCTGCGGAGCCCACGAGGTTCCCCGGGGTCTCCTTGGGCTCACTCCTCCCAGTGGGGAGGCTTTCCCTCAACAAAGCGGAATGGAGTGCCTCTTGTATCCTAAACGATTCTTTTGGAGCATTTAGCACGGCACTTTTTGTCACTGAGGCCTGATACCACAAACGTGTGGACTTCGCAGGAGCTGAGACCTCTAGTGCGCGGTAGGAGTTGCGTGGGTATCTGTTGAGAATGGGAAGGAGTAAACGAGTGAACGGTGATGAGGACCTTAATTACGAGCAGTGTCAGCAGAAGTGGACAAAGGAGAGAATGTTGCGGTGATTGAGCTCATGGATTGAATGGTGCTGGGATGTGTAGCCTGGTTGGTGAGGTTGATGGTGGTGACACCAGCCGAGGAAGAGCCATTCTGACGAGCAGTGGGCTGAGGGGGAGGAGAGATGGGGAATTGCTGGTGCCTGTGGGACATGGCGAAAGCTCAAGGGAGTGACAAGGGCTACAGGTGAAGCTTTTACGGTGACACCGTGTGACATTTGATAAACATGTTTAGAGAAAGACTGTAGAGAGGAGGAGCAGAGAAGTCCAGAATCCAGAAGGATGCCAACAAATGGCTATTATCCAGAGAGGTTGTTCATTAAGTCAGCAGAGAGGCTTGACAAGGACCAGGGGGTTTAGCAGGCTCGGCGGAAGCCACGGGGTGGGCAATTTTAGAAGACGAAGACGCGCAGTGTCAAGTGCAGCAGGGCCACCCCATAGTCATACTTGACAGGTGTTGGTGACAGAGCAAGGAGCTCAGGGACACAGCGGGAATGGAAACCATTAGATGGCAGTGAGTTGAGAGGTGAATAGGGTGAGGGGGACACAGATGTGTGTTTAACACTTCGAGAAGCAGCGGTTGTGGAGAGCAGGCAGCAGGTGAAGTCGGATCTCATTAGACACTAAAGCAACAGGATTTGGTGGCTGAGGGGGAGGGAGAATCTCCAGACTTCCGGCTGGTGTGTTTGGGTTTACAGGGTGGGACCAGCGCCCAATAGGGACACCAGGGGAAGGCCTGATTGGAGGAGAGGCTCAGAAGTCAGTAGCTCATTTTGCATACGTTAGGTTTGCGGTGCAGTTAAGGCACAAGTGGAGATGTTAGGGGTCCATCAAGTGAGTGGATGGACCCAGATCTGGGCAGAGGTAAAGGTTAGCACAGCCAGGAGGGCATGAGCTCCCGTGTGGAGAGTGTATGGAAGGAAGGTAGAAGCCAGCCTGGGCCAGAGCCCTGAACACCCCACGCTGCTGGGAGTCTGGGGGTGTGGGGGGCACGAAAGATGTGGGCCACTTTGGTCACCGCGTGGGGCAGTGACCAGGTTGATAGGAAAGAGGGGGGTCTGTGGAGGGGGAGCTGCCAGGTGGCCAGAGCCTCCACTGTTCTCCAAGCCCCGGTGAAGAGTTTTGTTTTAATAGATGAGCAGTTCTTCACAGAGAAGTGTTAAACATTTACTAGTCTTAAAAGAGTTTTAAAGCATTTTTAAAAAGGGAAAAGTATTTAGGTAATAAAACACACAGTGCTCCCTTTACTCAAATCCTAGACTGCTCAATAAGCAGGCCACAGGCCCCGGGCCATGTTTTACAGAACAGCATTTCGACAGATGCTTTTATCTTATTCTCAAAACCCAAAAGCATAAAATCAAGGCCCTATGCACTAGAGCCCCTCCTCCCAAAGAGATTTGCCTAAAAAAAGCCTGATTCTTCAGGATAATGCATAAACTGATCGGTTGTTGCTGCTCAGTCATTGCCACACGAGGCGGTCAGCACCAAGAGGTCACCTGCCATAGCTTTAGCTTTTCTCCATGTGTTCCGTGTCTTCGTGAAGATGTTGAGAGCATCAGGAAGAATGTTGTGATTGTTTCGTTCTGCTGCACGCATTCAGGTGACATGCGTCTTAGCCGAATTCTGAGACCTAGTAAAGCATGTTTAATGGGGGTTTTGGCGTGGTCCCTCCCTCTCCCTCCTCACTTGATTGTATTTCTCTTTCAAGACTGTACCATTAAATCAGAAAGCACTGGTTCTAAATTTCTTTGCGTGGGGAAAAGCAAGAGTAGGTATTTCCTGATTCTGTAACTCCAGTTGTGACGGTATAGACTGTGTGCAGCGTGGTGCTCCCTGAGATGGGTGGGCTGCGGGGGCCACGCAGTCTTGCCTGCTGCGCACCAGCGGCGCACAGGCCGCACGCCTGAGGGGCACTTACATAGTTTGCCCGTCAAGGCGCTGTTCAAGCACCATTTCGTACAGAATTTGACTATACTCTTCAGACCTAAGTGGTCAAGAAGTTGATATACCATGTTGGCTTGAGATTTGGCCTTTTTATTATTAAAAACGAAAGCATGTAGATAGCACACACACGCGCGTGCACAAACATATCTGCTACTTCGTGTGCGTAGTTACGTCTGTACACGCTCTGAGGATTCCTGCCCCTCCGCCACGTGCAGCCGTGTGATCGTGATCGGGTGTCTGATTGGGTGGCAGAAGTGCTGAATGAAGAGCTTTTTCCAATTGATATCCACATTTTTTTTTTAAAACACGTGTAAAATTTTGGTTTTTGGTTTTTTTACTTTAAAATTCTCTTATATTCTTCAAACGCCTGCTTTCTGTTGGCACGAGAGGAACTTTCGTATATCTGACAGACTCCCAAGATTTTCCATTTCTCTGTACATCCGTAACAGGCAACATCCTGGCCTCCCACCTCTGTAGACAGATTTGGGAGATGTTCCTTCTCTTTGAATCTCTTACATTTTAGCCTCGGTTGGTTGGATTTGGAACTCAAAAATAGTTGTGGTGTTGGAAAGGTAATTTATGTGTATTGATGGGGAAGTTGAGAATAAAACTCTGGGTGTGCTTTTGAAATCTCTGATGGCTCAGTCTCTGTGATTCTTGTTGGCTTTTCCTCCGAACGCTCTTGCTCACCATCAGCACTCTGGTTTCATGAGCCATTTGAGAGGAGGGATTAATTTATACAATATTTCTGTTCTGCATAAATCCAGAAAGCCACCGTTAGACCTGAGTTTAAGTGGTCTCTTTCGCTTTTTAAGTACTTTGCATTTTGGAAACAAATCTCGTCAATTATAGCCTGTACACCTACAGGCAGAGCCCTGCTCCCAAGGGCCCCCAGGCCAGGGGTGATATGACAGACTGGAGCCCTGAGCTTGCTGGTGGTGACGGGAGGCCCCCTTCTCCTCTGTTACACACTGTGTGTGATGATTACCCTATCAGCCTATGTAGGCACAACCGCTTTACTCTTCAGCTGCTTTTCTGTCGAAATCTGTGGCAGGTACTGCCTTGTCTGGCTTTTTTATGGGATGGATTCCTTTAGAGACTTACGAGATGAAAGCATCCAGAAAGGAAATACAGTTCTCATGCTTACCACTGATTAAAACACTGGTTTGTTCTGAAGTTGAGTTTTTTCCCTGAACTCACAGCGCTGCCTCAGTAGCAGGGGCCATTCTGAAAGGGAGGCGTAATGAGCACTGCTGTACATGAGCGCACAGCACTGCACTCAGTCTCCTGAGGGGGGCAGAGCTAGGACTCATCATAGCAGAGGAGGTAAAATACTTCAACTTCTCGGTCTGAGGACCTCTGGACAAGGACAGAAGGACTGAGGAGAGCACATCTGCACCAACGCCCCGTCTCGCATACACTTCTTTGTACCTGGATTTAGATAATTGACCCAGGGCCCTGTCCTTGTACCCATCATCCCTACGCGCACCCACCTGACGTTGGCCCCGGGAGTTCCGTCTCACCTTGCAGAGACATTGCTGCTGGTTTTTCTTCCTTTAAAGACCCTCTTCGGGGTTCTCCCAGTTCAGCTTCTGATCTGGGAGGCCTCCTGTGATCCTCCCCTCCACCCCCCCCCATTTTACAGACAGCCTGCCCAGGGTCACACTGCTTGTTCCAGCTGCTTTCCCCTCACAACTGCCCGGCCTCTAAACTCTCCGCTCCGTGTCCGGGGCAAAGTTGCAGACAAAGCCCTCCTGATGGAGGAGTGGAGGCCCCATCCCGCCAGATTCCGGGACGGTGGTCATAACGGAATCACAGCAGCAGAAACAAACGACGTTGTATTCCTTGGGAGAAAACAGAAAGGCTCTGTCCGAAACTAGCAGGTCTTGTGAGCTCTGGAGGTGTTCATTAGAAAGTACCGCTGCCCGCGGGCCCCTGCTTGTCGCGCACGGCAGCATCGGGGGTGCCTCTGCAGGGTCAGCTGCGCAGCGGTGCTGCACACAGCGCACCTTCCCGCTTTTTGACCAGAGCCAAGGCGTTCCTGCTTGTGGGAACCGTGCAAGCAGCGGGCTGTAGAGGCACCTCCGTAATGGGGGCTAAGGCCCGCAGCCCGGCGTGCCGTGTGCACAGTGCCCCCGCGGCGGCGGGTGCTTCCCCTCCGCGGTCTGTCTGTGGAGTATCTGGGGACCGGCCGGTGCTAGCGCACGGAGGGAAGAACCTCCAGGTGGGGCTGCGCCTCGGCCAGACTCCCTTTTCCCTTTCTGGTCGGTGACCGTCTCCCCTTTCCTCGCAGGCCCGAGGGGCGGTCGTGCGTGCGGGGAGGAGACTGGGGCGGGGGGTGGCGGGCTGCGCTCGGAGTCCTGCAGAAACTCAAGAGCGCGGCTGGTGGCCGAGGAGCGCCGCGCCGGCCCCTTTACCCTCGTCCCCGCCCCCTCGCCACAATGCCGGCGCAGGCCGGCGAGCGCTCCGGGGGAGGGCCGATCAGTCTGCGACTCGCGGCGGCCTGGGATCCCCGCTGCGCGCGGCTCGGGGCAGAGGGCGCAGGCGCGCGGGCGGGGCGGGGGCCTCCTCCCTCCGCGCGGGGGCGCTACTCAGGGCGCAGCCGGCCCTTCTAGCCCCGCGTCTCGGTGGCCGGGGCGCCGACCCCGCCCTCCCGCCCACTCCGCGGAGCTCCGAGGAAATGGCTGCGGGCCCCAGAGGCTTGCGACCCGCGGTGAGTGGCGTTCCGGCCGCCGGGCAAGAGGGGCCGGCCCGCGGGGCCGCACTCGGGGGCGGGTGGGGGTCGGCGGCGGTGGTGCGGGAGCCCGGCCCGCCGAGAGCCGCGGCGTTCGTGCCGGTCCTCGCTGCGCTCCCGCCGAGGAGAGAAGATGGCGGCGGCCGCGGGGATGGCGGGAGGGCGGGGAGGAGAGGGACCGGGCGGTGGGGAAGGAAAGAGAGGGGGGCGGCGAGGGGACGGGGTAGGGGGGAGGTCACCTCCCCCGGCGACTCCAAGGCCCCGAGCGCGCGTGGGCGCGTGCCTGGGGCTGTATCCGCCCGAGGAGCGTGTTTGCTGGGTGGCCTGGTCACGATTTGAACGGGCTGGAGGAATAATAGCAACATTTGTGCGTTGATCCAGATCAGCGGTGCAGGAGGCAGGATGGCCCGAGAGAAGGGAAGCTGCTTTTTCCTAGAAGTTCCGAGTCTGGCTGGCTTACGGACAGAAACGATTCTATTTCAAGAAAGTGTAACTGCTGGGAGTGAATTTTCTGTTGTTTTTTTTCTCGGTTAGTTCCTCTAGATGCCCTTTAAGGATGTGAAGTTTCATTCTAGGATCTTTTTTAGAGTGTGGGTGCTGTTTACTTTCATTTAAAGGATGAGTTTGATTTTTAGCCAACTACTCTCAAAAAGGATGACATTAGGATAAATGTGTGATATTTGGTGCTGTAGGAAGCAGGGAAGGATTTCGGAAAATCAGTTTCATTTAAAAAGAGTATTTGCCTAGGTATAAAACACTGATTTTTAGTTTTTTGTTGAGTTACTTTGTCATTTTGACGTATATTGGCTATGTTTGTGTCACCTGGTCATATTGAAAGTAGAAAGGGTCAACTCTCAGCCTCTAACGGAGATGTGCCCCTAGTGGTCCCTTTTGTGTCTCTCATGCCTTGGGCCCTCAGATCCCCATTTGTTTTCTCCCGTGTTCCGTATCTGCCGTCCCCTGGCCAGACAGCCTACTTAGCAGTAAGCTCCGAGCTCCTGGACAGGTTCTTCCTTGTGCTTCAGTTCCCTGGAGGTAGGAACCGCCGCAGAAGCACCTTATTCAGATGAGTTAACTGCTAGTAAACTGCCCAGAACAGAGTCCGCCTGGTGCAGTGCCCATTACGAACTGTCATTGATGCCACATGGAGACTCGACTTCCCCAGCACTAACCTACAGGTACTACCGGGGCCTCCTCATATTTACCCAAAACATCTTAAAGTCCATCTTTTTGGTGCCTCCCCAATGCCTGTGAGACCGTGGAGCTCAGGGCCAGGTTTTTGGCTTTGAATCTAGCATCTCAGTAAATGAGCTTGGAGTTGGGGCCATGGGTCACAACACATGTGAGTTAAGTTGAAGATACTCGTGAAGTCATCCCTTGGCTGTAGATACACATCCGTGTCCTTTGTACACTGAAGGAATGAGATCTGAGCCTGATGTACTCAGGCATTCTGTGCTGATTCTGACCTCCAGGAAGCTGAAGCACAAGGAAGGGACTTGCCCAGGAGCTCGGAGCTTGTTTCTCAGTGGGCTATGTGGCCCACCCCAGACACATGTTCCACAGCTTCCAGAGCCACATGGACTCTGGCTGAAATATGCTTCCAGGAAAGGTGCTTTAGGGGTGCCTGGGTGGCACAGCGGTTGAGTGTCTGCCTTCGGCTCAGGGCGTGATCCCGGCGTTACGGGATCAAGCCCCACATCAGGCTCCTCCGCTATGAGCCTGCTTCTTCCTCTCCCACTCCCCCTGCTTGTTCCCTCTCTCGCTGGCTGTCTCTATCTCTGTCAAATAAAATCTTAAAAAAAAAAAAAGGAAAGGTGCTTTAGCCATGCATTTTAAGGAAATAAGATCTGTGACCTTTAGAATGATTCCTCAGTTTATTCTGCAAGTATTTTTTGCTTCCTGTGTGCTAAGCAGACCTGAAAGGTCTTCCCGGTTCTGGAGACAAGTGCAGTGGAGACTTGAGAGGACATCCCGGCTCCTTCATTGAAATTGGGTCGGTGTGTACACATACACGTCTCTGTGACTAGTCCATGGTATTTTTGATTTAAACATAGCATAGGCATCTCAGAAGTGTCACCTGGGAAGACCCGGCCCAAGGCCTGTTGTGAAACTTCCTGCCAGATGCATGTTGTAGGCACCCTGTTTTCCTATTTGTGTTCTTACAGACTGTAACAACAAATTTAGGAATAATGCATATCTTTACTTCTGATTTTTCCACCAAGAGCTGTCCCTTGTTAGTATTTGATTAAATACAGGTTATTTCAAGCAAAGTAAGTTCTGCACTGATAAGGAAAAAAGGGCATGAATAAAGAGTTGTATAATTGGCTGCGCCTTTCTGCTCCTTACGTCTGCTGGTACCCACAGTGACTGATTTCTGTCCTGTCAAACAGTGACACAGCATGTATGCATGTGTGAGCATCACAATGGCTTGTTGAGGAAATGTGTCGCAGGGGCTTGGAGGTGGGTCCACTCAGGGTTTCAGGTGGGCCTTGCGGTGGAGGGGACTTGGGGGGGCTGGAGTAGGGACTTCGGCTCCCATTTTCTTACTCCAGTGGAGTTTTCAGTTCCTGCTGTTGACACTGTAAGTCCTTCTCCTCCCATAGGGTGTCTATCTCACAAGGATTCAGTTCCAAAGCAGTTCAGGGACTGGTTTATTTTCTGGTTTGGTGTATGTTTGCAAGTGTTCAAGGTTCTGGTTGTTGTCTATTTTTGTTGACATGGTACGTTTTATCTTTCTACACTTGTCCAGTGATACTGGGTGATTTCCGTTTAGCTCTTGGAGAGCACAGATGGGACGTATTTACAGGTTAGGCCAGATCACTGTTGTCCTTGGGTGCCTGCGGTGGGGCTTTGTCTGTCATACAGGCCTGATTCTTACATACTCAGGCAGACTCAGGAAGTCCCATTGAGAAGGGTGTTTTCCTAAATGGAGTTTCTCACCTGTGTGTCTTCGTATTTACATGGTAGGGTCCCTTAGAGTGGATATCTGATATTCCCCTCTTCACTGTTAGTATCAGATAATGGGTGTTAACTCCATTACAAAGGCTCTGTGGTTTACAGTTGATAGAAACAGTAATTGGGAAAGGGGTCAGAATATGGTCTGAATTGAGCTTACTTGCTCTAGGTGCCCACACTACTGGAAAAGTTTCTCTTGCTTAGACTTTATTTTATAGTTTGAATAGTGATTTTTAGGGCAAGTTGTTACATGAAATTGAATGGGTAATGGTACGTATTTTAGTGAGAACTTTTGTAGCCATGACTATAAAACATGCTTAATCAAGAGGTGGTTATTCTTGTGTTATTTGTAAAGCAGATATATCTTTGGGTATCATTCTTAGATGCTGTGGTTTTGTTTTTCATATGCTGATACAGCCTTTAAATGGTGTTTAATACACTTTTATAAGAACGTGAATGAGCCCGCCCCCTGCCCCCCCCCGCATAAGATAGCTTTACTGTGTGTTGGGTTACAAATATATATACAGAAAATAAAAGCAATACAAGATAAGCAGCAGACACACCAGAAATGGTCCTATTCAGAAGCCCACGTTATAGCTGCTCCCCTGTTCGTGACTATGGGTGTGTGTGTGGCAGGATGTATTTAGGGAGTGTGGTCACTGTGCAGGGCTGGCTTATGACCTGCGCTCATCACTCATGCGGGGCTCTTTCCATGGCAGTCATTCTGTGGTTCATCATCCTTTAATTGCGGTCTTAATTTCATCGTGTGGATGTTTCTTGATTTTGTTCCCCCAAACCAGTGTCCTGGTGATGGACATTGGTTTGTGTCCCTTTGTTTAAAACAAAACAAAACAAAAAAACGAAAGTGTGGCTGGGAGCACCCTTATAAACGCACCTGCCCTTTCCAAGCACTCAGCCAGGTCACAGTGAGGTGTGTCACCCCTGGTCCATGGGAACAGGAATGTTGCCTGCTCTGCCCCGTGCCAAGTACATGAGGGGGTCTTGGTAAATACTTGTCAGACCCTCGTAAGAGGGCTTGCTTTCCCCAAAGGCTCACCAACATGAACATTGTCGTTTTAATAGATGACATCTGCCGCTTGCTGCTTGCTTGCCCTGGGCCAGCACTGACTGTAGTTTGACACGGTGCAGTCTCACATAGCCTTTTAGCAAGCTGGGAGCTCACGGTTGTCCCCATCTCACAGGCAGGAAAGCACAGCCCAAAGGCAGGCGTGCTCGTTCAGCCTGTCTGCCTGTTAGGTTTCCAGCTGGGCTTGAAGCCCAGGGAGTCCTGACATGAAGCCTGTGTTCTCATTAGTCATCTTCTGTGCTGCCCGTGGAGCCTCCCAACCCGATCTGCTCATCAGAAGAACTACCCCTCTTGTACCTGGGACGGGGGGCACTGCCGGCTGCCGTGCGCAGGACTGGGACACTGCACCAGATGTTCCAGCACCCCATGGGACAACAGGGCTAGTAGACACTGGTTGTAGAGTCTCTGGGTTTGTTAGATTGTGCTTTAGACCGTCTTCCTTTTCACAGCATGGGCTCTTTTAGTAGTTAGAGACCCTTCTTCTGCCCTTCTCACACGTGCAGCAGTGAGAGTCTGACATTGCAGGATGTACAGGCTTCACTGTTAAGTTCTGCTCTGCATGAATCTGAAAAAGGATACAGAAAGCCCTCTTATTCTATAACTTCTTTATTTAACCTTGGACTTTTTCTACTCCCGCCCAGAACAAAACTAGACATTGGCCTCTGCTAATCTGAGGGAAAGCAAGGAAGACTCTAGGTGAAACACAGTGACTTCTTGACTTGAGGTCTTCAGTCATGACTCTTGGGTCTTGGCCAGCCTGTGGCTTGCAGTTCTGACAGCAGCACTCAGGAAGCAGGTGCTTGGGAGACAAGGCCTCTGTGTCTTCTCCAAACCATGCAGTCTCTGAATTCAGGTAGCAGTCACTATGCGAGGCTATCATTTCATCATTGGAAAGAAGCACCTTCTCTGTAATCACTTGAAACTGTGGTTCCGGAAGGGCAGGGGCAGGGTGTGGAGGTGCTGCCCGGTCTGGGTCTTAACTGACTAGGAAGGGCCCGGAACTGCTTTTTGCCTTTCGAGAGCAGTCCTTTCAGGTTACCTGGGAACTCAAGATCCTCTTCCACATCTGGGCTTACTGGGGACACCACAGAGCTTTTGTTTATGTCGTTACGTCTGTTGGTATTTACTGGGCTTGGCGTGAGGACGGAGGCATGTAAACTTACTCATTTTTAAATAATAAAACCTTGTACGTTAACACGAACAATACCGTACAGAAACTATTTTCTGGGGCGCCTGGGTGGCTCAGTCGTTAAGCGTCTGCCTTCGGCTTCAGGGCGTGATCCCGGCGTTATGGGATCCAGCCCCACATCAGGCTCTTCCGCTATGAGCCTGCTTCTTCCTCTCCCACTCCCCCTGCTTGTGTTCCCTCTCTCGCTGGCTGTCTCTATCTCTGTCAAATGAATAAATAAAATCTTTATAAAAAAAAAAAAAGAAACTATTTTCTAAGACAAACAGTAAGAGAGGTAGCTTGTTTTGTTTTATGGTTGTTTTTTTTTTAATAAATCTCTTTGAGTTCTGGCTTAACACATCTGCACGTAGACTGTGATAACATCACTGTCATTTAGCTTCTGGAAAGCTCTACAGTACACTCCTGTGAGTGGCCAGTGAGAGAGGCATACGATGTCTTTTGTGTTTGTGCAGATACTTTGACCTCAGGGATCTCCTGAAAGGCCTGTGGACCACATTTTGAGAACTTCTGGTCTAATTATGATTAGAGTTGCTCCTGTTAAGAAATGAGAACTTTACAAAATAGTTGACTCTAAACTTTAACACTTACGGAAATGGGTTACTTCTAGGAAGATAGAAAATGTCTTTGAATTTTTTTATTGGCTCAGTTATGTGTTTGCTTTTTGCCAAGATCGTGGAATAAGGGTGATTTGTCGTTCCAGTGCACACTTCTCCCTCCAATAGACCACCTGTGAGGAAGCAAGAGGCCCAGAGCATAGCCAGGGTGCTGTCTGGGTGGGAGGGCCCTGAGACCTCTTTTGGCCTTAGGTCATGTGGCCTGACTGCAGTCTGAGCATGTAAGTGGCCCTTTGCATTGATTGTAGGATGTCCTTTCATTATACACAGGCTTTCACTGTATCCTTAATTCCTGCTGCAGGGAAAATGGGGGGTGAGAGTGGCCTGTATTGACTGGAATGATCTGGTCTCCCATGGTGTGAACCCAGGAAACCATAGCAGGGTGTGGGGTTTTGCAGCAGTGCTCGCATTGGTGTCGGAAGGGAGTGCCAGTCAGCCACCCACACAGACAGCTGTTGATATAAAAGCAGTAGGGTGGCCAGTTGGGCAGGGGTCTTCCCTGGAAGATCAGGATTCTTAAGTAACAGCTACAGGACCTAGAAACTCACTCTGAGGGGAAATAGCCCCCAAAGTGCTTAGCAGGGATGACTGGCACTTCGATGTCCTAGTGAATTGGGCAGTAACTTGGTGCCCTCATCCCATCTGTGAGTGTCCACCTCTCTCTGTTGGGGAAGGAGGGGAGGGGACTCTGTCTGGGAACTCATCCCAGTGTCATTCCTGGCTATTTAGCAGTAGCCAAACTTGTCCCATAGGGAAGATTTTTTAATGAGCCCAAGAACCTGTACAGTTCAAAGGATCACCAAGAGCCAGGCGGAGCACCAGTCCCCCAAGATGTAGGATTCCTACAGTCCCTTGCAGTGTTTGAAACCATGTTTTTGTTCAGAGACCCAAGGGGAGCTGGCTCAGTTTGCTGAGTTTTTGTTCAGAGACCCAAGGGGAGCTGGCTCAGTTTGCTTGGGCTGTTTTAACAAAAAACCACGGCCTGGGGCTGATAGAAGACACATTTATTTCTTACAGCTCTGGGAGCCCAAGATCAGGGTGCTAGCATGGTCAGGTCCTAATGAGATGTCTTCAGGGTTGCAGGGGGCAAGGGAGCTCTCTGGGGCTCTTTTTAAGGGCACTGATCCCGTTCAGGAGGGCTCTTACTTAACGACCTAACCCCCTCCCAAAGGCCCCATCTCATAATAGTGCTGTCACCTCGGGACTAGGTTTTGTCCCGCCCCTCCCCTCCCCTCCCCTCCCC
>NC_048230.1:45978516-46023810 GCF_002007445.2 Ailuropoda melanoleuca
TCCTCTTCAGATTTTTTATTTATTTGACAGAGATAGCCAGTGAGAGAGGGAACACAAGCAGGGGGAGTGGGAGAGGAAGAAGCAGGCTCCCAGTGGAGCAGGGGCCCCAATGTGGGGCTCGATCCCAGGACCCTGGGATCACGCCCTGAGCCAAAGGTAGACGCTTAACGACTGAGCCACCCAGGCGCCCCCGGGACTAGGTTTTGACATCAGTTTCAGGGGATGGGGCGCACAGTGGAGACCATGGCAGAAGCCAGTCCAAGGTAGCAGGTGAGGAGACCGTCCGCACCATGAAACAGAGAACAGTGCAAGCCTCCTTTCCTGCTCCTTAACCGTGGTAGATGTAATGTGGCTGTTCTGGCTCCTGGCGCCCATGTAGAGTTGCCCACCAAGTCACGAGCCTGTGTTCTGCGACAGAAACTGGACAGAGAGAAACCAGGGCCCGTTGCTCACCCATGCCGAGCTGAAGGCCTCGCTTTACACCAGGGCCTGGCTGGGCCTTAGTCCCCAAGAGACTTTCAGATAGCAGCTTTTGCTTTTCGTCTCCATATAAGTGTAAAAGCAACGTGCTAAGAAATTTTAAACTGGGTTGTTTCTAGATGTCTCTTTACATTCATCTCCTGAGAAACTGTGTTGGGGACACCTTCACTTGATCAGAATGATTTTAATTATGACAGTGGTTTTTGGTAGCAGCTAAACTTTGAATTAGCTATAAAAGATTTAAATGTAATTAACACAGTCAAGTCCGGTTCTGTGTAGATGTTCAAATAAACAAAAATTGGACTTCTTAGTTTACTTCGTGGGCCCCAACCTCTCTTCCCTCTGTGGTCAGAGCACAGGTGGGGTGTTTGCTGCTGGAGACCTTCAGGGTCCGTGAGGAGAGGGAGAGCTCGATCTGGCCACGGCTGCTGCCGGCGATTGGACAGCTTTGGTGTTCCCAGGGCCTGTTGTGTCGTCCGAAACTGTGGGCAGATGCTCGTTAGGGACAGTTTTGGTAATAAGGAGTGAATTATGAAAGGGTTTTCAGTGGGTAAGTCTTTTTTAGTAGTGTGAAGAGTTTTGCATCTTCTCAGCCTTCATCATCCACAGGGAGGATTAGTTGTGAGACACGCGACCCTCAGTACGAAATGCAAACCTTGGCCTGGTCTGTTGGCATTTCAGATTCTCAGGTAAGAGAGGCAGAAATAATGAGGCTGTGTTGTAGCATTTGTATGTAAGTTCTGGTGGCAGGTTAAAATTGTTCCTTTTGAGTTCTGGGGGTGGGGGTTACCGTCTTGAGAAGCAGCCCTGCTGTGGAAACAGGAGCTTCGTGTGGCTGCGCGGTCTCGCGGCCTAGACAAGCTACTCTCAAATCTCTAGAACCAGAGATCTTTGAATGGGCGCCTCGCCGTCACCTCTGGTGCGCATGCATCCTGGAAGTCGCACCTTCAGATTTTCAAGGATTTAGAGTCCTGCATCACTGACACAGCAGGTTTTTGGGGTTTTGTTTTTAAGTAATGAATTATATTTTGGGAGGGTATTTTGGGCTTTGTTTTTAAGAGACCACATCTGACAGCTTGATAAAGTTGGGAGAATCTGAAGGGAGAATTTAGTAGTTTTAGAACAATTTTGTGGAAGGAAATGCTTGGCCCCTTCTCAAACTGAAGCGCAGAGATGTGGTGTTGTTTTGCACGTATCCAGGGTGTGCTTAACTAATAGCAGCATAATGAAGTTCTCACAGTGTGCTTCCTGGATCCCTGGGGTTGTCACAGCTCTGCGCGGTAACTGGCGTTGCCAGCCTTCCCACGGAGGGGGCATCTGCGGTGGCCCGCAAAGCCGGTCCAGACAGTGGCATTTCCCTGTACGGTGTGCTGTCCGCTGCTGAGCACCAGTCGGTGGTGTAAAGTGCACCGTTTCCCCCGAGAATGTCCTTGGAGAGACAGCAAAGACTCTTAGCGCCTTTGAACCTCATCACTTCAGTGTCCCGTCCCATCGCTTTAAATTCCCTGTTGCAGTGAAATGGCAAGTACCTGTAAAGCACTCTGTTCCCAAAGCAGGTGGCTCTCCAGGAGGAGCCCTGTGCCACACTGGCCACCCTCTCGTGGAACACCCCTCATGCTGGAAAGAATGGACAGGCTCCAGTTTTCAGACCCAGTAGTTGGCAGGCATTTTCTCAGAGATGAGAAAACGTGAGTTTCAAGGAAAGCAACTTGACGATGTTTGTTGCTAATGATAAAATTTGAGCTTTCAAGTAAAAATTACAATTTTGAAAAGGTTATATCTGCTGGCACGAGCTTGATGTCTTCCCAGTAATTAAAGACATTTGAGGGGCTCCCCGGTGGCTCCATCGGTTAAGTGTCTACCTTCAGCTCAGGTCGTGATCCCACTTCTTCCACTCCCTCTGCCCGTCCCCCTACTCATGCTCTCTCACTTGGTCTCTCTCTGAAATAAGTAAAATCTTTTAGAAAGGAAAATAAGGACATTTGAGGAGGTGGGTGCCGATATTAACTGTGCGTCTTCTGTGTTGTGGTGAAGTGTGCTGGCCTGTGGACTCTGCGTAAGTCGGTAAAGTGGGGTTTTCCACGTGACCACCACGCACAGGGGAAACGGAGCGTCTGGAGTGTGCGCAGGACAGACCAATGGCTTCCCCATCAGAAAGCACGGGCAGTTTGCTGGCACGGTGTCAGGGCTCAGGCTCCACACTGCGGCTCTCCTTAAGAAACTACTGTTTGTTGAATTTCGGCCTGTGTCAAAGAATATGCAGAATTACCTGGAAACTTTCTCAGTTTTAATTTTGGAAATACTGATACATGCCGCATAAACAGAAACTTTTTGGAGCCGTCCATTTTTAAGAGTGTAAAGGAGCCCTGAGAGCAGAACATTTGAAAAGCTGCCTGTTCCTAAATTGCTTGCCGGCCATTTGCTTGTGCTGTGAGAGAGCAGCTGGGAGGCTCTGGCTTGTGTACAAGTGCATCTGTGCGTGTGAGTTTCCCCAGTGTTCGTCCAGCGTCACGTTAGTGGGAAACGGAGCACTTCGCAGCCGAGAAAAAATACTGCACTGAGAAGTGTGGAATGATAGTTGTACGTTATTTCAGTGCACTCCGTGCCCGTGGATTGTTCTCGTGTTCCCGGTTTCAGGGATGGCCACCTTCATTTTCCTTCCTGAGGAAAGCGCTTCTTACCACAGTGTGATTGCAGCTTCCTGACCGTATCCTTCCTGCCGCACACTGTGTGCCGAAACCGCACACCACATCCAAGTCGTATTAGGGACTCAGCATGGCTTTTTGTTCTTTTGACTTGATACACACGCTTTTGGTTCATGTGCTGACATTTTTATTAGGATTTCTGTTTTGAAGAAATTATCAAAACATCAGTTTTGCAAAGCTAAAGTTGAGGTAAATGAATCAGATGATCTAAAATGAATTGATTATTCTGAATATACTATATGTCGTCCCACTCACAGAAATAACTAGATTTTTCCGTTTTCCTTTTTAATTGATTATTCAAAACTCAAATCCAGAAATGTGTTTATTTTTCAGGTTAATGTGTATTTAATTTTTCATTTCTAAGTACTTTTTAATTTCTTTGCTTTTATAAATGCTCAATGTTATGAAATATAAAAGTAAAGTTTATTTTTACTTTCTTCTGAGAAGTAAAAGCATCTGAACATTGAAGTCTCGATTTGAGATGCATTTACCGCGTTTGAGAGATTTGGTGGCCATGGTGGTGGATTTGGCTAATCAGAGTGGAATGAGCACTGTCTCTTTAAGAAGCCGCCTCAGAATGTTTGTCTTTGTTCTGGGGTCACTAAGGAGACCACAGCTCTGTACCTACCGTTAGTACCCACCTGGAGGGCAAGGGCAGTGGCGGTGGAGGTAAGGGCTCAGCTTGGGAGGGACTTGGGAGGGGCACTGGGGGGCCAGAGTGTGAAATGTGTGAAAAGATCAGTATGGAGGATTTATCCAGGAACAGAGGCCTGTTCCGTGTGCGTTTCAACTAGGAATGGTTTTTTTAGCAGGACTGTAATCTAGGAAGAACTGTTTTTTAAATTCATGTAGATGAAACGTAGCACATCGATGTTAAGCGATTATTAGTCTTCTAAAAAAATTTTTGGGCTTTTAACTAAATGGTGGCATATCTTCAGCATTAAGAATTTTTTTTTTAAAGAGTTTATTTATTTATTCAACAGAGATAGAGACAGCCAGCGAGAGAGGGAACACAAGCAGGGGGAGTGGGAGAGGAAGAAGCAGGCTCATAGCGGAGGAGCCTGATGTGGGCCTCGATCCCATAACGCCGGGATCACGCCCTGAGCCGAAGGCAGACGCTTAACCGCTGTGCCACCCAGGTGCCCCCAGCATTAAGAATTTTTAAATACTTCTCTTCGTGGATGATTTTGTTCAGCCTTTTCATGTTTGGTGTTCTGTGTTCGGCTTTATCAAGCTGAGCCCATCTCAAAATTTGAGTAGGATCATAAGTGGAAAGCAGCTGATAACCAGCGACTGGTTTTGAAACCGCTGGGCTACTGAGGCCTCTTCATGGTTACCGGCAGCTTTCTCCCTGCCGCCCCTCTGTGGCCCGGCCCAACCACCTTCTGTCAGAGTGCGGTTACAGTGCCTTCCCTTCTGCAGAAGTCCTTAAAGAAGGGAACTGTGTTTTTCCTTTTCTTCCTCTTCTTTTTCTTCTCCCCCCCCCAACCGGACTCTGTGAGTGGGTCACATGATAACTTATGCTCAAATAATTACTTGGAAAGTTTGATGCTTTTTTAATGTGATTTTAGTTACTTGAATCTATAAATGATTTTCTTATTTTCTTTTAGGAGCTTACTCCATGGGAACAGTCTTGAGATGATCTTTATTGTTACCTGTGAGCAGTGACTGACAGCAGCCGTGTTTGAGGCCAGGCCGTGTTTGCGGACCAAGTGATCCTGTCCGTCGGGCGTTGGACCTCTGGAAAACGTGCCCGAGCTTTTGGTGTCAGGGCAGGTAACGCAACACCAGTGGCAACATCAGCAACACAATTTTCTCTTAATGGGTCTGAAATTGTGTGTCCTGTTTCTGAAGTGGCATTTTATGTGAGGAAACATGCGGTGTAACATTCATGTTTGTTCATTTGAACTTTAGCCCTAAGGTGTTTAGACAGATGTTCAGCCACGTGCTGAGAATTTGACTCCGGGCACTCTTTTATTTTTCCATTGGCATTTTATCGGTGCACGTACTTGACGTTGTGTACTCTCTTTGGTGAGAGATGTGTTTTGTTGAGGAGAGTTCTTCCTGCACGAAGTCTCAGGACCAGAAAAGTGGTGTGGTTCTTGCTGGCACACGTGCCGATGTCACATCCACTCCCGTAAGCTTCTGGGTGGCCTGGGCGCGTGCTGGCCGGGCTCTAGAGTGAAGGGCCTGTAGAGCCAGCAGGAAGATGGGAGCAGCATGTCATGGGAAGTTTAAAAAAAAAAAAAATCTGGTTGCATGTGGTTTTGAATTTTATGTATTTTGTATTTTGAAGGTTTTCATCCCATCACAGTCCTTCCCCTACGATGGAATGTGGCGTAAGGGCTGAGTCAGCATTAACGTTTCAATGTGATTGAAGCCTGGACAGCTTGGAAAAAAATTTTGAAGGTATATATTGTTTTTTTCAGGTTTTCTCATTTGAAACAAGAGTTGAGTTTTCACAAGCATGATCCTTTAATAGTCTGTCAAAGTGAGCAAGAATAAACGCACCTGAAGCTGTCCCCATCATTGTTCCCTAAAGTGGCCAAGTTACCTGTTGCTGCATAACAGCTAAGCCCAGAGTCGGGGGTCAGGAATCTGGGCAAGGCTGAGCCAGGCAGCCCTTACCTGCACGAGGTGTCCATGGGGGACACTCGCACTCGGCTCGCAGCAGGGCTGGGGTGCGGGGTGCCCTTCTCTCTAGCAGGGTGGTCAGACCACTTATATAGCAGCCCAGGATGGAAGCAAGCGAGTTCTCTTGCACCTTAGGCCTCGAGCCAGTGTGGTACTTCGTCCTCTGTGCCCAGGGTGTTGGGGGGCGGGGACGAGGCAAGGTGCCTGCCGGCACTGCACCCCTGCAGTGCTTACGCTGTTCATCTTTGGACGGGGCTTCCCTGCCACCTGTTGGGTGGAGCCCTGTGCTGAGCAGCTAAGTGTTGGAGGGACGGGTTGGAGTCGCTAGCTGCTGCTGTGTACAGAACGTTAGGTGTGTGACTGTTGAGACTTCTGTCTGGAGTCCCCTCAGATTTGCTCCCATGCTACCTTCTAGGAAAGTCTGGTCAAGAGACCTCATTTGAATAGAACCTTCACTTCGTGTAGGTAGAACATTGTGGTTTCGTCCGTGGCTGTGCCCCCTCCTTTGTGTGAGTTAAAGGCTGTGTGTACTTGTAGCTCAGGGATTTGTCAGTCGTTTGCCAAGAAACGTCGCCTTGTTAACATTGCTCGTGGTTTGGGTCCGTTTCACCGTTAGGTATGGATGAGAAAGGTGACCCGAGCAATGACGAGGTGCCCAAGGCCATCAAACCCACCAGCAAAGAATTCAGGAAAACGTGGGGCTTTCGAAGAACCACCATTGCCAAGCGAGAGGGCGCTGGGGATGCGGAATTAGACTCTCTGGAGCAGCAGCCCCAGCAGCAGCAGCAGAGCCTTTCCTTGCGACGCAGCGGGAGGCAGCCGAAGCGGACTGAGCGGGTGGAAGAATTTCTTACGACAGTCCGACGCAGAGGAAGGAAGAGTGCACCTGTCTCCCTTGAGGATTCCAGTGAACCAGCGTCTTGTCCAGTCACGGATGTGGAGACGGCGTCTGAAGGGAGTGTGGAGAGCACCTCTGAGGGGAAGGGTGGGCCCTCGTCAGGCTCCACGGGTGATAAGGAACGACCAGCTGCCTCAGCAAAGGCCAAAGGAGGGGAGGATGAGGACGACACCTCTGACAGTGACAGTGATGGGTTGACTTTGAAAGAACTTCAGAACCGCCTGCGAAGACAGCGGGAACAAGAGGCAGCCGACAGGCTCCCCAAGAGCCTCCAGAGCCGCCTGAGGAAGAAGCGCCGGGAGCAGGATCCCACGCAGACCGTGGACGTAGAGGCGGGCAATGCCGCGGAGAGCGTGCTGCCCCGCAAGCAGGAGCCCGAGGCTGAGCAGGGCACAGTGTCCCAGGCTGAGAAGGACGGTGGAGACAGGGAACTGGAAGGGAAGGCAGCTCAGGGAATCGAAGGTGGAGACCCCGGGGACGTGGGCAGACAGAAACCCGAGTGTGAGGCCTATGAGCCCAATGCTCTGTACTGCATATGTCGTCAGCCACACAACAACAGGTAGGCCATGGTATTGGGGCGGGGGGTGGCGCTGGTGGCCGCCAGCTTCCAGAGAGATCCAGGACATGAAAACAGCAAGGGAGGTTTCTGTTCATTTTGAGGGGACACATTCCAGAGCTGGGCTGCATGAGTAACTTACTCAGTTGGAAAGGATGAATGAGGTGTTGATTTAAAAAAACAAACACACACAGAAGGGTAGTGGCTTCCTATAGCCACACGGGTTTCCCAGTGCCACCTCGGCGGGGTGGGGGGGGGGCGGCGGGCTGCGGCGTGAGAGCGCAGACTGAGGCGCTCCCGTCCTCCTCGATGTCTCCTGCACGGCACCACTGCACTCTGTCCTGGAGGAGCGCTCGTGAGCAGGCTGTGATCGGGCTGCAGCTGGAGCATCTAGAGCCTGTCCAACTGGGGACTGGGTGGTGTTGGGGACCTGCCGCCTGTGGTGTCCGGTGGCACAGAGGAATGTGCTGGTCCGTGGAGACGAGTGCAGGGTCTCTAGGCTGGAATGCTGTGAAGCCTGCAGCTCACTCTCAGAATGCTCCCCTCAGAAAAAAGAAGACACAGACTTCTCTGAATGCTAATGAAGTCAAGAGAAGGGCATAGGAATGTTCTTTATTCTGTTTTCTACTTTTTTGTATTTTGCTTTATTTCATAATGTGTTAAAATCAATTCAGCTTTTTAACACGCCTAAAATTGAGTGTTTATCGTGTTTTTCCAATCCTAATGCTGGTGTTTTACAATTTTAGGTTTATGATTTGCTGTGACCGATGTGAAGAATGGTTTCACGGCGATTGTGTGGGCATCTCTGAGGCCCGGGGACGGCTCCTGGAAAGGAATGGCGAAGATTACATCTGCCCAAACTGCACCATTCTGCAGGTGCAGGATGAGACGAACTCAGAAAGCACAGAGCAGCAGGAGGCCAAGTGCGGGCCTGCGGACGTGGACGGCACAGACTGTACAAGTATAGGAACAGTAGAGCAGAAGTCCAGCGAAGATCAAGGAATAAAGGGTAGAATTGAGAAAGCTGCGAACCCAAGTGGCAAGAAAAAGCTCAAGATATTCCAGCCTGTAAGTACCTGTTTGCGAGGCCAGTGATAGAGGGTGACTTCATAGATACCAGACTCCCATCAGCAGAAACATCAAGACTCGAAGAGTTGGTTTTTCTTTTGGAGCAGGTTAACGTTTTTCCCTCCAGACAGCATTGTGTCTGCTGCAGGCTGGGCTCTGGGGTCGGGCAGTCCCTGTACAGTGGCTTCGTGGGCCTGCCACACACCACACTCCTGCAGGACGCCATGAGAGGGACCTTTCTTTCTTTAAGTCTTATCTGCCTCCTACACTGTTAGCATCAAGTTAATGTTTTCCTTAAACAGATTCGTTTTTAAAAGTTAGTTTTTCCTCTAAATATTCTTCTTGGAATGTCGATCTTCACATACACATATTAAAATTATTTTGAGTTCCTGAAGTAAACGTTCACCTGTTTGACCTGACCCCATCATCCTAAGAGAGATGGTGGTCTTGCACCTGCCTCACTGTGAGACACCCAAGAGTGGTGCTGGTGATCTGAGTCCCCCGGGGCGGCTGGGACACACACACACACACACAGACACACACACACACACACACACACACACACACACGCACACCACTTTTCCCTGGCATCCAGGGCATCTCCCATGGCTGCTGCTGGCATCACCCTCTGAAACAGTCTCAGACAGTCTCTGGTATGGTCGCGGTTCTTTGTCACATCTCTCCTGTGTCATCAGCTTCTGATGTTGAGGAATGCTGTCACAGGCTCTCAAGATCATGTTCCCCCAGCCCTTCATGAGTCCCTAGGCAGCCTCGAATTGGAGGCCTGTCCTTTAGCAGGCATTGGGTGTGCAGAAGCATTGAGGGCTGTGGGAGCCTCGAGGTGGAAGTGCTGTGAGGTCTGGACCATTTAAACAATCGCGTGGAGATGTCAGGACGGGCTGAGTTGGGGACATGATGTTAACTGTTCGTATCACCTTTGGTCATTAAGAAAAATTCATGGAAATGGGATAATGGGAAAAGTCATCTTAATTTCATTTCTTTATTTCTGATGTTTGAGGCTGCATAAGCTTAGATTTTATTCTTGGTCAAACTTGGATTCTACGGAAGAAAAACAGTCTCAGAATACCTAATTGGAGAAGTAAGATTTAGTTGAAGTCCATTTGAGGGCTAGGTTAGGTCTCATTAGATCTCTTGCTGGGTGACTAGTGAGCACAGTCTTAGCAGCCTCACACAACACAGACTTATTAGCTCAGTTTCCATGGGTGAGAAGCCTGGGCCTGGCTTAGCTAGGCTTCTGCACGGGGCCTTAAGAGATGCACCCCAGTGCCAGTGTAGCTGGGGTCTCATCAGAGGCTCGGTTGGGAAGGACCCACGTCCAAAAGGCTCCAGTGGTTTCATGTCTAAATGTGCCCTGTGCCATGTCTGTGGCTCAGCAGTGCTAAAAGTCACTCCTTGTTTGAGATTCACATTGAATGGGTGTTCCTGGATTTCATTATGGTAGCCTCCCCCCTCAGACCCTTGCCACCTGGGCCCCCTCACAAGGCCTTTTGCTTCTTCAAAACCGGCAGTGGAGTCTTGTCTCTGCTGCGAGGCCCTGTCCCTCTTGTGACGTTTTCTGTTGATGACGCAGACTCTCCATTGCTCAGAATCATCTCATTTGGAACCTTAGTTACATCTGCAAAACTCCCTGTTTGCCCTGCAGTGGAACCTAGTTATGGGTGTGAACCCCCATTGTGTTGAACAGTCCCCAGAGCCGGTATGCCAGGGCAGAGTCCCAGGGCCACCTCCCAGTTCTGCCCGCCGCAGGTTGTGTGAAGTGTAGTTACTGTGAGTGCCATGCCATGGGATAGATTGGGTCAGGCACTTTGAAGAAACAAAGGTACATTTTTATTGGCATTCAGAATGCTGTTAGTGTCTCCATTAAAAATAGCGAGCTCAGTAGCGTAAGTAGGAGTTCCGCGAAGTACTGTAACCACCAGAGTTGGTAAGTGTGTTGTTTGAAGCCACGTGTTTTATCTGCAGGTCGTAGAGGCTCCCGGTGCCTCAAAATGTATCGGCCCCGGGTGCTCTAACGTGGCACAGCCTGACTCGGTTTACTGCAGCAGCGACTGTATTCTGAAACATGCCGCGGCTACGATGAAATTTCTAAGTTCAGGTAAAGAACAAAAACCAAAACCTAAAGAAAAGGTCAAGACGAAGCCAGAAAAGCTCATTCTCCCGAAATGTAGCGTTCAGGTAAGTTGATCAAGACCAGCCGTTCAAACCGTTGAAGTGAGATGTGTCTGCATGTTGCAGGGCAGGCACAGTTGACTGGTTTGTGGCGCGTGGGGAACAGCGGGCACAGACAAGGCGCCGCTGGTATCTGCTGACTCCTCTTCCAGCCTTCCGCGTTTGCCCTGTCAGTTACCCACCAGCGTCTGTTCTAATGTGCTCTCCCCGCTCTCACAGAGGGAGTCGTTAGCACTAACCACAGCGAAGCAGGCGCGGGAGCTGAGCCTTCCGTCCGGGAACTGGCAGTCTTGGGAGAAGAGCTGGAGTTTGTCCGTCTGCGTGACATTTAGATTCACAGGCAGCCGAGGGTGGGAAGTGGGTCTCAGACAGCTGGACTGTGTGCCTCACCTCAAGTCCTAGCTAGCGGAATTGTGTGTCTCCTGTGCTGCGTGTGACTTGGGAAGAGTCGGGGTGCTTTGGGAGTCGCTTGCTTGACCCTCGAGGCCCTTGCCCAGAATTTTGCTCAGGTTGGTGTGGCTGTGTTGCAGCCCCCGTTATATCTGTGAAGAGCAAGGCATAAGTAGTGCTGTTGGGAGTCCTCTCCGGGTTTTCAGTGCTTGCTTGGCCTTCAGGTGGCATAATTTTGAAGGCTGGTCATTCTGAGTCCCGGGACCCCCCAGAGCAGCAGTTGCTGCTGTTGTGCAGAGCACTGTGGCGGCCGTGCAGAGCACTGTGGCGGCCGTGCCGAGCACCTGGCAGACGAGCCAGGGTACCGCGCTCCTCCAGTCTCCCAGTGTCCACAAGGCTTGCCTGGCACCCAGGTCCTTGTTTGTGTCCATCCCTCCACATCGCTTGGATGTGCAGCCCAGCCCTGCTGCTGAGCAGATGCAGAGCCCAAGGTCGGGGCGGTGAGGGGCTTCAAATGACCCCAACCAAAGAGCGTATCGTGACCTTTGTTGCAAAGCAGTGTGAGTGAAGGCTGCTCTCTCTGATCTCCTTAATGATTGGGGTTTTGTTGGTTATCCAGGCAGGCTTTAGAATCTCTGCTGTGCACAAGAGACCGGCTCCAGATAAGAAAGAGAACACCGTGAAGAAGGCAATGGTGGCCCCGTCGAGGAGTGAGGTCCTCGTGAAGGAAGCGACCAGTGAAGGCACGCCGTCCTGGGCAAGCGACCACAATTACAATGCAGTAAAGCCAGAACAGACTGCTGCCCTCTGGCCACCACTGTTGTATAAATGTATGTATCACCTAGGGGTAGCGTCTGGACCCTTCCTGGTCTTTCTGGACAGCCGTCACTCGGGCCTGTCCAGGATCACAAGCTCTAGCCATGTTTAATGCTGCACCTGCAAAGACGGAAGCAGATGCCTGAGCCCCACATGCCTCGAGCCCCATGCACCTTCTCAGTCTGTTGGCCCTTCCTGTCGGTACAACCCTCAAAAAGCTATACCAGCCTCACTGCTAATTGTCTCACCTGGCAGTCGATGTCTTTAATCCCCTTAATTGTCATTGTCAGGCTCTGGTAAGTATCTGTGTGCTCTTTGGGTAGACATGCTCCTGGCATCCAGACTCTGGCCGCGCGGCCCTTGCAGGCTTGTTGCGGCCGCACTGGCTTAGGAGTCTCTCCACCTGTCTACCCTCCACACAGGGAGGCCTCACTTTCCTCTTGTGGGAATCCACTTCTGCAGATAGTGTCACGGCTGATACTCAACTCAAGTGTGATTTTTCAGGAGTTAAATTATTTTTGATCCAACAGGAATTTTTTGTGTGTGCAACTTGGATGGTACACGCACACACACACACGCACACACACACGCACATGCGCGCACACACGCTCACGTTCTGAAGGCTCTTTGCTGCTCCATGTGTTCTAAGGTAAGTGAGTGTGATGTGCTGGCCCTTGAAGCAGGCAGGGCCCTTACTGAAGGGAGAGTGCCAGCAGTAACCGGGATCTGACTCTCTCCTGAAGGCTACCCTGTCCGGTCAGTCCCCCCTCACCCCCAGATGCTTCCCACAGCTGCCTGGGGCCCTGCTCTCTAGATCATGCAGCTGAGTCTCTCCTCTCTGTTCTGGCTTCTCAGCCAAGCCCTCCAAAATTACATTTTGGAAATTTAAATAGTTCCATAGGATACATCTTATTCTATTATTAAGATTATTTTCACTAAGTTTTAATTTTGTTGTCTTTTATGTTTTGTGCCTTTTACAAGAGTACCAAAAACCTGCATAGCTTTAAATTCCAAGACCGTAGGCGTGTGCTGCACTGTCCTGCGGGAGTCTGGTGGGGTGGGGGGAGTTAAGAGGGAGCTATTCCATTACGGGATTAACTGCTTGGTGTATTAAATGAGTCCCTGAGACACCTCAGGTGGTTTGAGCTGCTTCATGCTAACAGCACGTCTCAGATCTTCAACAAAGCACTTTGACAGAGTCTCACACATACCTGAGAGTGAGCATTGCGGACCAGTGACCACGGGTGGGGGGCAGTGGCTTTGGGATACTGTGCTCCGGGGCTCTGAGTTGGTCATAGGCACATAACAGAATGAAACGGTGGGGGGAACCTAGAAGCCGTGGGTGGCTGGCTTCAGTACTGCTCCGTCTCTACCAGCCGGACTTGGAAAGCTGCCGTGAGGCTCCCAGTGTGCACGGGGAGGGTGGAAAATGAGGGTGGCTCCTGTCCCTGGGTTCTTCCCCCTCACTCCCATCTTTGAGGGGAAGGGAGGCCCAGGAGGAGGCCTGCTTCTCTGCTCCTCTTCACCCCTTCCTGCTCTCTCCGCACGTCAGCTCCTCACTGAAGCTCGTCCTGCTTCAGTTGACAGAAAGCTGGGACAGATCGATGACTGACGGCCCCTCTCAGCATGTTTACATCTCAAAATTAAAGCTGATGGATACCCAAAATGTGTAGCATGCATAAGGGACGTATTTTTGAGCCAGTTGCTTCTGATCCTTTTTTGTTACCCCAGAAATGTCGTCTTCCGGTCATTGATAAAATACCCGACTTCTGCCTTGGTGAGTAGCAGTTGAGTCTCTGCCTCTCCTCCATCACTCACAGTGGGGGTATCAGGCAGCACACACACACACACAGCGGAACCCTACCTCCCCACAAGGACCCCACCTGCCTTTCTGGCTGGCTGCAGAGCGTGTGTTTCTGGGTTGGGGTGGCTAGATTTGGGGTACAGCTGCTGTTGGGGCCATTGTTAGAAGGAAGTGTTCCCACATTGACCTGCGTACATGTCGAGTCTGTGGGTATATCCCCCATTCTGCCGACAGTACCCACTTTTGAGGGAGTGAGACGCTGCGGAGAACGTGCCCTGGGCTTCCCTCTCCTTCCCAGGCCACTGCTGCTGCCCTTGGGTCGTGGGTAGGGACGGCTGTCCATGAACAGGGTTTGAGGGAACCTCCCATTAAACAGGGCCTTGGAAGCTCTTTCTGCTTCTCCCCACGAAGGGATCGGCAGATGCCTTGTGTTCTCCAGGTGTTGCAATTCACAGATCGTGGTTTTCCTCGCTAGTCTCTGTATGGCTGTTTGATGTATGGAAGCCACTGCCGCTTTATTGACCACTTCCTTAAATCATCATGTTTCTGTTCTTTTTCAATGTTGGGTCAGCCTCCCATTTTCAAGGCATGAAGAGGGCTGAAAGCTTTTTTCTAAAATGTCCCTAATCTAGTAGTGTTTGGAAGTGGAATTCTGATACTCGTAAGCACAATTCCTGGTATCTGCGACCCCCTAAATGGCTCATTAGGGGACTTCAAACACTGGGGTTCTGAATTTGGACTGGAAAATGAGATTTCTACAGTTTCATCTAGCTATGAGAATTAGAGTGGAAAACCCTAACAACCTATACACCCATACTCAGATGATTTGGTAAAGCAATTTCACGCAGATAGAAACATTTCTCCTGTAAGTTCATGGGCATGCCACACAGATGGTCCACCTGCTTGTGAAATGGAACAAGGAGAACATGGATTGTCGCAAGGAGAACTAGAGGCGTGGGCTCCAGAGGCACGCCTCCGAAGTCCTAAGTGGAAACCAGTTTCCTATAATAAATACGTGGGGGATACTAGGACCCAGGAATATTTCGTAGAAATGTAAATCCTTGGGTGTGGTCAGTTAATGGGTTTTATCAGTTACGTGAGCCATTTTTAATGTATTCCAGAATCGTCATTGGCAATAAAACGTGGTTGGAGACAAATCAGACCTGGTACATCTGAACCAAGGTTCTCCCCCCAGTTAGAGAGAAATCCAAAACTTGTACTGATAAGGATGTAGCTTGACAACTCTTGACGCTATCCATACAGCTGGAATTTCCTTGGCCCTCAGTGATACTCCTTTGGTATTTCAGACTTTTACTTTTTATAAGCTTAAAAAAAAAAACTGGTTAACTGCAGAAAATTAGGTCAGGAAAAGGTTTCACATCTACATGGACTTGAACATTGGAGAGGAAACTGCCAGTAGTGCCAGTGCTGTCCCCTTAGTTGTGCTGTAGCCACTGGAAGCTCCCAGCAGGATTGGCCTCCCTCCACCTATCCTCCAGTGAACTTCGTGTGACCTCGGGGAGCTGTGGACCTCCTCTGATGTCTAAGGACGGATGCTTTAGGGAAGTCCCTTTGGTGGCATCTGTGTTCTAGAGTCCACAGTACCCTCCGACAATGCCACCGTAACCCCTCCAATATGGCACATGCCTTTCAGGGGCATTTGCATAAAGTCGTGGCATTCTTGTTTTGAAGTGTGATGATGCGCCCCCGTGCACATAGCTATGTTCTTTGTTTCCGCAAACCAAAGAAGTTTTGCTGAAACGAAGGCTGGGCCCTCTTCTAGTGCCAAGAACCTGGAGAAGTTCATCCAGAAGCATGCAAAGGTAACCGCTGCAGAGCCCTGACTCTGGTCTGCACAGGGCCAGCAGCCTTGGGGTTTTCTGTGGAGTGGGGCCCTTTGGGACAAGGGACGGACGGAAGGGTCAGTGGGCTCCCCTAACATGCCTCTAGCCCCCTAGGTGTGTTGGGTGAACTAATAGGCAATCTGGGTACGAGTGATACTGGTTAAAATCTCATTAAAACTGCGGTCATGGCTGTTAACCAGTTTGAGAGATCTCAGGAAAGCAGCAGCTCCACTCCCCAGTGAGTCGCAGGCCCGGCATCCAGTCCTGCACTGACAGGGCCACTCGTGATCCCAGTCACGTAGTCGAGAAGAGTGAGGCACCTATCTCCCCACACGACCTCAATCCCATTTTGTCTGAGTGGTTCAGGTGGAAGGACAATCTGACCCGTTCTGTTACAGATTACCCATCCAACCTGAATCAGGCTTTGGGTTCATTTTCAAAATAGTGTGTGAAACTTACAGTGGGGGAGGGTGACTTGCTTTCAGTTATATACTCGGTTTTATTTTGGTTTTTGCAAGTGAGTTCTGTGCATCTCTCCATTAAGGTGTAAGCCACTCGAATATTGGACATCAGGAAGGAAAAAGCCTAGAAAAGCTTTGTGGAGCCCAAGCCATGACAGTTTGCCTGGGGATCTACATAAAGACATCCTTAAGATGATGTCTGAAGAGTATCAGGAACATAGCTTATGCATTTTAGTATTAATTTCAGAATTATACATGTTTTCTGATATAAAAGCAAATTGTTACTTTATTATGCTTCCAGGGAAAAAAATGACTTTAAAATATTTAAGCAAAGGCACAAAATGGTTTTCTCTTGTGATTGTTAATTTGACTTTTCACACCAGGAGACATCTTGACTGTCAGAATTGAAGTGGGAAACTCCGCTGTGCTCGCGACACGCTGAGCTGAGCATAGAAGTGCCGTCCCAGCCAGCAGAGTGCACAGCACAGCACCCCACTGTGTGCCGTCTGAGCCCTGGCATTGCCATTCCTGCGGTAGAGCCTGTGGGGCAGTGTCTGCCCTGCTCTCGGCTGCCCGGTGCATTTGGGACCCGGCAGGAGTGGGGGGCACATGGAAGTTGCTGGTGGTGGGAAGCAGGCTGAGTTTCGGAGCCAGTGGGGAGGGAACACGGGTGGCGTCTCAGTTGAGACCTTTGGGGACTCACCACCGTGGAATGCACCCATACCTGAACCTCATCACACGAGAAGGTCACTCTGTTCTGTTTTGGCTTTTACAGCCAGCCAGTCACGCAGTGAGCCTGCCTGAGACCAGTATGACTTTCATTTGGGGATTTTTAGGGTAAACTGGTACTGATTTGGGCAGCACCAGAGCACAAAAGGTTTAAAGCAGTTTGCTGCTGCTCTGAGGGTTTCTCACCGGTGCCTGTAAAGGGCCGTCCCTAGACGTGGGTGTCTGGGACTGCTGGGCTGTGCCAGCCATAGCCTCACCTGGCAGCTGCCACTTCCTCCGGTGGAGACCTGCGCTCCCGGCTCCGTGGAGGCCCGCCACTGCCACCCAGTGGCCAGCGATGCCGCAGCACTGCAAGCGCCCGGCGCTGCCACGAGGCCCCGGTCTTTAGGAAGTTTGCCGATGAGAGTGTGCGCGATGAGAGTGTGCGCGCAAAGCTGCTGTGCTCTCGGCGAGGCGTCACCCAAACACCGTCTCCGTTACAGACAAGCGCCAGATCCCGCAGAGCCCCGCTCCGTGTGGGGCAGTAGCCCGACCCACAGGGGCAGCTTTTCCTTCTGCAGCTGCTGAGGTCCCAGCAAGCTAAGTGCTGCTTGGCCTGGCGCTCCGGCAACACTGCCCTTCCCTAGAGGCAGGCCCCAGAGCATGGGAGCTAACGGAGGCTTTGCTGTCGGAGGGGCGTCGGCTCAGCAGGCTGTCCCAGCACACTGGGCATGTGCTGGGGGGTTTCAGGCACCTCCCCTCTGCTGACCAGAGAGCCCTGCAGTGCTTGGGGGCGTCGACCGTCTCCCGAAGATACCCTGTGTGCTTTTCTAGACGAAGACTTCTCTGGTTGGTTACACGATTATTCCTTGCCCTTCTGTAAATGGATAACGTGGCATGATAGGTTTAGCGAATTTGGGTGAAGGATTTGTAAACTTGGTTTTAGCTCTACTCAAATACTCGTGTTTCTCTCACTGTGTGGACATTGCAGCACTCTGCGGGTCAGGCACTCTGGCAGCGGCTAATGCAACTCTAGCTTGCAATGGGACCAAATGCAGCTGTGTCCACAAGCACTTGCCGCATCAGGCCTTTAGCACATTTGAAACGTTCCAAAGTACAAGAGGGTCATGTCCAACTTGCTGGTGGAGTCCATCAGTTTGAGAACATTGTACTAATAATTTGTTTACCTAATTATACCTACTTACGTATTTCCCAAAGCACAGATAAGGGATAACGAAAGTTGTAACTAATAACTAGTATAAAATAGCAATGTGATGGTTAAGGAAAGCCATCCTGTACTTTCTAAATAGATTGTTTATTTACCATTAAATCATTTATGGATAATGGGTCATTTTAATCACATGTATTGGGAATGTCCTAAAGATAACCTTGACTTGGCTTTTTGCTGCATGAGTGGGGAAATGCTGGTTAGACCAGGGGCAGTATTGATCTTAGGTTCTGACTGGGATATCTTGCAATAAGCGTTTTTAAAGTTAAGTTTTTCATCTGCAGCCACTTAAATGTCAGGTGTCCTGTGCGTGACCAGCCTTACTGGGGTCTCTGGAAGTGCCTTAGGCCGGCTTTTTAAGTGTGCTCTTAAAATACACTCAGCAGAGTTAGTGTTCGGGAAGGGCAGGGACTGAACTGGTTCTGAGCTGCACTTTTCACGGTGGCTGCTCCTTTGTTCACGGCTGCTGGTAGGCAGCTGCCTCCCTCTGCTCGAGGTGCATGTGCCGTGGCCCTTGCCATCCGGGCCCCTTGTCCTTGCTGTGCCACCCTTCTCTCACCCCGGCTTCCTGCAAGAAAAGGGACCTCCGTCTGTTTGATTTAACCCCAAACTAGCAGTCCCCCAGGCAAGGTGGACCTTGCAGCCAAATCTGAGCTGGTAAAAATTGGTTTCCAAATGCTGGGGTACGGAACCGCCCACAGTCTTAGACACCTGATGTGGTGAGGTACTTCACGGAGAAACCTGTTTACCGCTGTCCTTGCCTCGTGCCTGTTGTTTACTTTGGGAGACGCCATCATTGCTTCATCACATGCTTTCTTTAAAACTCCAATTCCCAGGGGCATGAGGCCTTTTGAGGTGTGGCTTCTGGTGACCATGGGCACAGGTGATAGCGAGCAGGGTGGGTGTGGCGTGGGAACCAGCTGCTTGGCGGGGGGTGGCTGGACGGCTGAGGCCTGAGGCTGCTGGCAAGCCCCGGGTTCTGGTGGACAGGCCACCTTGGGAGGGGGCAGGCAGGAAGCATGAAGTTGGAGGGCTTTGGGAGGTGAAGATACAGGATTGAGAGTCCAGATTGAAACCTGGTAGCGAAGTACTCAGAACACTGCCCTAGCTTTGGATCCATGTAGTAGTGCTGCTGTTGGCAACTGTAGAATGAGGAAGTTGTTTCTCCTGCAGAGTGGGGAGAACTTGGGATGCCAGGGCTTTTAGCTCCCATCGCAGCCCTGGCTCATCGGCTGCTGGAGGAAGGAGGTCCTTGAGAGCAGTAGCTCCGGCCCCCTGCCAAGAGGGCCAAGGACCCGTGGTGGCCTCGGGAGCGCTGTTCATTGGGTCAGGCTTCTCTGGGGGTAGGGTCACCTCTTTTCCCTCAGATTTAAGACTTTCTCCCTTGTTGATTAGAACAGTGACTGGGGACTGAATCATTTTTAATCCCTGGGTGAAACCGAGAGCTGGCTGGAGCAGACGTTGAAGCCCCCTATCTTGGTGTTCGGGAGGCTTGCTGCACACACAGCGTTTGAGAGAAGCCCGTACCTGGGGAGGCAGCTCGTCCGGCGGTCCCTCGAGGGACTTGACTGCTGCCCTAGACGGCGTCCCCACGTGGTGTCCTGGCTTGCTTACTGGGCCCACTGTTCCGGCCATTTGGCTCCTCCAGACCCAACCCTCTGCGGCGTGTGGAGCAGCGGCTGGCTGTGGCCTTGCTGCACGTGCTGGAGCCACAGCTCCCTGACCGGCACCGACCCTGGGACCGAGGGGCTGCAGCACTGGCTCAGAACCGTGGTCTTGCTCACCGGAGACCTCGATTGTGATGGTCTGATAATGTGTGGCTGGAATCAGGCATTTACATCCTCCCTCTCTGGAGAAAAAGTACTGGCGTTGTAGAAAGGTCTTTGTGCAGGTTGAGGGGTTTTGACTTTTTTTGCTTCCAGCTACAGTCCTTGTTTAGACCAAAAACACTAATTTATTTTCCAACCCAAAACGGGGTCCAAGCAGAGGGCTGTCTGTGGGTGGCGGTCACACAGTGTCACTTGTTTTGTGTGTCAGGTGACTGACTTTCCCCGTGCTACAGACCCCCATCCACTGTCCCTCTTTTTTTTTTTTTTTAAAGATTTTATTTATTTATTTGACAGAGATAGAGACAGCCAGCGAGAGAGGGAACACGAGCAGGGGGAGTGGGAGAGGAAGAAGCAGGCTCATAGCAGAAGCCTGATGTGGGGCTCGATCCCATAATGCCGGGATGACGCCCTGAGCTGAAGGCAGATGTTTAACCGCTGTGCCACCCAGGCGCCCCATCCACTGTCCCTCTTTGTCCGTGTCCTCATTTCCACTTGACTTTGATCTGGACGGTGAGCACCTGCCTGCGGCCCCAGGCCCCAGTCTGCCCTCCCGAAGCCCTGGGAGTGGACGGCGGGCAGCAGAACGTCCTTTTAATGGGAATGTGTGTGTCTGATTGTCTGACCTGCCCTGAGATGTCCTTAATTCATGCTCCCAAACACTGACACTTGAGCTCTTTAATCACACTGCTTTTCTACATCTGTCTTTTTATTAACACACAGTTTGCCTTTCAGGTTTTAATTTCCGTTCATGATTTAAAGTAAGCCTGTGGTAACTAGTCTTTGTTGCTTGAAGTAAAAGGTTTAACATAATAACATATAGCAAAGCATATTTTTCTGAAATAAGGTGTGGTCAAGGTCATCCATATTGCTGACAGCCCTTTATTGTGTAACACTTCTTTCCTGGATTTAATAGTTAATCATTTTAAGTTCCTCTCCCGCAGTAACATGGCCTCGCTAAGCGTGTGGGGGTCTCTCTTGCAGCCGCGAAGGAAGACAGGCGGGTGGAGGAGAGGACCACAGCACCCAAGAAAATGGCTCCTGCGGGCCCCTCGGCCAGCGGCAGACAGCCTCCGCCCAGAAATCTCCTTCCAAAGAAGTCTCCGCCCTTCGCAAACGCGGCGGCAGCCAAAGTGGCCATCAAAAAGTCGCCCTCGGGTTTCAAGGGCCCTGGACCCAAGCGGCCCTGGCTGTCAGCCACCCCCTCAGCCGGTGGTCCCGCCGCCAAGCAGGCAGCACTGGCGCCTGGGGTTGCCGCGGCTGCTTCGAAAAAGCTACCCAGCTCGGCTGCGTTGGTGGGGGCCGTCAGGAAGCCAGCGGCGGCCTCTGTGCCCTTGACTTCTCCGGCCCCAGGACGCCTGGTGACCTCAAACCCTGCCCTGTCACAGCCAAATTCACAAATTCGGCAAAATATAAGACGCTCCTTGAAGGAGATTTTGTGGAAAAGGTGGGCTGTTCTTGATTTCTTACTGTTAAAGTGGTTGGGTGCGGTCACTTTGTGACTGCCGTGCTTTAAGGACCGCGCGGGCACGGTGATTCATGCGGTCTGTTCTTGTTCCTTCTAGAGTCAACGACAGTGACGACTTAATCATGACAGAGAGCGAAGTAGGAAAAATCGCCCTCCACATCGAGAAGGAGATGTTTCAGCTGTTCCAGGTCACAGATAACCGCTACAAGAGCAAATATCGCAGCATCATGTTCAACCTCAAGGACCCCAAAAACCAGGTGTGTGCAGGCAGCCCAGAGCGGGGCGACCGGCTCTTGGGGTCTCCCAGCGTTCATCTGGATGAGGCATCTGGAGGCATCTGGAAGCTCTCGTCCTTGCAGCGCAAGCCAGAAGGCTACCGCCCCTGGGCTCAAGGTGGCGGTTCGCACATGCCCTCTCAGGCCTGGCCTGGCCTGGCCTGGTCTCACCAGCTGCTGCTCTTCTAAACATGGCTGTGAAGTTACCTTCTTAACATTTCACTGGCTCCAGAGTAGCATTCAGATTCTTAATCTTAAGTGTATGGGTATCTCCATATTTGGGCTTCAGACCACCGTTTCAGCCTTATGATCATCCCCTCAGTTGAGCGAGTCTGCGGATCCGGGCTTCCTTAGAGCAATGGTGAGAGGTCCTGAGCACGTCCTGCAGTGCTCCCCACTGGGCAGGTGCTGTGCTCAGATGGGGAGGGGGGCCCGAGTCGTTCTAGTAGCCGTGGGTGGGCAGTGCTCTTCCAGTGGGGTTGAAATGGTAGTTACTGGGAGAGCATTAGCCACTTGCCTGGTGTGGTTCCCCCGTGTCCTGCCCTCCGGGGCTTGCCGTCTTCAGGCCTCCCCTCCAATGGCCTCTTGAACTCTTACACATGCTGAGAAGCAGAGTCTGACTTCCCATCTCACCTTAGCAACCTCGTGGCAGAAGTGATTTCTTGCTACCTTTATCCCTAACTCGGTACCTTTTTGAGTTGATTTTGTTCTCTCTGAGGTCTTTTTAGCAGACTCGGTGTAGTGTGGTGCACGAGGGCAACTAGCTGACTCTTGCCTGTGTTGTCTGGCCCCCGCTGGGCTCGGTCCTGTGTTTCAGGCCTCCGTCCTGCTGCTGTTGGGCCTCTGGCAGCGGCTTCTCGTGCTGCTTTTTTTCTTGTATTCTCTCTAGTGTCTTAGAAGCAGAAATGGTTTTGAACAAGTGAATGAAAGATGTTTGTTTATAGGGGCTTTTCCATCGTGTTCTGCGTGAGGAAATCTCTTTGGCAAAACTTGTGAGAATGAAACCAGAAGAACTTGTGTCTAAAGAGCTGTCCACGTGGAGGGAGCGGCCGACCAGACCCGTAAGTCCCATGCGGGGGGCCCGGGCGCCGGTGCTGGGCCTTCCTGAGGTCTGCAGGGGACTGGTTGATGAGCGAGTCCCCCTAGACCAGGTTTCAGGCTCTGTGTCCTTTTCGTCTCAGGTGATGGAGTCCAGAAACAAGCTGCACAGTGAGAATAAGAAGACTGCCGCTAAGCAGGAGCCTGTGCCCGACATGGAGGACTCTCCACCTGTGTCCGACTCAGACGTAAGCCTTGGGGATTTCGGGAGCAAACGAGACTGGAGTGAATGCAATCTGTTCCCAGCATGCTCAGGTCTCTGAGTTCTCGGGCAAGACCCTGAGCTTGTAACAAGCACTGTATGCAATGGCTCTCCTCCTCGCCTTTGTACCAGTGGCTCTTGCTAGCACGAGCAGTTTCTGTGCTGTTGCCGTGGAGATGGAGGGAGCGGGACCTGCTCAGCTGTCCCCTCTTCACCCTGCAGGAGCAGCAGGAGTCGGTGCGGGCCGTCCCGGAGAAGAGTGCCGCGCCCCTCCTGGACGTCTTCAGCAGCATGCTGAAGGACACCACGGGTCAGCACCGGGCTCACCTGTTTGACCTCAACTGTAAAATCTGCACAGGTGAGCAGTCGGCCTGAGCCTTTGGAGCGGAGACTCCATTTCCTTTTGCTTGAGTCGCTGACCCTCCTAATTGTGATTATACTTTCTGAAGTTTATGGAGTTAGCCTCTGTCTTTATAATGTTGCTTTTTGGGACGCCTGGGTGGCTGTTGGTGACGCGTCTGCCTTCGCCTCAGGTCATGGTCCTGGGGTCCCACGTCGGGCTCCCTGCTCAGTGGGGAGCCAGCTTCTCCCTCTGCTGCTCCCCCTGCCTGTGTTCTCTCTCTGTCTCTCTCTCGAGTAAATAAAATCTTAAAATGTTGCTTTTTTTAGTTCTAAAAGGAAATTATCTACTTGGGGGCAAGCTGTGCTTTTGAATGTATGGGATTTCTCAGGAGGGCCTTCCTCATGTTCTTCAGGTCAGGTTCCCTCATCAGAAGATGAGCCGGCTCCAAAGAAACAGAAGCTGTCAGCCTCTAAGAAGGAAGAGTCAAAACCCAAGTGCGAGACCTCTCCCTCTGAGCCAGCCCCCAGCTCAGCTGATGAAGCTGTACCAGAAGCCCTACCCGAGAACACTTCTGAGCCGGACCTGGAAAGTGCTTCTCACGCACACTTGGACAGAAAGTATTTCCCTGTGCCTCCAGGAGACAGCTGCCCGGAACCCTCTGCCCTGGAAGGCCCCTCCTGCCCGGCCACCTGTGGGGGAACGGTGCTCACCACGGTCACGGTGTCCGGCCGAGACCCCAGGACTGCGTCCAGCGGGTTGTGTACAGTCACGGCCCCTGCAGCAGCCCGCCCAGATGGTGCCCATCCAGTGGAACCCCGACAAGACGTCCTGAAGCCCGCTGTGACCTCGGTGACTGCGCCCAAGTCCATATTAGCTAAGCCGTCCTCGTCCCCGGAGCCCAGATACCTCCTGCCGGTACCACCGCCTCCACGCGTCAGGTACGCTCTACACATAGCGTGAACAAGCCGGGGGTCCACTTCCCTTGGGTTAGCAGACGGAGCGGAGGGGAGTGGGCGTGATCCTGCAGTCCAGCTCAGATCCACCCAGAATCCAGCTTCACTCTGATAATCTGCACGGGCTTGAGGAAGCCTGGTTTTAGCATGTCTGGTCGTTACTGTAAACATACAGGTCGTGACAACTGAAATGTGGCCTTACGGTCGTTCAGGTTTGTTGCCTATTCAGTTTATTTTTTCTTGACCAGAAAGTCTATGGCATTATGGTTACAGTAGCTGACTAAAAAGCTACCAAACCTTGCGGGGACTTACTCTTGCGTTTATAATTCCTTAAAGTTTCTATACTTTGGAAATCGTTTGAGCCTAAAGAAGGATTGACCTGTTTTCTCTGTTTTTGTTTTACAGCCTCTCCGAGTCAAGGTCCCCTCCAGAAGGAGATACAACCGTCTTCTTGTCTCGACTCAGCACCATTTGGAAAGGATTTATTAACATGCAGAGTGTAGCGAAATTTGTCACTAAGGCGTATCCCGTGTCGGGGTGCTGTGACTATCTCAGTGAGGTTAGAACCGAGAGTGAGCTTGTGTGGGTGCACGTGTGTGCACGTGTGTCTTCCTTAGCTGTTCCTCCCAGTGCAGGGTCAGGTGTGAGGGTCCGGATGCATGAGCACCCGGAAGGCACAGTAGAGCCTGCTGGCATGAGTTCCGCGGGTTAAGTGGTTCAGACACTAGTAGAAATTCGAATGAGAAGTGTCCCAACACTTACAAAAAAGCTGGGGTCGCTTTCCTCCTCCCTCTGTCCAGCGAGAGCGTTGTGCATTCCCGGCTGAAGGCGTGGCAAGGCACGTGTGACTGTCTTGGTGTGAACACGCAACAGCTCTTTGCTTTCCCAAAATCGGCATGAACAGCGCTAGTATTTACAACCTTAGCGAGCAGAAGTCAGTCGCTTCTCGATCGTGTCTGAGTCCTTGCTGCGCGTACACGTTCACAACAGATGACTTAGAAATGTTCCACAAAACACCCTCCCATTTGGCAGAAGCCGTCATGCTGCAGTCCTGCTTGGCGACGCCTAATCCTAGACGCTAACCAAGCTGCATTCAGTACTAGGTGTAACCATTTTCTGTGGTGGAGTTGTGGACTTGAATCTCGGGTAGTTTGGTACCTTGCAATTATTACATCAGTCTACAGTGCTGAGGTTTTACTGTCATTTACCCAAAGTACGTTTTGTTTAGGACCTGCCGGACACGATTCACATTGGTGGAAGGATCACACCCAGAACAGTTTGGGATTATGTCGGCAAACTCAAATCTTCTGTGTCTAAGGTACCTGCCGTAGTCTAATCTCTGCGCCCGTGGAGGAAGGCGCTTGTGTAAATGCAGCTCTCTCTCTCGCTTTCCGTCTTGATGGGTTAGTACTTGCAACGTCAGCCTATAAGTTATTAAGTATTGCCAGGTAAATGTTTAAAATTACATTTACAGCGGGATAACTGTGTGTGTTTGGGTAATATGGTGATGGCAGTTTTATTACAATTTACGTTAACGTGTGAGCAGTTGAGGGTTAGTGAGAAACACGGAGACTGTGAACCCCCATCGCTTCTGTGACCGAGGGAGCCTGCAGGTGCTGGAAGGCGTGGCTCCCACAAGGCCTGGGCCCTGGGCAGGCCTGGGGGCTGTGAGCCCCTGGACGCAGCCGCAGCTGGGCGCGCGTGCACGGGGAAGGGCTGTGGTTTTCCTCAGGCACACGCGGGGCTCAGACCCTCTGGTCTCGTTGAGCCTTTCCGTTGTGGAGCCGTACTCGGCTCTTGTGTAGGTCACACAGCCAGGTGACCGAGACCACGTCCTCAAAATCCGCACCAGATGGGGCTCTAGGCCAGTGCCACGGCAGATGATGTGTCGGTCCGAGGACGCCGTGAGAGGGGCTGTTTTGGGAACAGTGGGGCTAGGAGTAGAAGTGACCTTCAGGAGATTTAAGTCCAACAGCCCGATGCTGGAGCCCCTGCTGTCGCTCCCACTCTGTCATCCTGACGTGCTGGACGGCAGGACCGTGGGGACCGGGCCGAGACGGCCTTTGAGGTTAAGCTAGAGGATGAGCATGGACTCCTCCTCCGAGTAGCCACAGGCCAACGCGCTCTCGTCCTCTGTTTGTGCTGCAGGAGCTGTGTCTGATCCGCTTCCACCCCGCGACCGAGGAGGAGGAGGTGGCCTATATCTCTCTGTACTCCTATTTTAGCAGCCGTGGCCGCTTTGGCGTTGTCGCTAATAACAGCAGGCACGTCAAGGACCTCTACCTGATCCCACTGAGTGCTAAGGACCCCATTCCATCCAAACTCTTGCCCTTTGAGGGACCAGGTAAGCGCCAACTTTCCGAGTGGTAACTAGGCACACCTGACCCCACACGTCCTCCTCCTGCCAGTACCACGTCCTGCCGAGCTTGCCGCGGGTGGATCTGCCACCTCACCCAGGCCGTGGCTTCTGTGGCTTTCTAGCAGCAGGAGCGAGGAATGCAGATGGAGCCGCCTTTAGCTGTAGAACTCGGCTGCTGGGGTTCCGGAGGGGGGCACTAGAAATGCCCTTACTGTTGGCATGAATTGCCTTAGAAAGGGGACGTGAAGAGGGGAAAAACCCACAGCGTCCAGCCAACTGGTCATGGCCTTGGGTCAGTGGAGGCCAGAAAAGGGCCAAGGAGGAAGGTAATCCTCGCAGGGGGCTTTGGGGGGATGCTTGTGCTTGCCACACAGCTGGGGGGAGCAGACGCCAGGCAGGAGATACAGGAAGGCTATTGTATGTTCGTTCACTCCTTACAAAGTGGTGCTGTTAGAGGGTTAGTTACAAATTAGTTCTAAAAAAACAAAAAACTCAGACTTGTCAAGGGGTTGAGGGTGATTCCAAGGGGGACCTGGTCTGTGAGGGCCAACTCCTGTTAACCCCTGAGAAGAAGTCCATGTGACTGAGTTACACAGTTGGCAGAAGATGCCCACATTGACGTGTCTCCTTGGCCATGAAGTCCCCAAAGGATGGAGAACACCTGAGAGATGCCGTGTCTAACGCACGGGGAATGCTCTTGAAGTGCTTTGTTCTAGAGCCACGGCTGAGCGCCAGGCCATTGCTGGCTCTGCCCAGGCCTGGCACCTCTGTGTCCCTGGCCCTGTCACCAGTCCCGGCAAGTGTTTCTGCCGCAGCCGCATGCCGTACTCACTGCACCTAAGCCATAGCTGGCCCAGCAGGGCTGCTCGGGCCAGAGCGCGCCACCCACACGCACGTCCGGGTCCTGACTGGAGTGTGTTCTCAACGCTTGAGCTGGGCTCAGTTGGTCCCTACATGTCAGAAGTAGGCCCGCAGTGGTATGGGCAGGTGTCCGTAATTGGGGGGTAAATATCTTCCGGCACACTACATTAAGTTACCTTAATGCCAAATACATTTTAAAAGCCAAGTACTGGAGGGGGTCCTCTCCCGAGCCCTTGGGGTGAAGCGACGCCACCGAGTGGGCGGCAGGAAGGACCTCGCTGGAGGTTCTGGGCGAGCCGCTGTGTGAAGCGTGCCGCCCGCTCCCTGGATGACCGTCCTGAGTCCCCGAGGGTGAAGATGAAGAAGCTGGGCTCTCAGGTCCTGCAGAGAGCTGCGGTCACTCACCAGCAGAGAGCTCGTGTGGAGGATGTGGCGAAAGCGTAGGGTTCCCTGGTGACACAGACCCTGGGTGTTCCCAGAGCCGCAGGGGGGATTCGCAGCCCCCCTGAAGCCAGGCTGGAGCTCCTCCCGCTGGCCCAGCTGCAAGGGTGCCGGGGGAGAGCCTCCCGGCGACGGCCCTATCAGGGGAGCAGGTCAGAGGCCTGTGTGGAGGCCCCGCCTGGGCAGGGCTGCAAGGCGCTGGGCTTGACACGGAGGCAGGCGCGGGCTCGCTGCAGCGGACAGGTGAGGAGACCCTCCGGTGGGGGCAGCCCAGCCGGCAGACAGGCGGGGGTCACACGGGACACTTCAGGGTGACACAGGGACAAGGAGGGCGGTGGGGTGGGGGGCGCTTGCCTGGTCCGCTCAGCGTGATGGGCGCTGACCCCCCAGACACGCTCGGTGATCGGCCACCTGCGCTCCGGAAGCCCCACCAGCACGTGAAGGGGCGCCCGAACCCCCCACAGACGTTCATCCGCAGTGAATGCAGGACGGGAGGGAGGGCTGTAGAAACCTAGTGATCAGTGGAATTCTGCTCACAGGCTTTTAAAGATTTCTTTTTAATCTGAGGGGCTTCTAAATCTAGCCCTATTTAGCATGTATTTTTTTATTATTCTGATATCATTATTGCCATTAATACCTGTGTATATTTTATGCACTTCCCCAGCCAAACAGTCTTGAGCCCCGGCCGGGTTCTGTACCTGACCCGTTGCAGGTACCCGTAGCGTGACTTGGCATCCTCTAGATCCAAATGCTCGTGTGTCCTGGTTCCGTGGTATGCGTGTGGTGTGTGTGTGTGTGCACGCGTGCGTGTGGAAGGCTGGGTGCGTGTCCTGGTGTGTCATGTGTGCACGCATCTGGAAGGCTGGGCATGGGGCTGTTCTCCCATCGCAGAGGTCCCGTCCTCACAGAGCTAGCCTCTGCATGGCATCCCTTAAAAGTGCAGGCCTGGTCAGAGGGGGCGGTGGCGTCCCACAGCAGAGCCGCCAGTGACCTTGAGTGGGCGCCCTCTGGCGAGCACTGCACACAGCCCAACGGGGGCACCCTTGACTCCCACCACAGCCCTTTTCTCCCAGGGATTGACCTGCGCTGCCCACAGTTGTCACTTGCCTGAGGGCGCACACCCAGTAATCGATTATGCCCGGGTCTGCGCCTGGCCCCGTCTGTCCCGCTCGGTCTCTACACAGCAGTGCGCAGAGCACAGGCCTTGGGGATGCGGGACTCTGGCTCTGGTGACCCACCGAGGGGCCTGCTGTGGAAGCAGGAGGTGAGGGTGGAGGTGGGGGTGGGTGTCGCAGAAGGGCGCGACCGGCACTACCTGAAGCTCGGTTCCTGCAGAGTCCTTCCATACCTAGAGAAAAGCCCCAGGTGCCCTCACCTCCTGGACTCCGGGGCCCCGTGGATGTTGTCCACGTGGGATTCTCCCCAAACTCTTGCTGTGCACCCTTGAGAAGCAGGACACAGAAGGCACCTAACCTGGGGACTCTGCATGTGCCTGCCCCTCTGCCAGTGCCGTGTTTCTTTCCCATCGTCGCGCTCCTGACAGTAAACACGGAGCGTGTGTCCACACGTGCCTGGTCCTCGGCCCACACACCCGGTGTCCACGCAGCATGTCAGAACACACACAGAGCACGCTCAGCTTCTCTGAGGACATTTTCGTCCGTGCGTATCTGTAGGATTTGCCCGTTAGAAATACCAGGTTGTCTTGTTCTGTCGCACGTGTCATTCTTAATAACCTGACGGCACAACTTCAGAAGACACCTGGACAGCCCGAGTTTCTGATCCAGCGGACGTTGGACGTTCATCTTAACGGTCCCTTGTGACCCCGACAGGCCTGGACTGAGGGACTCCGTAGGGTGCAGCCTCCGGCCTGGAGCGCCTGTCAGTGGCGCTGGGCTTCTAGGAGGCGCACGCGGGGGGGTGGGGCGGGGACTCCGCCTGCCCGGGTGCTTAGTGCAGAGGGCCAGTGTCCGGGAAGCCTGTAGACCCATGCTGCCGTCTTCTGCGTTCACATGTAACTGCTTTCTGAGTTAGCTGGAATCTTCTGTGAGGCGCAGTATTGTCAGGTAAGCGCTGCCCAGTCGCACTCGGTGTGTGTGTGAAAGAAACCGTGGCTGTGCACACGTCCTCAGAGTCAAGTACGGGACTGAATTCAATGTACCGCTCTTTCTCCTTCGAAATCAATAAAAATATTTCATGGAAATTGGTCACTGTTTGTTTGAATTTGAACCGTTTGGTAGCTCTTGGTACCTGTCACAGGTCCACTGGGATGGAGGACGAAAGTCTCCACCTTTACTTTTTATACCAACACGACCCCCCTGGGCGTGCAGCCCGGACGAAGACAACACTCTCCATTTACCTGAAACGCGCTGAGCCCAGTGGCTTTTGTACCGGTGTTAGGGGTTCAGAATTGGAAAGAGGGAGAGGTGTGCGTGTGTGTGCGTGCGTGCGTGGTGGAGGGTTGGGGGGGTGTAGTGTCTCCCTGTATTTGCCAAGTCTCTCTTGTAGGTGGGTCCTGCTTCCAAACTATGGCCTGTGAACTCCCACAGTTAGTTTAGCACGAGTGAAAATTTTGTTTTTATGGATTCAGACTATAAGAGTCATTTTAAAAAATGAATAGAGTACCAGATAGATTTGGGGGTAAAAGCATTATTTTGGTAGTTTTGGGGTTAAGGAGTCAGCTTTCAGGTGGTTTAAAACGAAGTTTTGTCCCATGCTGTGTCAGGCTTGAGGTGCGTGGGGGTGGCCGAGGGCTGTGCTTCCAGCCCCTTCACCTCCCCCGGCCTCCCTGTCGCTCACACGCAGGAACAGAGATCCCGGTCTGGGTCTTGTGTCGGCACACGACTGTGCAGATGTCCCCAGTCCCTGGGTGTGCCCACTTTTTCTGTATGGGTCTGATTCTAGCCACAGAGACTGAGGCTAGAGACCCTTCCACCGAGAACATTCAGGGATGCCTACCTGCAGCTGAAGAGGCTTGTGTGCCCCGCGCACGACACCCTGAAGACACGTTCGCTGTGCAGTTAGGAGCGGGTGGGCGCCGACGCCCTTGTTCTGAGGGATCGCCCCCTGGAGACGGAGGGTGGCACACGTATCTGCAGCTCACGTTGCAATCTCCCACCCACCTAGTTGCTTGTTTTCATCGGCTTTCTGAATGACAACCCTAACAGCCCTCAGAAGGGTAGTGCGTATGTGAGCGTCTCTGCTTCTGCAGTGGACAGAGGGAGGAATTTTGCAAAAGCGGAGAAGCAGCCCTGTGCCCTGGGCTGGAGCCCTCGTTCTCCACGCCGCAGCCGGTGTGGTCTCCGCCGCTGCTGCACCCTCGGACAGCCTCTCCTTTCCAGGGGAGCACTGGGCAGTGGGCAGGCCTGCAGAGGGCTCTGGCTGGGAGTGGCATGTTCTGGAGGAAAGCCAGCCCTCTACTGCTACCCAGGTGTGGGTACCCATTTGCTCTTACCCGTGGTCACCCTGCCTGCCACCTGCCCTGTGGCAGCAGAAGGCCTGGTCAAGTCCAGGACACACCTTCCTCTCAGTAAAGATGGATCCAAAGAGCTGAGACAGACGGTGAATTTTAGTGTTTGTTCCACAGATGTCAGTTACCACCAAGGTGCTAGTTACACTTGAGATACTCATGCAACCATAACATGAACACAAAGCAGATGATGAGATCTCACTCCTTCAAACAGACGTATGCGTCTTTGTGACCGCCCAGTCACAATTCAAAATCTCGGCGGCGTTCAAAACGACCCCTGATGCAAGTCCAGAGCTTCGTTTGGGCCCTTAGAGATTTGTGCAGATGAGGTGGTGGGGAGTTGGAAGCTATGTTAGGAGATGCCAGTGTCCAGAGAGCTCGCTGTTTGCAAAACACATGCAGATACTGGGTAGTCAAGGCACCATCTTGCCTGTGATGACTGGGACCACAAAGGTTGGAATGGACAGCCGAAGTGAGGTGAGGGTGTAGTGATTGTCTTAAAACCGTCGGGGAGTTGTAGTTGGAAGGGCATGCTTCCCCAGAACCCGAGAGCAGCTCTTCCTGGGTTTAGCACAGTGACCTCCCTGTCACACACAGCTTTCTGACCCGAGACTTGACCCCGAGCCACAGCCCTGATGTTGGTGCGCCAGGAGTTGGGCTTTTCCTTCGGAGGTGGCGTGGCCCTCTGTGTTAAGTGCAGTTATGGGGACTTCCCCTCCTCGATGGCTCCCCAGCCCTTGCTCACACCCGCCCACCCACGTGGCTGAGCACATTCCTTCACTTGGGCTTCCATGGCAGGTTGTTCAGGGAGAGCCAGGCTTCCAGAGCAGCCCGTAGAGGGCAGCTTGCGAAGCAGGCAGCAGACATTGGGTCCAAATGGCCGTGAGAGGCATTTTAGCAATTGATTATACAATCCAATACTGGATCTGAGTGAGCAATCAAGTGTTCGGTGATTTGCTGTTACAGTAAGAGCGATGCCGTTCTAAGTTAAAATATCCTTAACTTGTGTTAATTAGGAAACGAACTTGATAGATGACCCTTCATGTCTGCTGAGCAGAAACGTTTGGCTGGGACATTCAGTGTGGGCTGCCTGACCTTCCAGTCTCTACACCCTCCTTTTCAGGGCTCTCCCTTTTCTAGATACACGGCTTTTATGGGGTGGGGGGGCAGGGAGAGGGTGTTCCGGAAACCGGGTCTCTACTGAAGGTGGTGTTCAGGTCCTGGTGTATTAGGAGTGGATGTCTTCCATGGGCACCTCCACTATGACACGTGAGCCTGTGAAGCAGGAGGCCCCTCCCACATGGGAGGGAGGGAGGGTAGCACTATATTGTGTGCCCAGAGGCTCGGTCTCCCCAGCTCACTCCGGCATACCCGATTTTCCTTTTCGGGGGCTGGATGAGCCATCTACCACCATCATGTGCTCCTGCTGTCCACCCAGCTCGATGGGAATTTGGGAAGATTAACAGACATTCTAGGATTATATTGATGTCCAAAAACAACTATTTGAAGTGACTTGTGATCATCTTTAAAACCAAAAAGAAGGGGAAACAGTACTGATTTTTCAGTAAGTGAACGGTGTACACGTACAGCATAAGTACCTATGTACCACACTGATGTCATCAGTCAGATTCATGCAGGTTGAGTTTAAGTATCTTAGCTACTTCTGTGGCATTTCTCCCTAAAAGACTGTGTTGTGACTTGGGTTTTTTGTTCCTCTTTCGGTGTTCTGGATTTATCATGAGTGTGGGGTGCAGAATCATTATTGAAATATTACCATTTCTGATAAAAGGTGCGATTGAGAGTGGAATAATCTTTTTTTATTTAAGAAACCATTATGTTTAAGAGCTGTCCTGTGCCCGGAAACCCCAGTGTCTTCCGTGTGGCCTGGTGTCCACTGCCAGTTCTCTGACACCCTGTGTTGTGTCCCCGCGCCGTCCCGTGTTTACAGAGACTGAGCCCGGCTTAGCTCTTGTTGATGTTAACTGAGGGTCTTTCTAAAGCTAGAAGAACGTTTATTTTGGCCATGTCAGTCAGCACGGCTCTTCCCGTTCGCTGTGATGCGGACACCGGCAGCTAGTGAACTTACCTAGTGGCGAATGCGGAGGTGAGCACCGTAACCAAGTCGTAGGACGCGCTCAAACCTCCAGCTTCGTTCCTGTAGCTCACGTCCTCAGTGAAGACGGGACGGGCTGCGGCCTTGCTGACGTGTTAGCAAGAGACAAAAGAGTACAGCTAAGATGTTGTTGAAAAGCCCTCCTAGAGTCGGTGCCTCACTCCCTGTGGGTTCGCAGATGCTGGCATTTGCATAACGGCCTCCCCGCCGCCTCTCTCACGCTGTTGCTTGAGCATCCTGTCTGACGTTTAGGTCTGTAACGTAAGTTCGGACAGTCGGGATGAATCTACTCGTGAGCTGGGCCCTTAGCCATGGTCGCGACACAGGGTCTGGGCGGCAGGGTCTGTGCATCCACGGTCTTCTGCAGCGAGCTCTTCAAACACTTGATTTTACTTTGCCAGTGAGTTTCTCACTTCTGCCTGTTAAAACGTGCCTGCTACCACCCTTAGTAGGGTTTGCGCCTAAAGAACAAAGGCTTGAAGTTAGATTCTAAAATTTGCACAAATCTTTTGTTTTTCAGGTCTTGAGTCACCACGTCCCAACATAATCCTTGGGTTAGTAATCTGTCAGAGAATAAAACGTCCTTCAAATTCTGGAGAATTAGATAAGGTAGAGGAGAAGCGGACCCGACCTCAGACCCAAGAAGAAACGGAGGTTTCGGTCTATCCCAAAGTGCCTGTGGCCCCGCAGTCTGAGAGGAAGCCCCCCAAGTTCCAGGTGGGCTCCGGGGACGTGGCTGTCAGCACCACACCCCCGGGGACTCCTCCACCGCCGCCCCCGCTGCCGGAGCCCCCCGCTGCGCCAGCTGCTTCATCCGTGTTGAAAATACTGTCCTCGCTCAAACCGGGAGCCGCGAGCACCGTCCCCACCGCACCTGCAGCAGCGGCCGTGCCAGCAGCTGCTCCCTCCGCCAATTCCTCCGCCTCAAAAACGGCCTCGCCCCTGGAGCACATCCTGCAGACGCTGTTCGGGAAGAAGAAGTCATTTGAGCCCCCGGCCAGAGAGCCCGTGGAGTCCGCCCCAGCCTCTCAGCCAGACTCCAAAGCCAAGGCGGACGGCGGGCTGCCCGCAGCGCCCTTACTAGACCCAATTGTCCAACAGTTCGGTCAGTTCTCAAAAGACAGAGCTCTGGAGGATGAGGAGGACGACAGACCGTACGACCCCGAGGAAGAGTACGGTCCCGAGAGAGCCTTCGACACTGAGCTGGAGCGTGGGAGGCGCCCGGATGGGGAGAAGGCCCCCGAGGCCGCAGAGCGGGAGGAGGTGGCCTATGACCCGGAGGACGAGACCATTTTAGAAGAAGCCAAAGTGGCCATTGACGACCTACCCAACCGAATGTGTGCAGATGGGAAGGGCGGCCCCACGGAGAGGCCCGGTGAGCCCGCGGCCCCCGGAGCGGCCCCCTCGCTGGTGGAGCAGCAGAAGATGATAGAAGAACTCAACAAGCAGATCGAGGAGCAGAAGAGGCAGGTGGAGGAGCAGGAGGCGGCGCTGCGGCAGCAGAGGGCCGCCGTGGGGGCCTCCATGGCGCACTTCTCCGTGGCGGACGCGCTGATGTCACCGCCCCCAAAGTCCTCCCTGCCCCAGGCCGAGCTGTTTCCCCAAGAGCAGCAGGCCGCGGGCCGCCCCGCTGCGCTCCCCGGTGCCCCTCCGGTGGCAGGCCCCAGCTGCGACCCGCGGCAGAGTCGGGACCCCCGGCAGGCCCGGCGGCTGGCCGCGGAGCACTGCGAGAGCGAAGCTGGCTCGAGGCCTCCCGCGGCCCGGGAAGAGGGTGCGGAGGCTGCCCTGCCAACCAAGCTGGATGGCCCCAAGCATGAGCGCTCCTCGAGCCCCGTGCCGCCACCCGCAGATGGCGGCCCTCCCTCGGCGAGCTCCGGCAGCACGCCCAGACCTGCCCGCAAGGTGCTGCTGCCCACGCCCCCCAGCACCGCCCTCCAGCCCGGCTTCGCTTTGCAGAGCGAGGGGCAGAGTTTCCCCTCTCCTGGAGGGAGGGACCCTTTCTCAGGTGCAGCGTGTACCTCTCAGGAAAAACCGCTTGGCTCAACCCAGTACGAGGATCCGAGAAATGCTCCGTTTGCTGAAAAAGGTGACCACCCTGCTGTTGAACTTGAGGGAGACAGAGAGCCCCAGTGCAGAGCCGGTGAAGGGGCTGCCCCGTTCCCCTCAGCTGGACAGAGAGGAGGGGCCCCTCCGCCCCCATCTCAGGGCCAGCGTGAGCCAGCACCACGCACTTTTGGGACGTCGGGGCTCCATGGTCCCAATTTCCCAGGACCAAGGGGGCCAGTCCCTCCGTTTTCAGAAGAGAATATCGTTTCTAATAGCGATGGGCCGCGCGGGCCTCCGCCGGCCAGATTCGGGGCCCAGAAGGGCCCCATCCCTTCCTTGTTCTCAGGGCCGCATGGGCCCTCTCCCTATGGGGACAGCAGGGGTCCCTCCCCCTCCCACCTTGGGGGGCCCAGAGGAGCGGCACCACCCCAATTTGAAGAGCGAAAGGACCCGCACGGGGAGAAGAGGGAATTCCAGGACAGCCCCTACGATGAGCCGGCCGGCCCTGCCCCTCCGTTTGAAGGACCAGAACAAGCCCAGTTCGTGGGAAATAGAGGCACGGCGCCGTTCCAGTTTGGAGGCCAGAGAAGGCCTCTGCTGTCACAGTTTAAAGGGCCCCGAGGGGGTCCCACTCCCTCTCAGTTTGGCGGTCAGAGAGGGCCCCCGCCCGGCCACTTTGTGGGCCCAAGGGGGCCGCATCCCAGTCAGTTTGAAGGACCCAGAGGCCAAGCGCCAAATTTCGTGCCAGGACCCAGGGGGATTCAGCCTCAGCAGTTTGAAGAGCAGAGAGTAAGCTCACCGCCGAGATTTGCCAACCCCCGGGCGCCAGCACCCCTTCCGTTCGGCGGACCGAGAGGGTCTGTGCCCTTTCCGGAGAAGAGTGAACCCACGCCACCCCGCTTCCACTACCAGGGCCCACCGGCGCCCGGGCTGAAGCCAGCCCCCAGGCCACTGCTAGAGCTGCCCAGCCACCCGCCGCCACACAGGCCGGAGCGCTGGGACGAGGCGCCCACACAGGGCCCCGAGGCCGATTTCCGTGAGGGCAAGGGCCATGACTACAGAAGCCAGGCCTTCGAAGGGCGGCCGAGGGAGCGGTTTGAAGCCGGGCCCAAAGAAAAGCCTCTGGAGGAGCCTGAAGCCGCGCTGCCAGAGAATCGGCCGGGCAGGGCCCTGGAGGAGCGCCGGCGGGAGCGAGGGCGGCGTTGGAGCCGGGAGCGGGACTGGGAAAGGGGCCACGAGCGGGGCCGTCACCGCGACAAGGACTCCGGCCGCGAGTGGGACCGGAATCGGGAGCGTGGTGCAGACAGGGACCGGGGGCGGGAGCCAGAGCGGACGGCCGAATGGGGCCGGAGCCGGGAGCGCAGCAGGAACCGGGAGCGGGAGCGCAGGCGGGAGCGGGAGCGATCTCGCAGCAGGGAGCGCGGCCGTGACCGGACCCGCGAGCACGGCCGGGAGCGCAAGGACCGCAGCAAAAGCAAGGAGGGCGCCCGGGACCCTAAAGCTGAGGCCCCTCGGGCTGCCACGCCCGCCACGCAGACCTAGCAGCCTCGGCTGCACAAGACCCTGTGGCCGCTCTGGCCCGGGCCTCCCCGCGGCCGCCCTCCGGGAGAGCTGGCCCGTGAGTTGTGGTGAGCGCGTGGTTTTGCGAAGAGCTATGAACTTAGAGGCGGAATAGAATATTCTGGACTTCAAAAATTACTGTAATTTTGTGTATAGTGGTTTCTTACAAAATTTCACATCTTTACAATTCTGATGCTTTTTAAGAAAACTAAGAACTCAGTATTTCCATTTAAAATTACTGGAATGGGAAGGTGTGTACAGAAGCATATTGCTTTTTCAGATTATAAAGTTATCTTTTCCAATAACTTGACTACAGTACATTTTAAGGGAATTTTCGTGGACCTTAGAGCCATAGCTTTACTGACATGTGTATGTCTGTCTGTAACAGCTGCAATCATGGGCTCTGCCCGCCCCTGGGCCTGGGGAGAAGGCCGTCTGTTCCCCCCTGGGATGTGCAGAAAGACAGCTTTACAAATGCGTTTTTCTTTTGTCACAAGGAAATTTGAATTACAAATTTCAACCAGGAAACAAAACATTTCTTAGTTTTGCTCAGTTTTTGTATATCACCTTACACATTTTTTTCTCAAAAACAGGATTAAAAGCAACATCGGTCCGTGCAGAAGCTTGCATTTTTTAAATAGCAATTTATTGAAAAAGGTGTAACCTTGACCAGCCTAAAGAAAGTGAGGAAGGAAGCCAATTAAGTGTGTACTTTAAAGCGGGGGTGGGGGAGGACTTTGATTTGAATAATCAGGAGCATTTTTGTTTGTGGAACTCGACCATCCCAGCAGTCCTTCCTGTGGCCCTGGGAAGCGCCCCCACCCCAGACTGTTAACCCTGTCCGGTGAGGCGTTTCGAAGTCTGTACTTGGCGTGACGTCTGACAGTGACGGTCGCTCCAGCTCGAGAACAACAAACCGGGAAGCTGTCGACCCAACAGCGTCCCGCTCCGTGCTGCGCATTTTCAAGTACTTCCGACGCAGGAAATAGAGAAAACCTTGCTAATTTATTTGACTGTACAAACACACTTTGATAAGTTTTTTATATTTTCATAAAGTTACTTTTGCAAGTGTAAACTTAGAGAATTTCATTCATTCTTTGGGGTCTTCTATTGTACACCACTATGGATTTTTCACTTTCCAGCACAAACGTTCAGATGGTAAGAACGAACACGGAGAACTTGGTGATCCGGCATGACTGGTTCCAGACCAAGCGTCGTAGGTTAAATTGCATTGAAGTGTCAAGTTCCAACATCTAATATGATGTGAAGGGTTTTTTATATGTAAAACAAATTTTTCTAATTTAAATACACAAATGTAAAAATCAAGTGTGTTTCTTTAGGTTTACTTGATAGAATTTCTGTAAATTGTATTTTATATTGCAAAGTATGATATCACTGTACATTAAAACATGCAACTCCATAGGTTTTGTTACTTGAAGTACAATAAACGTCTACGAAGGTTTTCTGTCCCTCGTGTGCCGTCACTTCTCCCTGTTGGGACTTTGGGGCTGGACGGGGGCCCCTCACCCCCCGTGTGTCCTCACTCGGCAGGAGTCCTCACTGTGCCCACGACCTCCGGCCTTGAGTCGGGTGACCCGCCCCACCGCTCCGTCTGCTCGGCGTGCGCCTGTGCCTGGTGCCACAGCGGCCGACTGCTCGGGGAGCGCGTGGTGAGGTGGAGTGCGTGGCCGTGGCCGTGGCCGAGCCGGCAGGCTGACGCGGTGCCCGCAGGGCCGGGGAACCGACACGCGGCCACGGCTGAGGCAGAGGCGCCGTGTGGGCGCCGGTGACCTGCCGCTAGTCACCGCTACTCGTAACTGCCCTCACCTGGTGACCCCTGGCCCGAACTTCCCTTTCTCAACTTGTGCACCTCTAACTCCGCTGTGAGCAGAAGCGGAGAAGACATCTTTTCTGGCAGGACAGGCTCCCCTCCCCGCGGAGCACGCCGCCAGCCCAGGGCCGGGGGCCGGGGGCAGCCCACAAAAGCCCGTGGAGCCTGCCAGCGTGGAGGACCGCTCTACGGAGAGCTGCTGGCCGCCGAGGCCCTGCAGGTCAGAAGACCCCAGCTCCGCAGGACAGACGCTAAGGACTGCTGAGCACGCGCCTGGCTCCAAGACTCGCGAGCCCTCCGGCCTGCGGACCGCCATCAGAGGGGTTTCCCCAAAATGTCGGGAAAATGGGCCCCCTTTTAAAACCCTCAGTCATCGTCTACTCCTCAGATACTTGGCCTCCTTTGTGTTCATCCCAAAGCCTGTCTTTCATAGGCCCCACAAAACCCTCCCACCGCACCAGGCAGCACTGTCCTCACCCTGCCACCTGTCACCCCATCACCTCTCCAACCTGTGACCCCATTTAGCCGATGTCACCCACAATCCAGGGCCCACCGAGCTGCATGTGGCTCTCCAGAAACCTGACTAGTGAGGCGTCTGGCTTGAAGACGTGGCCAAGGCAGGGCAGTCCCTGGGACTTGAGTGCTGCGCTGGTGCCTGGGGCGGGTGCTGCCGGGCTGTGAACCCCAGTCCCGGTGCTTCGCCAGCTGGGCTGCACTGTGCAGAGGCAGTGTGGGGGAGCGTGAAAGGATCCCATCCACCAGAAAGCTGGAAGGGGCTGGGCACGCTCCCCAGCCCCACCCCACCCCCGCTAGTCCAGGGACCAGCCTAGAGGCAGCGCGGGGGGGGGGGGGGGGGGGGGGGCGCCGCAGCGGGGACTGTGCTCTTGAAGGGGCCGGAGCGGGAGGTGGGGAGAAGCATGCGCCCCTGTGGACAAACCGACTGGGGCCCCTCGGAGGGGAGGCAGGGATGGGGGCCCCGTGCTGGGTCTCCATGTGACGGCTGCAGTACGCGCTCGCTGCCGGAGGACCTGGGGGAAAGGCAGGAGCACTGAGACGCCCCGTGACTTGACGCCCAGCAGTAACTTGCCTGTAACATTTCTCTGTTTTCCCCGAATCTTCTTCCCCTCTGTTTTTCTTTCACAAAATTGGGATTCTATCATTCTTGTGTCTTTTTCTCGTTTGTTTTATCCTGGGCGATTCCCAAAGGCTTCAAGTATTCATCAAAGCATTATTCGTGTTTTTTGCATTGTTCAAAAGGTTCATATCCTTCTAGTTTGCGGAGAATGAATGCTTCCTGTAGGTCTGTGCGGTCCTAAGCGTCCACCCAGAAGAACAGGAAATGAAAGCAGCGTATTAAGCAAACCAAGGTCCCCCCACCCCCCCATCGCCGGGCAAAGGCGGTCATCCAGAAACAAGCATTCCTAATGGTCTTTATGGCCCCTTTTTTCTGTGCTTGCATTGCTGATGCTCAGGGCTATATCACCAGGGAAATACATTTAGGAAATGCCCAATGAACAGAGATTCTAAACAGTTTTGTCTGCAGGCCTCACGCAGACCTAGAGGCAGGCAGTCCCAAGGGGTAGAGTGGCCTCAGTGTCACTGACCACCCGTCCTCAGCCTGTCACTTTGTCCTCGTGGCTGCAAGAAGGCTGCCCTCACAGGCATCACATCATCCCTTCACTGTTCTAGGAGGAAGCCGGCAGGAGGGATAGAGCCTCGCAGGGCATACCTGCGCCATCCACTCCCGTTTGCAACTTTTGGTTAGATCTTGTTGGCCGTGCTGTGTCACACAGCCACCCCTAGCTGCAAGGGAGCCAATCCCAGACTGCTGGTAAAAACAGAGGAGGGACTGAGCCACCGTAGACGGTCAGCACGGCATGTCAGGACGCTGGCACCCTCACGCACCACCGATAGGAAGGGCAGGTGCAACCATGCCCACCCCTGCAAGACTTGCCAGTTTCTGACCAGTGACTTCTCAAGTTAAATTCCAATCACCCAGCTAGACATCTCCCCCCAAAACAGGCATTAGCAACAAGTCAAGGTCACCCACGAGGGGGCCAGAGCTGGTTCTGGGGGTACAGATCTTAGCTGTTGCAATGGTGTGTGGCCCTCCAAAGGGCCCAGCATACATGTACGCACGTACACGCCCCCTCCCCACACGGCCCACTGGAGGCACTAACATGTCCTAGCAGAGGAAGGGAGGAGAGGAAAATAAGTCTGGAGGGATTTCTTCGGGAGTCACCAGTTTTCAAAGGTTGGGAAACAGCCCTAAACAGAGGAGAATGTGTGCACACACAGAAATCCGTAAGCAGGGACGCCTGGGTGACTCAGTCGGTTGGGTGACTGCTTTCGGTTCAGGTCATGATCCCAGGGTGCTGGGATCGAGTCCTGCATCACGCTCCCTGCTCAGCGGGGAGGTTGCTGCTCCTTCTCCCTCTGCCTCTGCCCCCAGTTCGTGCTCTCTCTCTCTCTGTCAAATAAATAAATAAAATCTTTAAAAAAATAAAAACCATTACATTAAAAAAAATCTGTAAGCAAATATTTATAGTGGCCAAAGCAGGAGCTCTCCCAAAGTCCCCTCTGTCCATGTGCGGCTCTGCTTCCCTTCCGGCCTCCAGACCTCATGCAGAGATCTGTGATCCCCTTAACCGGGAATATGAGGGAGGGGGCGTGCTAACCAAAGTGGCCCCGCAAGAGCCGCAGGCGTCCCGCTCCCCCAGCACGGCCCCCGGCATGGCCTCCAGCACACCTCCCAAGCCTTGCTCCCAACCACCCTTTAAACCATATTTTCTAAACAAAGACAACAACAAAGTCAGGCCCCCACCTAACTGAAAACCATCGTGAAAACACGCCCACTCCCGGGAGGAGACAGTCCCTCCTGGGTGTTCTCCGTGGGCTCACACTCTGAGCTGCAGCTCCGTGGCAGGGATAAGGTCAGCCACATCTGCTGTGGTCCTCATCTCCGCAGCTGGCCACGGGGCCTTCTTCACCATCGAGTCCGCACTCCCTGGCTGGGACTCCTTGCCCGGTGGGAGCCCCAAAGCCCCCTTCCTGATGGGTCTGGGCTCCCAGCAAGCCCCTCTGAATCGCATCCTTATACTTTTGCACCGACTTCAATCACAGGACTTGGGGTACCAGGAGGTGCCCCAGGGAATCCTCCTGCATTCCAGGCACGTCCTCCGGACCCTCTGCCCCTTGATAGGCAGGCCGATCAGTCTGGCCAGTACAGTCTCCCTTCTTTGCCCATTGACTCACTGGCATGAAGGGTCCCACATGGCCAGGTGGCCGCCCCAGCCAACAGCCCAGCGAGACCATCACTGCGTCCTCTGGACGAGGCTCTCTTTCCCATGACTGAGCCTTCTAGAACCAGAAGTTGCAGGAACAGGCAGCAAAGATCCAGCTCGTGGATCAGGAGAGGGAACAGTGAGAGGAGCCACCCCATTTCCACCCCTGACTCCCAGATCCATGAATCCCGGCTGTGCGGAAGGAGCATCGTCGACTGGCAGCTGACTCAGAGCACGTGCTGTGCCCTGGAGGACATGGCCCAGCCCTGCAGGGTGCGGCCACCTAGCTGGCCCTGTGACGGAGTCTGCAAAAGGCCGTCAAGTGCACCTATGAGAATGACCAGAATCCAGAGCACTGACACCAAACGCGGCGAGGACGAGGCGCTCTCATCCGCGCTGGCGGGAGCGCGACAGCAGGCAGCCACCGTGCAAGACAATTTGGTGGTTTCTTACAAAACTCTTACAATACAATCCACAACCACTCTCCTTGGTATTTATCCAGAGAACTAGAAAACTCACGTCCACACAAAAACCCACACACGGATGTTTATGGCAGCTGTTTCCAGAATCCCCCAAACCCAGAAGCAACCAAGATGCCCGTCAGCCGGTGATGGTAAACCGTGGACCCTCCAGACCGCGGAGCATTATTCAAGGCTAACGAGAAAGGAGCTGTCAGGCCATGAGAGGACACGGAGGAACCTTAAACATGTATCATTAAGAGAAAGAAGCCAATGAGAAAGGCCACACACTGTATGATGCCAACTATAGGACATTCTGGAAAAGGCAAAATTATGGAAACACAAAGATCAGTGGCTTCCAGGGGGCAAAGGGGGGAGGGATGAATAGGCAGAGCACAGAGGGTTTCTAAGGAAAATGCTCAGTATGATATCCAACATTCATGTACTATACGTGTTTTGTTAAATTTATACCTAAGCATATTTTCGAGTGATTGTAAATGGTATTGTATTTTAACTGCGATGCACACATGTTCATTGCTAACATATAGGATAGAGTGATATTTTTTGTTTTTGCTTTTTAAAAAAAGATTTTACTTATTTATTTGAGAGAGAACAAAAGCGAGAGAGATCAGAGAGGCAAGAGGGAGGAGACCCCCGCTGAGCAGGGAGCCCAATCTGGGACTTGACCCCAGGACCCCGGGACCATGACCCAAGCCAAAGGCAGACGCTCAACTGACTGAGCCCCCCAGGTGCCCCGGATACAGTGATATTTGAATGCTGTTCTTCTATTCCGTGACCTTGGTGAAGTCAGTTGGTAGTTGTTTTTTTTTTTATAGATTCCACAGTCTTTTCTACATAGATCATCACGTCGTCTGCAAGGAAAGATGGCCACACTTCTCTCTCGATCTGGATACCTTCTCTTCTGCTTGCTTTCTCGCGCCGACTAGAGCCTCCTGTACAATGGTGAATAGAAGTAGTGATGGTGGAGGTCCTTGTCTTCTCCTAACCTAGGGGAAAACAGGTACGTTTGATGCTGGCTGGAGTTATTTCAGACACCCTGTATCAGGTTGAGGAAGTTCCCTTCCATTCACGGCTTGCAGAGTTTTTATCAGAAATGGATGTTAGATTTGTCAAACCCCTTTTCCCCCCTTTTTGGTCTGTTCAACCAATGATGTTGGTTGATTTTCAAATGTAAACGACACTCGTGTCACTGGAATAAGTTCTACTTGGTCATGACATATTATACTTTTTCAAAAATCTTGTTAGATTCAATTTGCGAAGACTCTATTAAGAATTTTTGCGTGTTTGTTCATGTCAGATATTGCTCTGTGGTTTTATATTCCTGTAATATCTTTATGTGCTTTTGATATCAAGTCACGCTGGTTTTACAGAATGCATGTTTGTGTAACAGTTTCACATTCGACATTTACCCTCATGACACAGGGCTCACACGGATGGTGTGCTTTTTGTTCTCAATTGTGGGCTCCAGGGTCACGGAACTGACTCTATGACCCACAATGGGTCTTTCCCTAGATAATGACCATGTGTGCCAGGCTGCCCTCCTGTCCTTGAAGGGCTAGTCCTTTCTTCAGAGTCCCTCTGAAATTTTATTTTCTTGCATGTTTGGGGCACAGGCCTGCTACTTGCTCACAGGAGCCATGGCTGGAGACTTCCTCACTCCCTGCACACTAGGCTCGCTTTGAATTCTCAGTCCGAGAATTCTGCAGGGCTGCCTCCTGAGGGGCACGCAGAACCACTGGGAGCTACGCTGACTTTAGAAGAGGATGTTTGGTATTCTGTTCACGTTTTATTTAGAATGCAAACTCCAGTAAAGTCAGATCATTCTCACATTTCACGTCTAAACAAAAGTAGGCTTGAAGGGGCGCCTGGGTGGCACAGCGGTTAAGCGTCTGCCTTCGGCTCAGTGCGTGATCCCGGCGTTATGGGATCGAGCCCCACATCAGGCTCCTCTGCTATGAGCCTGCTTCTTCCTCTCCCACTCCCCCTGCTTGTGTTCCCTCTCTCGCTGGCTGTCTCTGTCTCTGTCAAATAAATAAATAAAATCTTAAAAAAAAAAAAAGTAGGCTTGAAAACTGCTATCTGCAAGAAGTCCATCCAAACAAGAAACAAAAAAACACTCTATGTAGGTGCCAATGGTCTTTATTTCCAATAAGTGAAAAACCATATTGAACATAACCTGGATTTTATTTTCTCGTTTATAACATTGTAAATTTCACGGTACTCTGTGACTTTGCTATTCAAGTTGCGGTCCTTTGACCGGCTGCACACCCATCAGAGGGCGGCTCCCTAGAAAGGTGGCTTCCAGGTCCCACCCAGGCCCGAATCAAAATCTGCTTTTTAATAGGATCCTGGCGATTCTGTGCACATTGTGGTCTGTGTTGGTGCCATGCTTGGAATCTTCTCAAAGATTTTATCCATGTCATTCCATGCATTTAGTAGCTTTATAACTTCGCTTAAGATAATGTATTTCAATCATCTATAGCTGATTTCTGCGGGGTGAAAACAGGTGCTCTAACTTGGTTTTTTCTACGGGATCATTCCTCTGTCCCCATACCTTTTACTGAGGACTGCACCACTTCCCTCCGGAGAACGTGCTAAGTGGGAGAAAAGACAAGCGTGTTAAGACCCTGCGCAGGGTATGATCTCGCATTTGTTCCGAGAAAGGACGCGGCAAAGGAGCGCTCCGCGCTCGGGACGCAGGCTACTGTCTGTTCTGGGACGAGCGGGTCTGAAGACTCGTCACCAGGCTGCAGGGAGCCGACTCACACAGGTACACGGCGCAGGTGTCGCACCTGTGAGCTCTACGGCGCACGCGCCCGCAGGCCCCGCCCCTCGACCTGCGCGCGCAGCCTGCCGCCCGTGTGGAGGGGGCGACACACACACACACACACACACACACACACACCC
>NC_048230.1:46026221-46044988 GCF_002007445.2 Ailuropoda melanoleuca
GCGAGGCGCGGGCCAAGTCGGCCGTGCGCGTCCGCCTGGAGGACCGCTTCAACAGCATCCCTGCCGAGCCGCCGCCCGCCCCGCGCGGCGCCGAGCCCCCCGAGGCCGGCGTGGCGCTCAACAAGTGGGTGTCCCTCCCCCGCCACCCTCCGGGGTGGCCGGGCGCGGGGAGGGCGCAGGGAGCAGGCCCGCCGGGTTTGCGCGCACACGAGGCCGTCCGATGCCGAGGCCACCAGCCTTACTGCAGCTTGTGTTTTAATAGGGATTAGGCCCAGGTGGGTCTGGGTGTAGGTGAAGTCATCTGTGGAGAAAGACGCCAGCCTTCACTGGCTGGCATCTTCACAGGGAACGGACCCCGTTGGGTATGGGGCAGACTTGAAAGGTGGTGTGGTCTGTGCAGGTGCTGATGAGCAAATGCTTTTTGAGTCCTGTGCATACCGCGAAGCCTGCCCTTGTGTGCTGTGTACTCTCTCTGCACGTGGACGAGAGCTCAGTTGAGATAAGTGTACGGATGGTTCTGAGGACCAAAGCTTTTTTTTTTTTTTAAAGATTTTATTTATTTATTTGACAGAGATAGAGACAGCCAGCGAGAGAGGGAACACAAGCAGGGGGAGTGGGAGAGGAAGAAGCAGGCTCATAGCAGAAGAGCCTGACGAGGGGCTCGATCCCATAACGCCGGGATCACGCCCTGAGCCAAAGGCAGACGCTTAACCGCTGTGCCACCCAGGTGCCCCCAAAGCTTTTGCACCACATTATCCACCTAAATGTCAGAAGAGGCCTTTTCCCCCCACGTTGACTCAGGTTAGGGGTGACACATGGATGAGCCTTGGTGGAAGGAACGTGTCCTGATGACAGAATGCAGCTTCACCCTGCCACCAGGATGCCAGCCTGTCAGCCACGTCTCAGGACTACTGAAGAGGGGTAGCCTCTGTGCTGGGGGCTTCTCAGCTTTCTATGCCTCCCTACCCTGTGGTTTTCCCATTTTGCCCCTAGTCATCAGATTTTGGAGAATGGCAAAAAAAAAAAAAAAAAAGAGCGACAGAGATTGGTATCAGGTGATCTCCGGCCCCGTGGTCCTCTTTGAGGAAGAAGTTTGAGCTTGTCCCCTGCAGCGCTGGTTGATCACGGTTCTGTGGAAGTTTCCACGAGGAGGGGGGCTCATCCTGCCCGATCTGAGCTGTCCAGAAGTCCTGCTGCTAACCAGGAGAGCGCGATGCTGATCTGATCGCAGCGTTAACGGCACACTTGCCTGCCACGCGGTCTTCACGTGTTTCCGGGTCTCCTTTGTCTTGGCAGCTTGGTAACGCTTATCCGACATCCTTCCGAATTCATGAACGTCCCTCTTCATCAGCAACAAAACAAATGCACGACGTTGGTGAAAAATAAAACCGCGGCAGCCACCACCGCTTTACAATTTACGTGCCCTCTGTTCACGGCGAATGCCTGCTCTGCTGCCGGGGGTTCAAGCCTCTCACAGACGCAGGTAAGGGAGGGACTCGTCAGGTGCTGCTCTTTTGTGTTAAATGGATTTTACTTTCGTTAGGTCTGAAGGATTTGTTCTTTTATTGAGCTTAATCATCTTTAAGATCAAGAGCGTTTTTGTGGTTTGGGAATGTCTTAAAATCCTCAGTGTACGTAAAGTTACTCAGATTGCATTAACACCTTTGCCGTGACTCCGTTTCGAGTGCGTTTGACTTGTGTGCATGCTGATAAACTTCGGGTTGCTTCATGTTTTCCAGGGTTCTGGTAACCCGTGTTCTATACTGGAAGCTGCCAAGCATCAGGACATTGGATTGCCTAGAGCATTTTCTTTCTGTTACCAGCAGGAAATCGAATCCACTAAACAGACTTTGGGCAGTAGAAACAAAGCTTTGCCTGAGCAGGTTTGGATTAAAGTAGGAGGTAAGCCATAAAGCGGAGGGAGCACTGCCCTGCTGGCATCTGGGCCATGGGTGGGGAGGGAGAGAGGCCGAGTATAAATATGAAGCGGTTTGTTTGTTTGTTTGAAGATTTATCCATTTATTTGAGAGAGCGCGAAAACACACAAGCAGGGGGAGGGGCAGAGGGAGAGAGAGCATCTCAGGCAGACTCCATGCTGAGCACAGAGCCCACCGAGGGGCTCGATCTCATGACCTGAGCCAAAATCAGGAGTTGGCCGCTTAACCCACCGAGCCACCCAGGAGCCCTCAGACATCATATTTATGCTTAGTATGGAATCATTGAGTTTGGGGGCTGCTGTTTCTTACTGGTAATCTCCATAAATGGAAAAGTGATAGACTTGTGTAAATTTTCACTTTCCTTCAAGTTGCTGAAAGCACTTAATAGTTGTTTTTTTGTTTCGTATTTTATATTTTGTGAGTGAGGCAGGAGTCTGAAATCTGCTAAAAGCTTTAGGAGGCAGTCTGCAGATAGGCAAAGGATTGAGTTGGGAGCAAGAGGCCATAAGGTGATTCAGAAAGTTTTAGAAATAAAGAAACTGCTGAGGGCAAACTGCTCACCTTGAGAGTGAGCTCTCAGTCCCTCTCTCCCTGCAAACAAATTATTTTTCAACTTAGCCCGACAGAATAACGCCTAGCTTTTCCAGAGCTGATGCGGGCAGGGTGGGGATGGAGTGCTGCGCTCCCCCAGGCAGTGGGTCATTCTCCTCTTAGGACTTTTTATGCAGAAGTTCGCGCTACTGTTTGCAGCGCTGAAGGTTGCTAGTAAAGTAAACCATGTGCTGACTCCTGCACTTCAGGAACAAGCTGTGAATTCCTGCCACGTCTTCCTTGCAGGTCCCATTGTGAACCTTGTGCATAGGGACCCTTTGTCCACAGAGACTTTGGTTTTGTTTAGCGTCTTGGGAATGCACGTCAGCACACACGATGGTTAGGCGCCGGCTGGTCTCGATGTGGAAATTGCCGTGTTTCTCCAGCATAAATTCCGGGGGCAGCGTCTCGTGTCAGCGGAGGGCACATGGAACCCTGAGGCGCTTAGGTTTTGTCCTCTTCAGAGGTCGAGTACCTGCTGTCACGTTAGAGTAATTGTATAAAAGAAAATCTTTGGGAGAAAGTTTGTTTTTTCCATTTTGAACATCAGAAAAATCAAACAACCTCTTGGTTTCTCTCTTCATAGATGGCAGCTAACACCTGTTGATGGAGAAGGGACTTCTGACAAAGGTCTCCTGATCCCATAATACTCGGAGTGTTTTAACTTAGTAACAGATTTATGTTCAGTTTTGTGGTTTGGAGCTTGGAGCTTTGTGCTCATGGCTTGTCCAGTTCCTGTCACGAGTACAGCTCTTCCTGTTCTGTTCTGGGCACTTTTTGCCCATTCATGTGTCTGTTCTGGGTTGAAAAATGCCACAAAATAACATTCAGCATTAATGGGGACGAGTTAAGTAAAATAAAAAGTTAAAATACCACTTTTTTCTTCTTCTGCAAAGAAGCAGCCCTGTGTAAGCAAGCCGTGAATAAGAGGAGTCGGAGTAGACTGCGTCAGCTGGACACAAACGTAGAACGAAGAACCCTTGGAGAGATTCAGAACGTGGGCGAAGGCTCGACCGCCACACAGGGCGCTTGGCCGCCCGCGGAGTCCTCGCAGGCAAACCTTGGGGAGCAGACCCAGAGCGGGCCCCAGGGAGGAAGGTCGCAGCGTAGGGAGAGGCACAACCGCATGGAAAGAGATAGAAGGTAATGCGTGTGATTGCTCGTTGACACGCAAGTTTACTGTAGTCACTAGCAATAACGGGCAAGTTATTCATGAAACAATGGTTTAGTTATTTCAAAATGTGTTCAAAGTGGAGAAAAGTTGGCCAGCGTAAAAACTGACTTTGTTTTGCTAGGTGGAGCAGGGTCCCCAGGACCACCCCCGGGTTTCATGATTCACTAGGAAGACTTCCGGCTTTGACTGATTACAGAGAAAGGACACGCCAAACTTAGCAGAAGTGCCTGGGGAGAAGTCCGGGGAGCCAGAGGCGAGCTCCCAGGTGTCCCCTCCCAGGGCACCCCCAGATGCACTCCGCTTCCACAGCACGGGGTCCTGAGACGGGTGAAATTGCCAGCGGGCAACGCTCGTGAGAGACTCAGTGCCCCAAGATTTTACTGGTGGTCGGGTCACAGAGGCATTCCCTACCTGGTGAGCCGCTAAACCCCGGGTCCCCAGAAGGAGGGCCAGTGCTCAGCATGAACCGTATTGTTTGTACAAACATTTTAGGCACATTTGGGCACTTCACTAATGGTACTGGGAGCCTTCCCGAGATCGGAGCTCCCAGAGGCCATCGGGGCCAGCCTTGTGAGCCGGGCTGCACGCCAGGGCACCCAGCATTGCCTGGTTATTTTAAGAATGGTGGGGAAGAAAGGGGCTTATTTAGGTCATTTTAACTGCAGATTTTATTTAGAATTTGTTTAAATTTTACGTAGAACCAAAAGGTGGTTAACTTTTCCGTATTACAGCTGGGTTTGTACCTGATGTTTCCCTAACATAATTAACATAATTAGTCATTTATGTGGTACTTGGTCCCAGTTTCTTTTCTTTCTTTCTTTTTTTTTTAAGATTTTATTTATTTATTTATTTGACAGAGCGAGACAGCGAGAGAGGGAACACAAGCAGGGGGAGTGGGAGAGGAAGAAGCAGGCTCATAGCGGAGCAGGGAGCCTGATGTGGGGCTCGATCCCAGGACCCTGGGATCACGCCCTGAGCCGAAGACAGACGCTTAACGACTGAGCCACCCAGGCGCCCCCCAGTTTCCTATCTGTAGCATGGGGCAGGCAAATATTCAACTCTGAGGCTCCAGTGTTGACCTGAGGCAATTTATTACTCTTTAAGGGATGTTAGAGCTAGCTAGCCCACCACCCATCATTCACACCTACACTTACACACGCACACGCTCGAACTAAGGGATGTCTCTGAACTACGAAGGACAGCTTTCCTACTCTGACATTTCATCGACGTTTACCGAGTATCCACCGTGGGAGAACCCTTACCCCGTAGGCTGGCACCCTGCCATCCCCTAGGGTAACACACTGCGCGGTCACTACGTGTCACCTCCGTCCCTCGTCTGAGGTAGAGCTGTGTCCTGCACGGGCTGCGGAGAGGGGCCGGCTCTCGCGTTTGCCTTACGAGGTCACTACAGCAGCTCCCACGCGTGCACGTGGGAAGGTGGGCAGCAAGGGCCGTGCTGGGTCAGCTGCTCCGTGTTGGCTTCTGTAGGACTTGGCATGACGCGGAATGTCACCTGCGAGGATGAACAAAGTCTAATCATAAGACCCAACTTGTGATTTAAGTTCTTTCTGGGGGAAAAAAAAAGTTCTCTGAAAAGACTGGGTTTCAGGGTATTAGCAGGCTGGTAGTCTGTGATCCTTTTTTGAACCAGGGCCCCCTGGAGGTCAAAGCTGTGATTCTTAGCTGTGGGTGAGTTCCTTGGCACATGGAGAGCAGGGTAGTAACTGTTGAGTGAAGAGCAGTCTGCCCAGAAAAAGCACACACACACTTTTGCTTCCAGGTTCGGGGGTTTGGCCCCGTCCTTGGTCTAGAGACTTGAACCTGGCCGTTGCTTCTGGCCCGTGAGCAGGACCGTCCCGGCGAAGTGCGGCCCCGAGCACCGGTGCGGCCCAGGAGCGGCGGCACTGCTTCTGTTTCTCAGCGGGGTTACTTTGGGTTTTGACTGTAGGCGCAGAATCCGCATTTGCTGCGATGAGTTGAATCTCTTGGTCCCGTTCTGCAACGCGGAGACGGATAAGGCAACCACCCTGCAGTGGACCACGGCGTTCCTGAAGTACATTCAGGAAAGACATGGAGATTCTCTTAAAAAGGTCAGTATTCAGGGCAGGTAGATTTCAGAATTTTAAAAACTTGTCAGTGATGTTATTTATTCTTTTTTCCCTAAGATACCCCTGACTGTCCTTTGTTTCCTGGAATCCAATGTCAGATACTGAGTTCACTGTTCACAAAACTCCGTGCGTTAATGTAACTCCTCGTTCATCGAAGTAATAAGCACAGCCTGCGTTGATTCACTGACATACAGAGTTTAAGTGACTGAAGTATCAGTTGTCTGATAACAGATTGAGCACCTGCTGTATGCACTGGATTGTATGGGGCTTGAAGGGCTTTCAGAGACCTGTAAGATGTGGTATGTTTTTTACCCTCTGAAAACTGTGAAGGGATGAAGCGAGACTAGTTCAGAAGGCAGAGAGAGAGGCAAATAACGTTAAACAGTGTGGACTTCAGATGCATTCAGAAGGTGGGGAAGAGAGACTCTTCCATGGGCTGGGTGACCGGGGGCGGGTTGGGGCCCTGGGGTCCAAGCTCCTGGCTCTTCAGTGCAGCCAGCGCTGCCTTGACCCTGTCTGTTCGGTCCCAGGGACAATGGCAGCGAGCGAGCGCAGCTCCCGGTAGGACCGAACGCGTGGTGTGAGTCGAGTCCAGCCATCCCTCCCTTGGCCGCTCAGATGGAAGGATGGAGGCATTCGCGGCATTGGCTTCAGGGCTCTGCCTTGGGGGGACCCCGGCTCCAGGCGCTGGGCTCAGCATGCTGGTGGTCAGGGTGAGTGCCGACGAGGCCTTGGTGAGGTGAGGCAAGCCCAGCGCGCCCGGTTCTGGTCCTGGTTGAAGCCGTCGCGTGGCCGCTGCTGTGGCTGCAGCATCTGTCAGGGCCCGAGCCGAGGTTGGCGCGTACACGTGGACGCGTTTTAAAAAGAGCCTTCTGCGTGTAGATTGCGGTGGGGCCAGGAGCTGTGGGCTGTGTTTCTGTGTCCCCTCCTGTCTCCGCGTGGCGTTCACGCTGCGTGAGCTGCGCCATGTCACTGCACGTGTCATCGCGTCTTAGAGCAGTATTTGTGTCACGTTCCTTCTCATCGGGTCGTTTGTGGTTGTCACGCAGTTACTCTCTGATGTTACTTGTTAGAGGTAGACTGTTAATTTTAATAAAGCTTTTACGTGTATCTTCTGTTAAGCTTTTTATCTTAATTCCAGCCAGTTACACAGTGTAAGAGTATCGGTTTCAGGTGCCCGGTACAGCGAGTCAGCACTTACCTGTGCTCATCACGACAGGTGCCCCCCTTCATCCACACCCTTGCCCCCCTCCCCTGCTCTGGTGACCCTCAGTGTGTTCTCTTGAGTTAAGAGACTGTTTCTTGCTTTGTTTCTCTCTCTTTTTTCTGTTTGCTCCTGTGTTTTATGTCTTAAATTCCTCCTATGAGTGAAACCATATGATAATTGTCTTTCTCTGCTTGACTTATTTCACTCAGCATTATCTCCTCCTGGTCCATCCATGTTGCTGCAAATGATGAGTATTCATCCTTTCTGATACCTGAGTAATATTCCGTTGTATAGATGGACCACATCCTCTTTGTCCAGTCGTCTGTTGAAGGGCATCTCGGCTCCTTCCACGATTTAGCTATTGTGGACAATGCTGCTGTGAACATTGGGGTGCATGTGGCCCTTCTCTTCACTACGTCTGTATCATTGGGGTAAATACCCAGTAGTGCAATGGCTGGGTCATAGGGTAGCTCAATTTTCATCTTTCTGAGGACCCTCCACTGGTTTCCATGTGGCTGCACCAGCTTGCATTCCCACCAACAGTGCAAGAGGGATCCCCTTTCTCCACATCCTTGCCAACGTCTGTCGTTTGCTGGCTTGTTAATTTTAGCCATTCTGACTGGCGTGGGGTGGGATCTCAGGGTGGTTTTGGTTTGTGTTTCCCTGAGGCCGAGTGATGTGGACCATTTTTTCATGTGTCTGTTGCCCACCTGGATGTTTTCTTTGGAGAAAAGCTTTTATATTTTTGAAAATGATTTAATGTTTGGCTTTGTGTACTTATTAGTAGTGAGTTATTGATGTAATTCATTCAAATATGATGAAGGCACAACAAAAAAAATCTGTTAACTGTATTTACTCAAAGATTGAATAGGTTAGAACTTTATATATTTCATATATAAAAATGGCTTGGGTGAGCGCGGCAGGAGGAAAACCTCCCCACAGAGACCTGTGACCAGCGCCACTGCCTGGCGCTCCCTATGGGCTGGTCCCGTCATCCCTGAGCCAGGGCGTCTGTGCCCGAGTCTCCGTCAGCCCGGCTTCTGGTCTTGTTCTGCTCTGTTGGCTTTTGGGGGGCAAGTGGAGTCAGTGGTAGCATGTTTTTCTGTTGTAATTTCCTTGTATATTGTTCTAAAAGCTTACCTTCTTTATTTTTTTAAATTTTTATTCTTTGACTTTTTTTTTTAAGATTTTATTTATTTATTTGACAGAGAGAGAGACAGCCAGAGAGAGAGGGAACACAGCAGGGGGAGTGGGAGAGGAAGAAGCAGGCTCACAGCGGAGGAGCCTGATGTGGGGCTCGATCCCAGAACGCCGGGATCACGCCCTGAGCCGAAGGCAGACGCCCAACCGCTGTGCCCCCCCGGCGCCCCGTATTCTGTCTGACATCTGGAGTTTAAAAGCTTTTGGTTTGTTTTTCACAGTTTTTAGTTATGTTGTCATCAACGCATACGGTCTGTATAAGGAAACAGTTTTTGAGAGTTTGCAGAGACTTCCGTTGTGACCTCTTCTGTAGTCAGTTTTTAAAAGTTCTGTATTTATTTGGAAAGAATGTGTATCCTCCGTTTGGTGAATTCTGTGTTTCTTAGGTTGAGATCATTAATGGCGATTCAGACTCTTCCTCTCAGGGCACGGGGGACGGGGTGGGGGGGGTGGCGCTCAGCGGTGAAGCGTCTGCCTTCAGCTCAGGTCATGACCCTGGGGTTCTGGGATCGAGTCCCGCATCGGGTCTCCCTGTTCAGTGGGGAGTCTGCTTCTCCCTCTGGCTCTGGCCCTGCTTGTGCTTTTTCGACGCTCTCCCCCCCCCAAATCAATTTTAAAAAATTTATTTAAAAAAAAAATAGAAAAAAACCCCCAGACTCTTCCTCCCCTCTGTTGTCTGGCAGACCCGCTCCGAGAGGCACGGCCAGTTCCCTGAGCGTTTGCTCAGGTGGGTCAGTGCTCACCAGGTGCACCCGTCGCCTGTTGTCTTCATAGCTTCCTGGCAGGGCTCCTTGACGTGTGATTGGAGCCTCTTTCCTATTAAGAAATTCGCTTTCTTTTTTTAGGTTTGTTTTTACTTATGTCATCTCCACACCCAGGGTGGGGCTCAAACTCCTGACCCCAAGGTCATGAGTCACATGCTCTTCCTACTGAGCCAGCCAGGTGACCCAAAAGAGACACCTTTTATATTTCACATTCTCATATTTACCAACCGAATGTGAATATCAGCTTTGGCCAGACATCATCTCAAGGTGTTCTGATTCGTGGTAAAACTCCCATGAAACTCTGTCATCTCACTGAGGTTTCGTGGAAACAGATGCCGGTGGAGAGAGTAGGACAGTGGCTGCCGGCTTGCGTCTGGCCCCCTGAAGCAGGTGCTGGGGCCCCGGGGGAACCCAGCCCACACCGCGCTCCCCCGCTGCTGGCGGAAGTGCTCACAGCAAAGGGGGACGCCCGGCCCTCATCTCGTTCTGTGCATGTTGTTCGGGAAGTCTCTGGAGTACTTCCTGATGTCAGAAATGACTGTTTCCTTCTTTGTGACTTTTATGTAATTATTCCCAAAGGTAAATTCTACTTTCTCAAATATAGGCAAATATTTTATATTTGGGCCTTTGGGTGTCAGGATATAGGCAATTGTCAAAATGTGGCTCATCTTAAAGTGCATCAAGACCCTAAAACCCTTTGAAGTTTGGGAAGAAACTTAGAGATACATGCAGGTATAGCTCCTGAGTGCGGGAGCAGTACCAGCGGCAGGTGGCCTTGGTCAGACGCCACTTGGCAGTTGGACAGGTAGCGTGCTTCAGCCGTTCCAGGCCGTCCAGGGCTTACCTAGCCCAGCGTGGTAGCTCTGCTTCCCCTTCTGGACCTGAGTCCAGTATAAACCCGCTACAGCCCAGCAACAGGAAGACAACACCATTCAAACACGGAATTTGAATACCTTTTTCCAAAGAAGATAAACAAATGGCCAACAGGTCTGTGAGCAGATGCTCGACATTGCCAGTCGTCAGGGAGATGCAAATCCAAACCACGTGGCCATGCCCTTCACACCCAGTAGACAGCTGGTACAGACAGACAGACGGAATAGCAAGTCGGAGTGGAACACCGTGCAGCTGCCGTGGGAAATCGGGGGACAGATTTTAAGACGTTAGAATTGCCAGATGAGGGGCGCCTGGGTGGCACAGCGGTTAAGCGTCTGCCTTCGGCTCAGGGCGTGATCCCGGCGTTATGGGATCGAGCCCCACATCAGGCTCCTCCGCTAGGAGCCTGCTTCTTCCTCTCCCACTCCCCCTGCTTGTGTTCCCTCTCTCGCTGGCTGTCTCTCTCTCTGTCGAATAAAAAAAAAAAAAAATCTTTAAAAAAAAAAAAAAAAAAAAAAGAATTGCCAGATGACCCAGCAGTTGTACTTGCGGGCAGGGACCCAGGTGGACACTTGTATGTGAATGTCCACAGCAGTGCTAGTCCCAGCGGCCAGGACGTGGAGGCCCCCAAGTGTCCGTCGGCAGGCGAGTGGACGAGCACAGCGTGTGCACAGACAGTGGGATGTGGCTCAGCCATAGAAAGGAAGCACTCGGGCTCCTGCCACAGCGCGGGTGCACCCACGGACCCTATTCTAAGTGAAGGACGCCACTCACGAAAGGATGGCTGCTGTGCGCGTCCTCTCTGGGTCCCTGGAGTCGTCCGATTCGTAGGGACAGAAAGTGGGATGGTGGGTGGGTGCTGGGGGAGGCCGAGAGTCAGTGTTTCCTGGGGACAAAGTGTCCGTGTGGGGCGACGCCAAGTCAGAAATCGTGCTGATCACACAGCGTCGTGAAGGTAGTTAATGCCACCGGGTAAAACCACTCGGAGTGGCTAAAATGGAAGATTTCATGTTATGTACTTTTTACCATAATAGAAAATCTATAAACGTAAATTTAATTGTTAAGAATGCTATGCTTTAAAAAACAAAGAAATTAAGGAAATGTATCCATGCACAGACGTGGGGAGAACAGAATACTGAGCTCCTGTAGTCCCGTAGCTCAGCCCGGCTCAGCCTCGGGCAGTATCCCGTCCTGCCGTCCTCAGTGGATGTTTTAAAGCATTCCAGAGATCTCTCGGTTTCATGGACAAGGGCATCTTTAAAAATAGAAGTGTGGTTTAAAAACACCACCTCCTCCAGATGCCCCGATGGGCTCACCGCGGACTCTGTACAGCTGACTTCCTTGAATCAGGACCCAAACGCTGTCCAGCCGAACGTTGGTAGCTCTTAAACACCTTTAAGTCCACGATGGCCCCTCCTTTCTTCCGTCCTTATTGAAGACATGGAACCCTCCTCTGTCCAGTAGGGTTTCCCACGTTGTGCATTTGCAGACCCCCGATCTTTGTTCCCAGAGGCTGGTGAGATCAGGCCATCTGCTTGCACGTTCCTTCTCCTCCTGTGATCTTGGGGCTGCCCCTTATGCTCAGTGTGACCCCGCCGCAAAAGCTGGGGCTTGTCAAAGTTCCTAGAGGCAGAAAGCGTGAGCAAGGGCCGCAGTCGACAGGGCTCCGCGGGAGCCAGCTTTTAGCCTTCCAGAGCCAGCCCCTGATGCCAGGCCTGCCTTGGAGCACTCACCAGTGCGCGTGGGGTCCGTGATGGGCACGGTGTCCGTGGGGCGTTGGAAAGTTCTGCAGACAGATGGTAGCGATGCTCTGGGACAAACACACGTGAAAATGGTAAAGTCGTATGTGTATTTTACTACGTTAAAAATGTAAGTGTGGCTGCTTGTTTTTAAATAAAGAAGGCTTTATATCGTGGACAGGCATTATGGGAATCTATTGGAAAATTAACAGTACATGTAAATGTGACTCTCTGAGAAAAATGTTTGAATCCCTGTGTTTATCACACATACCCCCTTACGAGAGGTGACACGAGTTTGTGGATGACGCCTTTGTGTATCTTGAAGTAGTTTGGCTCATAATTTCAGCCTTTGGTGTATTTTTAATTTTATTTATTCATTTTAAGTAATCTCTGTGCCCATTGCGGGGCTCGAACTCACAACCCGAGATTAAGAGCCGCTTGCCTCCACTGACTGAGCCAGCCAGGCGTCTCCAGCCTTTTGTATTTTTTTTTTTTTAAAGATTTTATTTATTTATTCGGCAGAGATAGAGACAGCCAGCGAGAGAGGGAACACAAGCAGGGGGAGTGGGAGAGGAAGAAGCAGGCTCATAGCGGAGGAGCCTGATGTGGGGCTCGATCCCATAACGCCGGGATCACGCCCTGAGCCGAAGGCAGACGCTCAACCGCTGTGCCACCCAGGCGCCCCAGCCTTTTGTATTTTTAAGATAGTTTCCAAGTCTGTAAATTCAGAACATTAATGGTTGTTTCTTAACTTCAGGAATTTGAGAGTGTGTTTTGCGGTAAAACTGGCCGAAGGCTCAAGTTGACCAGACCGGACTCCTTGGTGGCGCGTCCCGCACAGGAGAGCCTACAGAGCAGCCCGGCCATGGATGTCAAGTGACCGGAAGGGACCGCTAGCTCCCGGCGGTGGCGGCTGCTGCCTGGGGCCCCGAGTGTCCGTGCAGCCCCGGAGCCCCGGCGGTCTGGCTCTGGGGGACGTGAGTCCAGTTGGGGGGCCTCTAGTGGGGACGTTACAGCACGTTTGTAAAGATGTTTGTCTAGAACAAAATACTTAGCCATTCGTGTCCTCTTAGACCATTTGGGGATGAAGACATGTTGACAATTAGCAAGAAAATTTCAATTATCTGCCTGATTACATCATGTTTTCTTAACATGATAACTTCAAAAATTAACATCCTTCGTAATTTCCTTAGTCTTCCAAGGTGCACTGCTTTTTACTTATTTTATTTACATTTTAAATATGCCCGCTTAGCAATTGGAACAAGTTAAATTGTTCTTAATTAGAAGTAGTTTGGAAATTTTACTCCTTTGTTTCTCCCCCCCCGTGCTGACTTGGGACCGCGTTGTGAAATGCGGTCCGTGTCCAGCCTTGCTGCTGGACATTTTCCAGAGACTCCCTTTGAAGCCACTTTTGTCCATAAATGAGATATTGTCACAGTGGATTCCTTCAATGCCCTCATTTTCATATTGAGAGTCATTACTTTCTGTGTAATAAACTGTAGTGTTTGGAACTGAGGTTTTCACACGAGTGGCTTTATTTATCACAACAGGGTAATAGCAGTAGACTGTCTCGCAATACAGAGTCACCGTCAGTAAACACTGCTGACTGGAGACGGTCCGAAGTGTGTACACAAAAGCAGCAGGTAAATCAGACTAGACCATGTGGGGGTACCGTACGTGAAACCCTGTATTTATTAGACCGAGTGTCTGCGGTTCATCTGCCGTCTCACTGGGACTCTGTCTTAGTCTTTACACAAGTGCCGTGTAAACAGGTTGCTATTTTAGGCCTCGTGGAATCGCACACAAGTTTGCATATGTGCGCCCTGCACCCCTCTGAGACGGGGGTCTAGTTGGCGCACACGGGGGCCTGTGTCAGAGGGACGATGTGACCGCTGACGGACCCTTGTAAATGCGCATAGAGACAACACTGGACAACAGCTCGATGAAGGACGCTCTCAGGGACCACGTGTCCGGTCCGCTGCCATTGAGGACACGAGGGGCAGGCCAGGAGGGCTGCGAGGGCCATCACGGATGCCATGTTGTCCCCTCCCCCACAGCGCGCTGCCGACTTCCTGGCGTCCTTCCAGAGCTCCCTGCTGGCGTCGGCACCACCTTCTCACTTCCTTCGGTTATGTTTTAGGAGCTTCTAGAACCTGATTTTTCCCCGCCGCCTCCCATCACGGCTCCTTGGCAGGCCGAGGTGTCACAGATGCCGGGGGTCCCCTGAGCACCGACAGCACCAGGGAGGCCAGGATCACCTGGAGGCCCGGGCTCGCCGTGGGCCCCATCGCGGCCGTCTTTGCTAACGCCTGGCACGCCTTGCGGTCCTTGAGACGGAGCGGGAAGGTGAGTGTAGACGTAAGAATAGAACATCCGTTCGGCCTGCCACCCCCAGCCCTTCTGTGTAGGGGGCTTATTCTGCACTCTGGAAGGGCCCAGGAGAGGAGAGACCATGCGGGGAGAAGGGCAAGGGCAGAGGACGAGGGGGGAGAGGGTGTGGAGGCCCGGGGCCTGTCCCACGTGTGGTGGCTCGGACCTGAGCAGGGCTGATGGGAGCCGAGGGAAGAGGGCGGGAGGAGCCCNCCTGTGAGCCGGGGGGGGGGCGGGGGGGGATGGAGTCACTTGGTGAGCGGGGACAGAGGTGATTGTGGGCATGGCCTGCACATGTGCCCTGGAGGGCCCCCACCTCGGGGATGGACCCCGGAGCAGGCAGAGGCAGAGTAGGTCAGCTGAGGAGGGGCCGGAACGTGGGTGCAGCCTCAAGGGCCGGGAGAGGAGGAGAGGGTTTCTGGGCGTGCGGAGAGGACTGGAGCGTGGCCTCCACTCCTCGCATGCTGTGGGGACGCGGGAAGGCTGTACGAGCTGCTGTGTGTGTGTTCTGCGAGGGCTGGCCCGGGATGGACCGTGGGGGCGGGGGGCTGCTCCCGACTCCACAAAGCGCTTGTGTCGGACGCTAAACATTCGGGATACACGTGGGCCGATTCAGGGGGGTTTCTGTTGGAACGTAACTGACCTAGACGCTAGACCACTTTCACCGAATAGATAACTGAATCTACGTGGATAGATCTCGGGAATCTGTTCCTGCTCAGACTTGTACAAGGTCATTCAGACGGTTCCTGACCATCTGAGAGGACTTGGCCGAGAGGGATGTCGTGACACATGTTCACCACCCAGACACAGCACCGGGTCAAGTCACAACGCGTTGGGAAAGGTGCCCGACAAGAACGCTGCCCGTGACAGGCACCTACCTTGCAGCCCCTGGTCTCCGTCCGGTCCGTCCAGACCCGTGCCCGCCGAGCCTTTGTCTCCTCTGTCTCCCGGAGCCCCTGTCGGAAAGTACCAGACACATGAGGACCCAGCTGGGGTTGGAAGAGGGACCGCTGGTGTGATGGCATGAGCCCCCCGCCAGTGTGTGACCGGCCCTGGGACGGGCAGGGCACCCATGTGGCAAGCTTTCTCCTGAAGCAAAACGCTCTCCGAAAAGTAGAGCACCGGAACCGGTGACGGTGGTGGAGGCTAGTTGTGAATTGTACTTTCAGCCTTCAGATCCCTGCTTGAAGAAACCCGCTGGGTCCGCTGTTGGAAGACAGCAAGCCCCCATGCCCCGTGCTGGCGCCGGAGATGCTCAGAGCGTCTTACACTGTTTTTCACAAATAGACTTATTTGATCAGTAAGTTGGCATGGACTGGAGTCCTGACTTTCACTCCGGAGTTGGGGCCAGGAGGCCGGCTGGCACGGTGCGGGCGGGACGCGGTGCGAACTCACACAGAAGTGGGTGTTAAAGGCCATTTTGGAAAAGCTCGGTGGCCAGTTCACAGTTGTGTTAGCCAAGTGGCCCGTCTGTGGGCCCGAGCATCCCGCTGCCGCCTGCTTGGTGGGGACCCGGACGGGCCAGCGCCTGGCATCAGCGACAGGGCACACCCATGAGGTCGTCTGGTTTCTTAATTATGCTTCCCCATGCTTACAAGGGAGTTTTGTATGATTTTTGCAACAGAAATGTTCGCGTATGTCAGTGTTTCTGAAGGCACATGCTGTGACATGTAAATGGGCTCCCGTTTGTTTATCCCGCACATTTTGTCTACCCCTCCGCCCCCAAATGCTGTTCTGATGGTGTCTGCGGTGCCTGCGGGGTGACGAAGGTGTAACTGAGCTGCGCGGGGGACGCAGCGGCCGACTCACCTCTGGGCCCTGGGTCTCCCAGATCTCCGGTGGGACCACGGTATCCAGGGGGCCCTCGGGCACCGGGGTGGCCGATGGAGCCCGGGGGGCCCGGGGGGCCCGGGGGCCCAGCTGGACCAGGCCGACCTGCGGATCCGGGTGCTAAAGGCTTCCTCAGGTGAGCAGCTAGCTGTGCAATTTGTTCTTTGGGAAAACAAAGACGCGAACATTTATTTGAGGAGGATTCGCAAAAGCGCTCCGTGCGTAGCGGAAAAGATTGAGCCGCCTCCAGCTTGCTTCGGGGCACGAAACTGAGGGACCGCTGCCTTTCTCCCATGTACCAAGGAGGTTGTCACAGGCCTAAGAGCAGGTGCTCATTTTAGGGGAGCTCCTTACAAATCCTGTGAATCAAAGTGGCCAAGAGATGGCCACGTGGTCCGTAAAGGCTGGAAGGGTGCAGGTCTCGGTCCCTGCTGACGGTTTCACAGACATCGAGAACCCCCACTGGGCCCCCCCCTCTGTGTTGAAGCCTGGGGGGAGGGAGCCCCCCAGCGCAGATGGAGACTGGACCCTCTGGGTGGGGAAGAGGTGGAGCAGGCCGGGGTGCAGGCAGCCCAAGCCGTGCAGGGGTCGAGGGCACTCACCACTGAGCATCCCTCCGCACAGTTCCCTGATGTGCTGCTCACTGGCTTCTCGGCCCTGAAATCACCCCGTGAGTCCATCAGCAGACTGGGTGCCCCCGCCCCGCCATCCGTCTCCGAAAACTGACGGATGCCAACGAACACTGCCCTCAACAGAGGGAAAGACGTACCGGGACTCCGGGTTTCCCAGTGATGCCAGGCACACCTTGTACTCCCGGGAAGCCCACGGGGCCGGGTGGGCCTGGGAGGCCCTCGACGCCACTGGTGCCGTTGGGACCCTGGATGCCCTTCGGGCCCAGCTCCCCTCGACTGCCAGACTAGGGGAAAACAGGACAAGGTGGGTTGGAGGCAAGCAGTGCCCAGCAGCCGCCACTGCCCCCCCCCACAGGCCGGCCTGGTGTCTCCTTTGGACTTTGTTGTTGGAACGGCTGCCGGCCGCTTACCTCTCCTTTGGGTCCGACCGGACCACCGGGACCCTGCAAGAGAGCAGTTGTTCGCACGCTGTTAGCTGGTGGCATTTGCTTCCAAAGAGCCGGGCTGGCGTGGGGGGAGTTGGGGAGGGTGTGAAACAGCCACGAAGCCACCCTCTGACTGCTTCAGGACATCGAGTGGCGACTGCCTTTTACTCTCCCGGGTATGGTTTTTACCCCACTGGGACTGTGTTCTGCGCACGGAGGTTTTTGTGACCGACTTTCCTAACGTGTTTTCAGTAGCCATGTAGCACGTTGCACGTGTTTACTTTGTTCTCTGTCTTCCTCGTTATTCTAATAAATCACGAACATCTGAACGTCTCTGTGCCTACAGTCCCCTTCCCCAGCTGCGTCCTCAGGAAGTTCCCCAGCTGCATGTAAACAGGGACGTGGTCCCAGCCACATGGCACACGGGCCACGCAGCGGAGCGCAGATCCGCAGCCAGAGGGGCTCCCCAGCTGGCAGCCACTGCCGCCCCCATCAGATTAACGGGGATGGGAGGCCGGGGTCCTGCTGGTCAAGGTTGTCCAGGAATTCTCCAGAAGAAACTGTGCACGTGCGTACACGCAGCCCTGAGACTGTCTTGGCTGCGGTCACGGGCCCCTGGCCGGAGCCTCAGCCTCCCTGGGGCCTCCCACACTCCCCGGACCTGCAGACTGACTGCCCCCTCTCCCGAACAGGACTAGTTGGTAAAAATGAGGCCGACTTAATCCCACTCACCAGCTCTCCTTTGTCCCCAGGAATGCCATCGGAACCTGCAACTCCCTGAAACAACAGGCCCCAAGGTCAGAGAGCTGACCCCGCCTCGAGCTGTTCTCAAAGCTCGGGCGCCCTGAGCCCCAAGCCCAGGGTGGGGACGCTGGCTGACCGCACTGGCTGGACACACTAAGCCTTTTCTTGCCAAGCAGAATCTCGGGGGGCTGTAGGTTCTAGGTCCTCGACCAATACAAAGAGGGCCTGAGGCCACCGGAGGTCACAGGCCCAGCCCACAAGCCTTTCCTGAGAGAATGCACCTTCTACAAACAGGCCTGGGGCCCAGACTTCTCCCCCCACAAAGCCCCATTCCCAGAAGGTCCGTGCGAACACACCTCCCCGTGAAGTGGGGCTGGGTGTCCAGAGCGGTCCCCTCCGCTCAGAGGGCGTGAGGGAGAGCGGGTCATGAAGGAGGGAGAGAAATGCAAGAAGGGACCTGACCCCTGGGCGCCCACTCACCTGGTCTCCCTTAGGGCCAGCGGCTCCTCCCGGGCCCTGGCACAGAAAAGGTCAGCGTTAGAGGGAGTTTGGGGATCCCTGAGGTGGCCCACACCAAGCCACGGAGAGCAGGCCGTGCCCAGGTGCACCGTCCATAGCGGCATCCTGCACAGGCCCTGTTTCTGGAATCTTCCTAAAGAACTGTTGTCTTAGGGCCGCCAGAGCATCACACCGCCTGGGGTGCCCTGACTGACAGGCCTCCTCAAATCTGGTATCGCTCCTGATACTGCAGGCCGTGCGCCGGTCATTCCCCGCGTGGAACTGCCGAGTCAAAGAGCCAGACCTCTTGTTCGTCACCTTCCCAGCGGATTGTGAGACTAGGGACATGTCTGGGAACGGCTAGGATCACCCGGAAAATAAAAATTGTCCATTTGCTCAAATAGCAGCAGGAGTGAGAACTTGCCCAAGGGGCAGAGTTGCGGTGACGAAGCTGGAGGCCGGGCTTGCTGGAGGCCAGGCTTGGCATCGCGGTGGGGAATTCAGGAACCACCCCTGCGGGCACAGCCCCCAGGGGCCTCGCCAGGCTCTCCAAGGCCCCGGCATTGTTGGCGAGTTCCCGACGCCTGGGTTTCCTGCCTGGAGGCTAATGAAGGGCCCAGGGTCCCAGCCATCACCCAGTGGTTTCCATGCCCCCCCCGCCCCCCACCACCCCCC
>NC_048230.1:46046069-46047881 GCF_002007445.2 Ailuropoda melanoleuca
TGAGGGGCCAGCCTCCCCCAGCTCTCCAGCTTGGCCCTGCACAGGACGGGAGAGCCCTGAGTGCCCACATGGCCCCTCCGTCCAGGCCCGGGCGCTGCCCCTGACCCCCCCACCCACCAGGATAAAGAAGCCACGTACCAGTTCTCCCTTCGCGCCCTTGGACCCTGCTCGTCCCGGGAGGCCCTGAACAAGTCAGAGGTCAGGGCTGCCGAGCCCGCGGTAGAGCACGCCCAGAGAGGACCCCTCCCCCCATGCAAGCCCCCACTCAGGGACCCAGGGGAGGTGACCCCCATCCCGGGAGCACCGAAGGAAGCCCGTGCTCTCACCGGCAGCCCATTGGGACCCTTCTCTCCTGGGGCACCGTTGCGACCGGCCTCTCCCTGTGGGGGATCGGGGGACAGGCTGCTGAGGCCCAGGAGGCCGAACGCCGCAGCCCCCCCCCCCAGGCTACTGGTCCAACACCAACCTTCTCACCGTCGAGTCCCGGCACACCATCCCGGCCGTCCTTGCCTGGCATACCCTGGGGACGGGGACGGCGTGAGACCTGGCGTGCCCCTCGTTACCCCTTCCTCCCCAGTCCCCACGCCGTGTCCGCCGACCCCGGGCTGCCCCGGGGTATCTGTGGTCGCACAGCTCAGCAGCCGCAGGGTGACCTGGGCTGCCCTCAGACTCTGCAGCAGAGGGCCACTGGCGCACGGCCAGGGCCAAGGACGCTGTGGAGGGCCCAGCAGACCATGTGCCCCCCCCATGTCCCCGCAGGGAAGCTCCCCGTGGCCCGGGTCGCAGGCGAGGGAGCAGGCTTGGGGGCCGGCAGGAGAGCACACGGCCTCTCTCACGTGCCCTGCCCACAGGAGCCCAGTGGGGCCCGTCCTCAAGGGCTAGATCGGGAGGGGTCAGGAGGTGTCAGGAGGGAGCGTGGGGACGGACTGAGCACGGGATGGAGGGGCACAGGAGCCCCGGACCCTCAGGACCCTTCTGGCCCCTGGAAGGCAGAGGAACTCAAGACCCTCCATCTGTGTGCGGAACGCGTGGCCCCAGGTGCCGTGAAGGTTCGGGGGACCCATGGGGGGCCACACGCCGGCCAGGGGCCGCCCCGCAGTAGAAGGAGAAGGATTCTCCGGGGTGGGGGGATAGTTGCAGATGGCAGAAGCCATCAGGGGCAGCAAAGGCCGCTCTTGCAGGGCCACCAGCCTTTGCCCAGCACCGTGGCAGCTGTGGGAACTCACCGGCTCTCCGCCCGGCCCTGCTAGCCCAGGGACTCCTTTGAGACCAGGTCTGCCCTGAAAGAAACACAAGCCGCTGCATTTGGGGGGACCTTGAGGAGAGTTCCTCCCCGAGGATGCCCCTCGCTCCCAGGCAGGCGCGGGCCGCGGACGGTAGACGCCGGGCACGTGCTCAGGGTTGGGGGACAGCTGCGTTGGCCCATCCCGACAGCAGGGGAAAGGCTTGTCGGCCTGGGATCTCGCTTAGCACCCTGCGGCCGCCTCGTGCACGTCTGACCTCTGTGCTCAGTCCAGGGGATGACNCCCCACCCCCAGGAGGAAGGGAGGTCTGGGCCAGCGGCTCCTGGGTCTCCCCCTCTGCAGTGAAGTCTGGTGGCAAGCACGGCCATCTGAGCAGGGCTCAGTGCTGCCCCGACTGTCCCCGGACGACAGGGACCCCACAGTGAAGCTACCAGGAAAGTTAGAAGCGGTGAGAGTTAGCGGTGCTTAGAGCCGTGGTTGCCACATGGATTTAAAGCAGGACAGATGAAGCCGCTGGCCCTCCCCTCGGCTCCACAAGCCCCAGCGGAGCCCAGAGCACCTGACTGCA
>NC_048230.1:46050074-46051706 GCF_002007445.2 Ailuropoda melanoleuca
GCTCAGTCCAGGGGATGATGAGGCCGCTGTGGAGGTGACCGCGGACAAACGCCGGCTTGGGGATGGTCACCTCGTTGCTTGATCATCTCTCAGCTTATGTTCACTTGCTCAACCCGAGAGACGTTTTCTCTGCTATCCCTTTTCACAGCTGGGCAACCCTGGCCCCAGGTCCAGCACGGTCCAGGGCGTCCGGCTGGCTGCATGTCAGCCGCTGGACACGAGCTCGTTAGCGCCCCAGGAGAGCTGCCCGGGACCCTCACAGGCCAGGCCCAGCTGCTGTCCAGTGATGCACCCCCCAGGAAAGGGCAGGCCCCCCACCCCTGGCACGTGCTGTCTGGGTGTCCTACCCCACCCCCCAGATCAGGTTCTTTGGAGGAAGGACCCAGAGAAGCAAGGTTCTGTTACTTACAAGGTCACCCTTGGGGCCGCGGAAACCCTCTGGGCCCCTCTCGCCTCTGTCACCCTGAAACGACGGGAGGGTGGGTGGTACAAAAAGTTAACAACCTGAGAAGGTGGGAGAGCGGGACTGAGGGGAGACGGCCAGGCTTGGCGCTGGAAGTGGCCGGAGGTGGCAGGACGGGTGCTGCTGAGGGTCACAGAGGCCAGAGGGCGCCGACCACATGTCACGCGTGTCCAGAGAGAAGAGGACCAATGTCCCACCAAGAACAGAGTCTTCTGGTAAACTCAACTCCCCCCCAGGGGTGCCCAGGGGTATGTGACCGTGAGAGGACTCAGCCCCAGGAAGGGCCAGCACAGCGCAGCCCGTGGCACTGGGGGAGGCAGCTGAGTGAGGAGGAGGGGGAGGGGGAAGGTGACGGAGAGCCTAGGCCTGCACGAGGCTGCCCTCCACTCCCGGGTGCACACGTACCACTTTCCCGGGGGCTCCTGGGATCCCTGGTGGTCCTCGGAATCCAATGGGACCCTGTGAAGGAGAGCGGGGGACCTGGGCCTCTCGTCCGAAGCCCGGCCAGCTTCCCTCAGAGGACCTGGCTCCATCCAGAGCGATCCTGCCTCCAGCAGCCCCTCCCCACTGGCCACCCAGTGATCCCAAACCCTCCCTCCTCCCCCATTTTCCAGGGCCTCCTCTCCAGCTCCCCACCAGCCCCACCCCACCTGGGGGTGGCCTCCTACAGCAGCCTGGGCTGACCTGGGGGTGGCTGACTTACCCGATCCCCTGGGGGTCCAGCCGGCCCCGGCAGGCCTCGAAGTCCCCGAGGCCCCTGTGAAGAGAGAGCTGGAAAGGCCTGGGCCAGCAGCCTATCCCCACCCCCCTTGGGACTACACAGGCCCCTGGGAGCCCTATGGTCTTCCTAGAAGCTCCTGACCTCAGGCCTGGCCTGGGAGGGGGAGGGGCCCCAGGCCCTGGGACTTGCGGCCCGGCAGAGGCAGGACCCGGCCTGGTTCCCTGCGTGGGTACCTGGTGGACCGTCCCCTGCAGCCCTATGTGTCCAAGGGGCTCCGATCCCACCTCTTCACCCCTGTCCAGCCCCTACCCCTCCTCACCTGCAGCCCCACAGTGCCTGGGATGCCCGCGGGCCCAGGGGGGCCAGGATCACCCTGCAGTGGAGGTAGACGGGTATGAGCTGGGTCAGCCCGAGCTCTCGCAGCCCCTCTCCGAGCCCGTGCCGTGCC
>NC_048230.1:46052662-46072542 GCF_002007445.2 Ailuropoda melanoleuca
GCTCAGTCCAGGGGATGACGAGGCCGCTGTGGAGGTGACCGCGGACAAACGCCGGCTTGGGGATGGTCACCTCGTTGCTTGATCATCTCTCACCTCATGTTCACTTGCTCAACCCGAGAGACGTTTTCTCTGCTATCCCTTTTCACAGCCGGGCAACCCTGGCCCCAGGTCCAGCACGGTCCAGGGCGTCCGGCTGGCTGCATGTCAGCCTCTGGACACGAGCTCGTTAGCGCCCCAGGAGAGCTGCCCGGGACCCTCACAGGCCAGGCCCAGCTGCTGTCCAGTGATGCACCCCCCAGGAAAGGGCAGGCCCCCCACCCCTGGCACGTGCTGTCTGGGTGTCCTACCCCACCCCCCAGATCAGGTTCTTTGGAGGAAGGACCCAGAGAAGCAAGGTTCTGTTACTTACAAGGTCACCCTTGGGGCCGCGGAAACCCTCTGGGCCCCTCTCGCCTCTGTCACCCTGAAACGACGGGAGGGTGGGTGGTACAAAAAGTTAACAACCTGAGAAGGTGGGAGAGCGGGACTGAGGGGAGACGGCCAGGCTTGGCGCTGGAAGTGGCCGGAGGTGGCAGGACGGGTGCTGCTGAGGGTCACAGAGGCCAGAGGGCGCCGACCACATGTCACGCGTGTCCAGAGAGAAGAGGACCAATGTCCCACCAAGAACAGAGTCTTCTGGTAAACTCAACTCCCCCCCAGGGGTGCCCAGGGGTATGTGACCGTGAGAGGACTCAGCCCCAGGAAGGGCCAGCACAGCGCAGCCCGTGGCACTGGGGGAGGCAGCTGAGTGAGGAGGAGGGGGAGGGGGAAGGTGACGGAGAGCCTAGGCCTGCACGAGGCTGCCCTCCACTCCCGGGTGCACACGTACCACTTTCCCGGGGGCTCCTGGGATCCCTGGTGGTCCTCGGAATCCAATGGGACCCTGTGAAGGAGAGCGGGGGACCTGGGCCTCTCGTCCGAAGCCCGGCCAGCTTCCCCCAGAGGACCTGGCTCCATCCAGAGCGATCCTGCCTCCAGCAGCCCCTCCCCACTGGCCACCCAGTGATCCCAAACCCTCCCTCCTCCCCCATTTTCCAGGGCCTCCTCTCCAGCTCCCCACCAGCCCCACCCCACCTGGGGGTGGCCTCCTACAGCAGCCTGGGCTGACCTGGGGGTGGCTGACTTACCCGATCCCCTGGGGGTCCAGCCGGCCCCGGCAGGCCTCGAAGTCCCCGAGGCCCCTGTGAAGAGAGAGCTGGAAAGGCCTGGGCCAGCAGCCTATCCCCACCCCCCTTGGGACTGCACAGGCCCCTGGGAGCCCTATGGTCTTCCTAGAAGCTCCTGACCTCAGGCCTGGCCTGGGAGGGGGAGGGGCCCCAGGCCCTGGGACTTGCGGCCCGGCAGAGGCAGGACCCGGCCTGGTTCCCTGCGTGGGTACCTGGTGGACCGTCCCCTGCAGCCCTATGTGTCCAAGGGGCTCCGATCCCACCTCCTCACCCCTGTCCAGCCCCTACCCCTCCTCACCTGCAGCCCCACAGTGCCTGGGATGCCCGCGGGCCCAGGGGGGCCAGGATCACCCTGCAGTGGAGGTAGACGGGTATGAGCTGGGTCAGCCCGAGCTCTCGCAGCCCCTCTCCGAGCCCGTGCCGTGCCATGGGGGCCGTCGCCCTCTTCACAGCTGAACCTCTGTCACTCGGGGGTCCTGGCCTTCCTCCAGAGAGTGGGGCCCCAGCTTTCCCAGACGCCTCTGGCTCGCTGGCAGGGGCCCTTCCGCCACCCATGTGGTGACCTCACCAGCTAGAGATGTACCCAGCCTCACCTGAACCCACCCTCCACGGGCAGAGGCCACAGGGGGCGGGTGGGGGGCCTCCAGGAGACACTTCTCCAGCCACCGGGGGGGGCCCGCCTGAGCTCAGGGAACTTCATGTGAGACCAGGAAGGTGGACAGACCCTGCCCCAGATCACCTGGCTCTGACCAGCGTGCACAGCGCGTCCCAGATGCAGCCCGCACTCCCTCACCCACCACCCGTAGGGCCCCAGTCGACCCCCCAAGCCAAGTGCCCTTCCCTCCCTGCCACCACCCCCGGGGCCCGCGTTCACCTTCTCGCCGTCCTTTCCGACCTCTCCTTGCTCCCCTTTGTAGCCGGTGGGCCCCTGAAAGCCAGTGGGGGGCGAGGAGTCACAACCCACCCCCAGCGGCCCAGACAGAGGCCTGCATGGCCACCCGCCCAGGTGGGTAAACTGAGGCCTGGTCAAGAGGGGTGGGGCCTCCCCGTCCTGGTGGCCACACCAGTGCCCAGCAGTTACCACTGTGGAATGGGGGATGGGGACAGAGTGTGGCCCCCAGGCTGGGCTGGAAGTCAGCCCTCCTTTCTTCTTGCAAAAACCAGGGCAGACTTTCTGAACCCTGTGTCCTCCCGCAGCTCCCCTCTAGATCTCGACACCCACGTTGGACCAGGCTGTTTCCTCCTGTGGGGTGTGGAGGTGGGCTCGGGTCTCAGTCACCCTGTAGCCGCTGCTCACCTTGAACCCTGGCATTCCTGGGGGGCCGGGAGGGCCTGGGGGGCAGATGGCCGGGCACTGTTGGAAAACACAGTGGTCAGAGCCCCGCAGACAGCCCGGCACCTGACAGAGTTCCGCACCCAGGGGCCCGGAGATGGGCCATTCTGCCGAGCGAGGAGGACCTCAGGCCGCACCAGGGCCTCCTGGGACCCCCAGGCCTCATTCCACGTGGCTGTGGGGTGCTGGGAGGTGCTGCACAGAGCCAGCCCTCAGCTGCCTGGCCTCCCACGGCCCCCTGCTCAGACCTGGCTCCCCTTTCTCAGCGGACATTTAGCAATGGTGGCTGCTGGCTCCAGAAAGGGGCCTGAGTGCCGTGTTGCCTGCGGCAGATTTCAGGCTTGGCCTCTCCTCCGTGCACAGGTGTATCTTGGACAGGTGTCCTGCAGGCTCGGACGGGATGCTCCATGCCCAGGGATGGCTCTGGGTTTTCTAGGTCATTCCACAGTAATCTGGCACAGAGGCAGTGCCATCGATCTCCGCCCTCGCTGCTCCTGCCTGGCCATTGCCAGGGGCCTGGCCATTCTCCTGATTCTGGAAGATCCCTAAACCCTCCCTCTGCGACCCCAACTGGTCAAGCACTCTGGACAGGGGGTGCGGCTGGTGTCCTTCGGAAGCACAAGGCCTCTGCACGCCAGCCGGATGCTGACCCTTCCGGTAACGGCTGCACACGGCGGAGGAAGACCGGGGCCCCCCCGACGCTGCTCCTGTGTGTCCATGACTGACAAAGCTCAAAGACGAGCAGAGAAGTGAGTCCCAGGCACTAGTCCAGAGCCTTCTGTGCTGGGGAGACACTGTGTCGGTGCCACTCAGGGCCGCAGACACTGGCCACACGTGGCTGAGCACTCAGAACGTGGCTGCACCACGGAGGGGCTGGCGGGTTTACAATGCGATCTCGCTCAGCTCAGATCCGTGCTGCTGTGTGGCCAGGGCGCGGGGAGGCTGTGCCCAGAGCTGGCAGCACCCGCACGGCCCCACCCCTGCCCTCCTGCAGGTGGCGGACAGGCCACGCTCCGCACGGGCCCCCGAGGGTCCCACCCCAGCCCCCTCCACACATGGCCGCGAGTGCCTACCTGAAGGTCAGTGGCGCCTTCAGGGAGGACCCCAGGGTGACCCTGGAACACAGACAGCTGACTCTGTCACTGCCCTCCCCTCCCTCCCTGCCGCCCACCCCTACAGGCCTGCCGGGGGCTCAGGCCCTGCCTCCCTGCAGTGGCCGGTGCTGGGCACCAACAAGGACAGAGAGCCGCTGCCTTTGGCTGGAGTGGCCACTGGGCCCGAGCCCCACCCATCCACACGCCAGCTGACCCGGCCGCGGCCCTGGGCCGCTCGCACGTCTGGGAAGAGGACGGGAGTCCTCACGGGCATGGATTCGGGGCTGGGGGCCCCGGGGGGACAGGACAGTCAAGCCCACCGTGCCTGGCACTCCACCCGAGAAGCTCTGGGGCCCCCTGCCCAGTACTCACGGGGGGTCCAGGAGGCCCCGGGGGGCCAGGGAGGCCTGGTAGTCCGGAGGGTCCCTGGGGGGCGGATTACATCGTTAGCTGGAGGTGACCAGCTCCTTCCAGAGAGAAGCCTCCCTCCCTGTGCCCTTATGGGGACGCCCCGCTGTGCCTGCCTTCCCCCACCCTGGCCTTGTGCTAGTGTCCACAGTGGATCCCAAGGCCTAGTTTGTCTTTGTCCCTGAAGGTCAGTCAGGGCTTCTATCAAGACCACAAAGAAAGGAAAGGGGGGGAGGAGGGGAAGGAGACAAGGTGCACAAAGGCCTTGGTGGCTGGATTGGGGGTGTCCTGACAGGCAGGGCCCCTGCTCTGAGCAGTGGGGGAAGGTCGGGCAGCCACTCACCGGGGGGCCCCGGAGGCCCACTCCACCTGGGACGCCACTCTCTCCTGCCTCTCCCTGGGCGGGGGGGTAAAGAAGTGAGACACGGGGGTCTGTACCCACAGAGCTCTGAGGACCCCCACACAGCCCTGGTCTGCCCCCTCTGAAGGGACAGGAACCCGGCAGTCGGTCAGGTCAATGTCCCTGAGGAGGCCCACCCCCGCCCCGGTTTGGGACCTGGCGGCCAGCCTGGCTCTGAGTGTGGTGGGCATGCTGGGTGGGGGACACAAGGGTGGTCAGTACTCACGGGGGGTCCAGGGAGGCCTTTGCCCTGTAATGCCAAGCACCGGGTCAGAACTTGCTGGGGACAGGACGGGTTTGCCTGCCACCTCACCCCTTCTCCAAAGACAGGTGGGTCGCAGGAGGGAAGCACCTCGGAGGGGAGCGTGGGGTGCAGGAGACCTGCCCCAGGGGAGAGACGGCAAGGCCCAGGAGCCAGCCCAGCAGACAAGGGGGCTGGACACTGCCTCCCAGAGCTGCCGGAGGGCACCCCACCCTGGTCAGTCCCGCTGTAGGTAAGCGATACTTACCCCCAGCCCGGGAGGCCCCGGGGGTCCCAGACTTCCCTGAAGAAGGAAACCGGGATGTCAGGAGCGGGCTGGGCCCAGGCTCTCAGGTCTCTGAGAGCAAACCTGTTCCCCTCCCTCCCTGATTCTGAAGCGGGGGTGGGGGTGGGGGTGGTCTCTGTTTTACAGAAGACTGAGGCCCAGGGGGGACCCCGGATGCCCCAGGGGCCCGGGACAGTTCTTTTGCCAACAATCCTGCTGAGGAAAATCCAGACGCTGTTGGAAGTGGGCGCAGAAAGCAGCACAGGGCAGGCAGTCCAGGCCAGCAGGAAGGCCTGGCACCAGGGCTCCCTGAGCCCCACAGAAGGGCCCCATGCCTGGCTCTGGTTCCTGAGAGCTCTGGCCGCAGCCCACAGTAGGGAGCCCGGGACCCCAGGCTGCCAGGGCTTCCTGCTGCCTGCGTCCGGGAGACACGGTCCTGGCACTGGAGGTGCCTGCCCCCAGGGGTTCCTACAGAAAGTCTGCAGCTGCCCCCTCTTCCCAAGAGGACATGGCGCAGAAGGCCGGTCATCCCCCAGCCTGGTCTGAACTCCGAGGACAACCATGACCAGAGGCCAAGGTGGGAGGCGGTGGGGTGGCCACTGGTCACTCTGTGCCCACCTGCCCTTCTGCCCCCTCCGCCTCCCCACGGACTTGGGGCCCAACAGCACCGCCAGCCTTGTGGACAGAGTACACTCAGCCTGGCCGGCCAGCCGGGGACCTCCCTCCCCAGCAGAACCCACGCACGCGGGGCACCACTGACCCGCTCTCCAGGCGCGCCCTTGGGGCCGGGGGGTCCATCCTGCCCTGTCAGACCCTGGGGAGAGAGGCAGAGGGAGGGCTCGAGGGGCCCCACAGAGGGCACTTTCCTAACTGAAACGGGTCCAGAGGCTGAGAAGGGCCTTGCGTGGGGCCCCTTCCGCTCCAGCCCACCTGCCGTCCACCTGGATTGCCCGAGGCCCCAGGGGAGTGAGGAGCTGGTGGGTCCAGCAGGCCGGGGAGCGCACTTCTCAGAGCCCTGCTCTGGCCCCCACAAAGCCCCAGTGGTCGGCGGTCCGTGGTCGTGGGGCCAGCCTGGAGCCCTGAGGACCCATTCGGCCCGCCAGGGGCTCAGAGGGGCCCAGATAAGGGGCGTCTGTCCCCAGATAAGGAAGAGCCGGCAGCATTTTCACCCCGGCTGCTGTGGGCTGGCTCTGTCCTTGTCAGCCGCTATGGCCAGGCGCTAAAGGGTCTGGGCTGAAGGCCAACGGACCCCTGCTGGGGGACATCCGGAGGCTCTCCTGGGACAGAGCAGGCACAGCAGGGATGGCAATTAAACTTGACTTCAGGGACCAAACCCTGACAGGTCCAAGCCCAGAGGGGAGTGGAGGGGCTCAGAAGACGGGGCTCTCAGGAGGGGAGAGGGGGAAGGGGCAGGCACACTCACGTCCACGCCAGGCAGTCCCGGCAGCCCGGCCTCTCCTGGTTTCCCTGGTTTCCCTGGGGCCCCTTTTGGTCCCTGGAGGAAGGGGGTGGGGGTGGGGGATGAGCAGAGGCGTGACAGCAGGTCCCACCCAGAATCGTGGCCTTCACCAATAAGAGAAGGGCTGTCCAGCTGGGGCACAACCCAGCAACTAGAGATTGGCCCCTGTCCACCAGAGGCCCGGCCCTGCCTGCTCCCTGCAGAACCACCCCCCCGCCCACCATGGGCCCCAGCAGGCTGCCCTCTCCAGCTGCCCCCCCTTACTCAATCACACCTGTAGGACATTCACCTGGATGCTTTGCTCACCTGATGCTTTGGCTGCCCCAGCTAAGGGCCAGTGGGTCCCTCTGTGGTACTGCCAGCATGCCCCAGGACCCTCTCACTGAGGGACCTGGCCTGCCTGGCACAAAGAGAGCTTCCAAGCCAGACCCTGCCCGGAGACACACTGAATTCCACACACCCCCTCCCACCTGCTTCCTGGCCAGGCCCCTGCTCTGAGCCCTTGGAGGCCTCCTGCCTGGCAGACAACCCAGGGGTGGTGGGAAGGGGTGTCAATGACCCCTCTGTTCTAGGTCCACCCCTCCCCTCACTGGAGCTGGACACTCACCGGGGACCCGGGCAGACCAGGAGGCCCAACTTCTCCCTGCAGAGGGGAAGACACCCGCATGTGAGGAGCATCTCCTGAAAGCCCAGCCCCAAGTGATGACCCGGGAGCACCCCCACCTCACCCACATCTAGGGGGCACCTTCCCTCTGGGGTCAGGCGCAGAGGCTGGAGCTGGGGAGAGCAGGGAGCTGACAGCTGGGGCTCAGCCCCTGCAGGCCCCCCCCCACCAGCCCAAGAAGCTTCAGGAGGTGGGCTGTGGGCACTGGGACGCCTCCTGCCCCCACCTGATTCAGGGCGTCAGACCCCAGACTCGCAGAGGCCCGAGGAGGCGCCCCCGTTCCCCTGTGACACCCTTTAACTGAGGCTTGCAGGCCAGGTTTTTAAGGGGAAGCCTCCCCAGAAGGAAGGACTCAACTCCCGTCAGCCTGGGAGCCCTGGGGGGCCAGGGCCAGCCCTGGTGGTGGGGTGCAGCCCTGGGCCGTCCCGCCCCTCCCTGCCCCCACCCTGCAGGGCTGTCTCTGAGCACCCTGTGGGTCGGGGTTGGCCAGGGTCGGGGTGGGTGGGAGACTCGGGGCCATCCAGGGCCTGCGGGACTCAGAGAGAGTCTGAGGACTGGTCGAGGGGGGCTCCTGCAGTACATTACGGGTGACGAGAGGTTGGCAGGCCCCTGTCTTTCATGGAGGCGGCTGGACTGGGGGCTCGCCCCAGACAGTCGGGGGGAGGCAGTCTGCAGGATTGGGCCACACTTGACCTGGGACACCCACGGAGGACGCTGTCTCTGGGACAGAGCCAGCTCCCAAGTCCCCTCCAAAGCTGGCTCCAGCCCTGTAGCCACCTCCACCAAGACGCAGAGGGACAGGCCCTGCACCCCCACCACCGTGGGCCCCTCTGGGGACCTGCAGACACACCCTTCAGTGCCCACAGTTCCAGTCCGAGGGCTACCGTGTGGTGCCCCCGCCCCCTGCTGTGGGGTGAACCCCGAGCAGGAACCCTTTCACATCCCGTACCCCACTTTGCCCCAGCCCTGGGAAGTGGGGCTTGGTTTTGTCTCCATCAGGTCTGGGGGCTCAGGGAAGTTGGGGCTGGACTAGAACCCCACCGAACCCTCCCCGGCCCCTCCCGCCCCCAACTCACATCAATGCCATCCTTGCCCGGCTTCCCAGGTGGCCCTTGGGGGCCAGGGGGGCCTTGAGGTCCCACTTTCTGAAATGGAGAAACGTCGTTATGCAGCCGTGCCTTCCCACCCTCTCCCGTGGGGCAGGTCCCCCTGGTCGGCCTCGGGTCAGCCCAACAGTGTCCCCTCCTCCTGGGCCCAGAGCGGCTCTGGAGCCTGGCTCCTGGGGGCCCCCCCAACCCAAGCCTGCCTTGGAGACCCCCCCCCAAGCCTCGAGCCAGCGGTATCTGCTGCCTCCATCCTCGGGCCGGGAGGGGCTGTGCCACGGCCCCACGGGAGCCTTGGGGAACAAAGGCGACATTGTGCCTCCCTGGTGGCGGCGCGGCCCTGGCAGCGGCCGACCCGGCCAGGCGAGGACAGGGCAACGTCCTGGGCTCATCCACGAGGTGTCTCGGCATCCGCGGGGGCTCGGTGGGGCGCCCAGAATCGGCCCCACGGCGAGACGGGCCACGGGCTTCAGGGCTGCGCCGGGTCTCCAAGCGTCCTTGAGTTCCAGGCTCACTCGCGGGCCCAGGGTGGCTGGCGGGGGTGGGGGGGTGGTCGTCCCCCGCCCCGCGGTTCGACGCCCCATCTCAGAGCCCCGGGCTCCCACCGTGGCCGCCGCTGGCTGTTCTCCGGTGCGAGCCCAGCGTGCCGCTCCAGCCCGCGCTCACCTGCACCTCGCTCTTGGCCGCGGCCAGGAGCTGCCCGAGCAGGAGCAGGACCAGCGTGGGGGCTCCGGCCATGGCTGCACTCGCGCTCTGAGCGGCGCCGGCGGTGGCGGCCTGGGCTCTGGGCGGCGGGCGGGGCGGGCGGTGGGCCGGGTGCCAGTTCCCGCCCCGCCGGCGAGGCACAAGCCCCCCATTCAGCAGGGCCCACCTGGGGCTTCCGCACCGCCCCACGCCTCCCCACCGAGCGGCGGGAAAGAAAGAAACCAGTGGCGCTTTTGGCCAGCCTCTGAGTTAAAATTAACCCCGAGTCTGATGAGCTACACACATACACCTTTTAGCAAAAAAGAAAGACGCTCTTTTCTCCGCTTGCTCCTCAACCTGGGTGTGGAGAGGGGAACAATCCCCCATTGAAGGGTTCCTTTGGAGAAGGGGCAGCCCCAGCCCTAGAAACAGGGGGACATCCCTCGGGTCCTGAGTGGGACTGAGGCTACCAAGGCCCAGGAAGACCCCCACAGAGGGGGAGCATCCCCGTGCCAGGGGCCAGAGCAGGCCCACTACAGCCCTGGTCCCTGCTACCCTGTCCTGCCACGGGCTGAAGTCTAGGGCCATGCCTGCTGGGCTGGACACCTCCTATTCCCAGGGTCCTTACCCCAGACTTCAGCTATCCCGAGTGGTCCATCCACGTCATCCAGCACCGGCCAAGGCCAGGCTCTTCTCTGGCACTCCCACCCCGAGAGCGCGAAGCGGTGGTGCTGGCGGAGGAAGGGGGGTCTGAGCAAAGCTGGGGACGGACACGAACTCTAAGGCTGGTGTTGGCTGTTCCTGCTTCTCACAAGCCTTGGGCAGCTCAGGGTGGCTGGATTTCGGCAAACCCTGCTTCACCCTGGGAAGGCATAGGAACAGCAGGGTGAGGGGCCTCACGTGCGAGGCCTCCATGGCCACCCTAGGGGACGCTCACAGATCCAGGTCACCAACAGGCGCACTGAATTTGCAGGATCTAAGTCCCACCCACAGCCGAGCATCGGAATGTTTAGAATTCCCTGGGAAATGCTGCCCTGGGATCCACAGTATGCTGTTACAGATTCGTTTTTTCTTTCTTTCTTTCTTTCTTTCTTTCTTTCTTTCTTTCTTTCTTTCTTTCTTTTTCTTTCTTTCTTTCTTTCTTTCTCTTTTTTTCTTTCTTTCTTCTTTCTTTCTTCTTTCTTTTCTTCTTTCTTCCTTTCTTTTTCTTTTTCTTCTCTTTCTGTCTCTAGTCAAGTACAACTGTGAGAGGTGGGGAAAGAGTGAAATACAGAGTTCAATTGATCTGTGACTGACTGAATGCCCTTTGGACCTGTCTGGATATGAACGTCATTTCTGCGGCTGGGAACTCAGGACTTCTGCGGTGCCGTGTGTTCACAGGGGACCAGTGGGTGGAACATGAAAAGGGTAGAGCGGGGAAGCAAACGGACTCAGCCTAGAACCTCAGCTCACCACAGGGTAGACTGGCCTGGCCACTCCCTCAGATGGGAAGGTGTGTGCGAATTCCATCCAGGAAGACCAAGCTCAGAAGCTCTTGTCCTCCAGCAGAGTTCGAGTCATCCCAGGACATCCACAGACAAGCCAGCCATTCCACCCCCACCCACAAGCCCACCACCTGGGGAGCAAGACTCTTCTTCCCCACCAATCCCCCCTCAGTCCCTCCTGCCTGGCCCCAGCACCCCACCTGTCCCCCCACCCCGCCCCCTGCTGGATCAGACTCAGAGGAAGCCCAGCTGGCCTTCACCTGGGTCAAGGAAGTGACCTGGTGTCTGAAACCGGCTCCACCCTTCACCCCAAACCTGTCCCTGGCTCCACACGGCCCCTCCCCCTGCAGAGCCGGCCCTGCCTCGAAGCTCAGCCCCAGTGGGTTAGAGCTGGAGGAGCCAGGGCCGACCTCACACTGGTACCTCCAGGCAAAACCACAGCATCATCCCCGTTTCAGGCCGTCACTCTCCCCCGAAGTCTGGGGGTCAGGAGGGCCAGCACTGCCCTCCAGTCCCTGGGTACCCACTGCTGGGGACAGGCACCCTCCCCCAGCGTTGCTCCAATGGTCTTTCCCTCGCACTCCGGGGTTCAAGCTTCTCCTTTGAACCTGTGCTCTGTAATGGTCTAGACTGAGGACTCTCACCACTAGGGGTTCAGCGGGACCCTGCTGAAGACTCAGTGTTGGATGCCCCACTCTCATCTTGGTGCCTTAGTTTCCCCTCTGTGGTAGAAACCCCATCACTGAGCCAAACTGGAGTTCAGGCACCGGGGGTCCTATCCCTCCGGCAGATGGGGGGTGAGGGTGCGGGGGGGAGAGTCAGCAGCATAGGACATAGCCCGCCCCAACTCCAGCACTGGGAACATTAACTCAGGGGCTTGCCCTCCCCCAAAATGACTTCCTGTCTGTCCACCCCTCCCGCCGGGACAGGAGCTCACCATTTCCCAAGAATGGAGCTCAAATCACAGCCAGGAACTCTCAGAGTGAGGTGGGTTCCTCCTCTTCCCCCCGGAAGAGCTGTGACCTCCATCACTTCATTTGTTCAAAGGCAAGTATGCAGCCCTCCGCAGTGCCCTCACGCTGTTGGTGCTGAGCAGAAACTCCAGTGTGTATGTGTGTGTATGCACGTGTGCACGGCTGGTGGGGGGGTCCTGGCCCAGAGGGGAAAGCCCGGCTGAGAGCCAACCGTGCCTGGAGGACAGGGAGGTGCACTCTGCCCATGCCAGGTTGGAGGGGTCAAGGGGGTTGAGGTGTGGAGGATTGCTGTGGCTGCCAGGGTAGGGACAGGGGACAGAGCCACAGGGATGGCCAGGGGAGCCGGCCTTGAGGCACAACACTGCACGCCAGATCTGGGTAGGCAAAGGCCCTATCTAGACCCAGGGCACTCCCAAACCGCGGCTCCTCCCACTCGGCCCACCCAAGGGGACTGTGCATGGGTCCCAGGCTTACTCCTAAACCAGTGACAAAAGGCAGCCACTGGACCAAGTGCCCAGCTCGACAGGCCCCAGGAGGCCATGTGGTCAGGGTGCTGGGACAGACGCATGTGTCCAGGGGACTGCAGTCTGCTGTTTCCACAGGTGCTTACACTGGCCAGGTGGTCCTGCAGCGGGGCTAGGCCCCTCCGCACCCAAAGGGAGGAAGCCCAGCAGGCAGCACTGCTCGTGACACCAGCCCCTCTCCCGGACCCTGGTCACCCACAGGGCTGCTGGCCACGCGCAAACGCTCAAAGTCAAATCAGTTTATTCAGAAAAGGCCTCGCACCAGACTAAGAAAATGAACCCCCAGACCCTTGGGGCGAATTTACAAAGACGGGCAGGGGGCGGGGCACAGAAGAGGGAGGCGGGGCGTGAGTTGGAGGTAAGGATTCTGAAGCCCCGGACCTTCCAGCAGCTGCGGTGGCCACTGCAGTGCCCACCGGGGAGAGGCCAGTACTGCATGGTGCTGAGAACAGCTGGCAACGGGGCTCCCCAGACCTGTGGCCGGGCCGGGATGCCCAGGGGTACCGGCTTCCCTTAAGGCTTTCTGGGTTTGGCCTACGGCCCCACCTCAGCTTCCTTATCTACCCACAGTTCTGCGGTGGCTGGGGTCCCAGGGGCAGCCTGCTCCAGCCCTGCCCAACCTTCTGCTTCCTCCACCCCATTCTCACCCTCTCTGGCTCCAGGGCACCCCGGGGCGGCACGGTGCGGGGCGGAGGCTGGCCTCTTGGTCCCACCGTCCCCACCATCGCCACCCACCGAAGCACCATCCTCCGGGCCCTGGTCCACCTTCCTTCTCTTCCTCACCTCCTCGGCCACCTTGGCCCCCGGGGGCTGGGGGCAGGGCGGCTCGGCCTCCCCCGGGGCCTGGCTGCCCAATTCCTGGGACCCGCCACCGCCACCGAGGCTGCTCTGGCTGAGGGCGCAGCCCTCCAGGTTCAGAGCGATTTTCTCCACATCCGAGGCGCTCTGGGCGCCCGGCTCCCCGGGGGCCTGCTCCCGCCGGTTGGCCTCCAGCTTCCTCTTCTTACTCTCCTTGGGGCTCGGGGACTCCCGGTCCTCCTCCCCGCAGCCCTCCGCCTCCCCTCCCTGGTCCCTCGCCAGAGGGCCCGGCGGCGGCGGGGGACCCCCGGCCCCGCCCGGCCCGCAGGTCTGTTCCCGAGGCGCCGGCCTGGAGGAGGGGGTCCCCGGGGCTCCCCTCGCCCTGGGCCGGCGCGGGCGGGCGGGCAGGGGCGGCCGCCGCCGGCGCAGCTTGTCGTGGGGCCCCCAGACGAACTTGCGCCGCGGCCGGAAGTGCTCCCAGGCGAAGCGCAGCAGCTGGCGGCGCTGGCGCGGGCAGCGCACGGTGAACACGAAGTAGTCGAGCGCGCTCTGGCGCACGGCCGGCAGCTCCCGGCGCACCAGCGTCTCCTCCAGGAAGAAGCGCGCCAGCGGCGCCTGGTAGTGCTCCAGGCCCAGCTCGCCCAGGGACTTGAGGATGCGCGTGATGCGGAGGTTGTTGTGGCTGTGCCTGCGGCGGGGGCAAGCGGGGGCGGGGGGCGCTGGCGGTGGCGCGGCCGCCCTCCTCCTCCCGGCTGGCCCCCCTGCAGCCTCCGCCCCGCCCTCTCACCCCCAGCCCTGGGGAAAGTGGCCTGTGGGCCCAGATGGTGCGGAAGGGGGCTGTGATGTATCTTCTAGAAGGGTGCCGTCCCCGTGGCCCCGTGCCCCCCCCTCCCCGAGCCCAGCCGCGGCATGGCCGGCGGAGAGCTGGAGGGGACCCTCTAGGGCACGGGGCCTCGCACAGGCGCCTGTTACCCACGTGCAGGGCTGATTCACCCCCTGCGCTTCCTACCCACCCGGCGCTTCTCAACAGGGGGAGGGGCCTTGTGCCTGCAAAGCTCACTGAGCTGTGGGCAACCTGACCCATGCCCAGGTGCATGCTGGGGCACAGCTCGTGAGACTGACTGGTAGGACTTTCTTTAGGTTCTCACACCCCACCCTGTAAACAGGGTGCTTAGAGCCTTAGTCACTTGCTCGAGCACCCCTGGAGTCCCTCCTCCCCCAAAGTGCTCCCCCACACCTGCCCGAAACCTAGCACAGCCCCCATCCTCCTCACTGGGGGTGGGGTGAGGGTCACTCCTTACCAGTTGAGGTTCTGGAAGCGCTTCTGGTAGTTCTGTGCTCGGCACACCTGCCCGGTGTCTCGGTCCTCCAGCTGGATCCCATAGAACCCCAGCATGAGCTCGTAGGCCTGGACGAACCGCTCCCTCACCTCCTCGGAGCTTTTAAATGCCTGGAACACAGCCCCCGAGGCCAGTGGGGAGCTCAGTGGCCATCACCAGCGCATGGGGCTGGCCGACACCTCCCTCAGCCCCGGGTTCATCTAGTGGCCTGGACTCAGCCTTCTGGGTGAAGTGACAGAGGGCAGGAGTCCAGAGACGAATCTGTACAGTGACTCCTCTCCGAGCTGCTACAAGGTCTCAGCGGGGCCTGATGCATCTACTTTAACCCCCAGAGGAATCCTGCCAGCCCCCGGGGACAGCTCAGGGGGCTCCCAGGGCTGAGCATATGGCAGGAAACACACACTGTCTCCTCGGCTCCCCAGACCCTCACATCCCTCCAAGTGTCCTGTTCCAGCGCAAAGCAGGTGTGAAGAAGCCCCGGTCACCATGACTCTGCTCACAGCCCTGGCCCTGGGCTCCCCGACTTGAGGCAAACTGCCAAAGAAAATCAGATTTCTCTAGAAGCCCGTGGGGAGCACCAGGGGACAGAGGCAAGGACCCATTTGGAGGGAAGAGGCTCCCAGGGCAGGGACAGCTTCCCAGCCTGTACAGCTCACCTCGACCTCCCGGAGCGTGAGGGGCTTGGCGTGCCAGTTCACTCCAGGTTCGCGCAGAGGGAAGAGCCTGTGGGAGAGGACGCGGCACGGGTCCCCCATCCGCGGCAAACACGGGCTCCCAGGCGCGGGGCACGCGCTCACCAGCCTCTCGGGGTTCAGAGCTCAACTCCAGGAGTGCCTGGCTGGATGAACCTGTGTTGTGGGCTGTCTCGAGTCGGAGCCAGGGGGCGAGGGCAGGAAAGTCAAGGGGGGCTGTTCTGGACCAGGGCACAGGGGAAGGGCACACGCAGCCACGGGAGGCTCAGCACGGGCGCTCAGCAGGGCGTTCCAGACTCTCCTCTTTATTTAAGATTTATTTATTTTTAGAGAGAGAAGGGAGCACGAGCGGGCAGGGGAAGGGGCAGAGGCAGAGGGAGAATGTCCTCCAGCAGACTGCCCGCTGAGCACAGAGCCCGACGTGGGGCTCGATCTCACGACCCTGAGATCACGACCTGAGCCAAAACCAAGAGTCGGACGCTCAACCGACCGAGCCACCCAGGCTCTTTATTCTTAGTTTTTTCTCTTGTCATTAATGCTGAGAGCTATTCCCCACGATGCTCTGTGCCCAGGAGAGGCCCCCAACATGCCATCTTCAAATGCACACTGTATTTGGGGGGAAATGTCAAGGGTCCCCAGGCAGCCACGCTGGCAAGGCCACTGTTAGAACCCGGCCACCCTGAGCATCGGAGGGGCTCTGCAGGGCCACACGGCCTCCTAGCACCGGGGACCCCGGGCAAGCCAGCCTGCGTGCTGCTCTTCCTGTCCTCCACGCCAGCGTTCAGCTCCCAGCCTCAGAGGCCCTGCACAGCTGCCGAACCCACAGACGGCAGGACAGCAGAGAGTGCAAAGCCAGCATCTGGAGAGGTGGGGGCCCCTGCTCTGTAAGCCCCCCCCTCCCCCGGCCCCACCACTCACCACTGGATGTAGGAGTGATTCTCTTCCAGGAGGTCATACTCTTCCCTCCAGTTCTGAAGAATGTCTTCAATGAAACAGCCTGGGGGCCCCATGGCGACAAGTCAGTGAGGAGCTGCTGGAAGCCCGCCCCCTCTCCTCTCCCTCCTTTCTTGAGGACCTCGGGGCTCAGAAGCTTGTATATGTCTCATGTGACCATAACCCCCCAACCAAAGCCCTTGATTTCTTTGCAGTCTGGACATGGGACCTCCACCGCCGACCGAGGGCAGACCCGGGTAAGAAGACCACACTGGGCTTGCCGGGTGGGAGGGCCCCGGAGGCCCCTCAGGAGAAAGACGTGGGGGTTCCAGACCCACACCTGTCTTTGCAGAAAGGTGGCCTCACCAGCCCCTCCAAACCACAGCCTGTCGGCTGGAACCTGACCTCCAACAGAGCCTCCAACAGAACCCACCCCACAGCCGGGGTCCTGGGGGGGGGGCTGCTGTGTCTGCAAAGGGCCAGACAGGGAGCGTTTGCGGCCACATGTCCTGTGCCTCGCTGTGGGGGGAAGGCAGCCGCAGACGATGTGTACGTGAACGGGTGGGTCCCGACAGGGTCCCCCTCACGGACACTGATAACTGAAGTTCATGTAACTTTCACTGCACAAAATAATATCGCACCTTGTTTTTTCCAACCATTTGAAAACGTCACAGTGATTCTTCCTTGTTCACTTACATATGCGGCTTTCCCGCTAAGGCAGGGAGCGGAGGGGTGCCCACGAAGCCACCCATATTCCCTGCCTGGCCCTTCACAGAAAACACGCTGCAGGTTGGGGGCCGGGGGTCCCCTCAGCGGCCTGAAGGGGGTGCCGTGGGGCTAGCTGAAAACCCGGGCCGACCAGCCGGTCCAGTGGACAGAAGCAGTCAGGTGGAGGGGAGACGGACGGGACAGAGCCGCGGGCAGCCCAGAAAGTGCGCACCGTTGGGCAGGAACCGGATCTCGTTCCTGTAGAAACTCAGGTTTGGCATGTCCCCGTTGCCATCCCGTTCTATCAAATCCTGAAGAGCCAGAGAAAGGTGCCTGTCAGAGCATCTCCAGAAATAGGCTGCCTCCAAGGGCCCCTCACACTAGAACGTTCCTGGGGGAGGGGGCGTCTGCTCTTGGGCCCACAAACCTCTGAGATGCTGAGGGCTGGTGAGGACCCCCCGTACCCAGCCTGGGCCCCTCACCCCGCTGGTGAGGACAGCCGCTCCCTCTGACCGCCACCTTCCCCTCCTCACCAGTGTGGGCCAGGGCTGGCAGGTCCCCATCATCTGCTCCTCCCGGGGGCTGCCTGAGACCAGGGTGCAGAGGGCAGGGATGAGGGCAACAGGAATGCCACCAGCACGGGCCCCTGCACGTGTGGCCTCGTGTGGATGGGCCTACTGGCTGATGCTGGCCCCGTGTTTTAAAGGTCAGGGCGCTGAGGCTCAGACAGCTGGCTCGCTGCGCCTGTCACCCGGCGATGAGTGGAAGGAGCAGCCATCAAGGCGGGACAGGGGACCTGGTTTGAGAACAGGGCTGACCGGACACACTGTCCGGATGGCTTCTCCGGGCGGAGGGTGGGAGGACTCCGACCCGGCCGGGCTGCCGAGGTGGGAGGGCGCCCCCGGCAGCTGCTACCTACCGGGTAATGGTGCCGGTACCTGCGTGTGTCCCGCACGGCTCGCCAGTTTCGGGACCCCAGCATCCTGGCCTGGGAAGAGAGGAGAGGGGATGAGAGCCCCACGGGAGACCCACCGGCAGGCAGGCCCCACCCCTAGCGAGCCCCCATCACAGTAAGGCCAGCAAGGACCTGGGTCAGCTATCAGCAAAACCAAAGGGGACGGGAGGGATTGGAGCGAGGCCGCCGCCTGCTGGGCCCCTGCTGCCCGCCCCAGCCCTCAGGACGCCCAGGCTGACCAGCACATTCTTGGGGGGCAGCACCCTCCCCCAGCTCTACATTTACTTCCTACTCCCATACTCGCTGGTTACTTCCACTCGGACCCCAGCCTTAGGACTTCCCCCCGGGGACCTACTCCACTGCCTCCTCTTTGCACTGTGCTCTAAGTTGTCACCAGGCTTGTGTCCCCAAAGGCAGCAGCCTCACAGCCCACAGCCCTGGGAGGGGCCCCAAACACTTGTCTGACAAAGAGATGAATGACCGAGGCCCAGGGAGCCAGTCCTGTGTCTGCCCAAGACCAGACCCTGCGTCTCCTGGCTTCCCGTCCTATGGGGGATCCTTCTCGGCAAGATGCGGAAGCTCCCGGCCGCCCCCCAACACCTACAGCCCCCCTCTCCACAGGCCAAGCACCCCGGGGTCCTGGGAAGGATGGAAGGTAACTGGCAACTAGGACACTAGGTAAATGCGGCTTGACCCATGCTGTCATAGCGTGGGAGGCATGAGCGAGGCTGTGCCGGGCTTGAGGTCTCACAGAAGCTGGGGAGGAGGAAGGGCCCCGGCAGATAATGCTCCTGGGCATGACAAGAGGGGACAGCTCAAGCCAGGGAAATACTTGGGTCCCTGGATCCTGGAAGGAGCAAAAGAACACTGGAAGGGGAGTCAGGAGGCCAGGCCTACCACGGTGTCCCCTGGTTCTGACTCCATCCCCACTCCCAAGATGCTCCAATGGTTCTGAGCTCCAGCGAGGATCGGGGGTGCCTCTCTGCCCGATTTATAGACCGGGGCAAGCCGGTAATGTTCTCGCCTACCAGCCAAGGGCCAGCGGAGAAACCAAAACTCAGCAGAAGCCGGCCCCGCCCACCTCCAGCTTCACTTTCTCCTCCTCCCTGGGGCCAGCCAGGTGCCTCCCCAGGTCAGCGCAAGAGGGCCAGCCCCGCAGGTGCACAGACGACACAGCCCAGGGCAGAGTACCAAAGAGCTGTACCGGGGTCAGTGTGGGGCAGCTGGGGAGTGCTATGGGGGGGCTAGGGGAAGGGAGGCCGCTAGGATTGTGGAGGGACAGAAGCTACAGACGGCCGAGGACTGTGGGCATCTCACAGGGTGGCCGGGTGCCAGGGCACTGCTTCAGGAGTAGTGCCCCTGAAGCCACGGCAAGGACAGCGTCCTCTCGCTCCATCCAAGTGGGCATCTGCCGCAGGAAAAGAGCCAGACTCCTGCCCTCTGACTCCACGCCCGTGACCCTGACCACGGCCCAGCCTACTTCCCCAAGAGCCTCATGCCTGCCCCAAACAGCATCGATGCGCTCAGGCTTCGGGCCTTCCTGACAGGTCCAGGAGCCCCTCGGGGTCCCTCTCACTGACCACTCCCAACACAGAGATAAACCCCAAACCAGGGCTCTCATCTGTTAGGGGGAGAATCCAATCCAGAGTCCCCGCAGCCTGGAAATGAGACACGCTGTGAACACACCATCCCCCAAAAGCGACAGCTACCATGCCGTGTCCTTCATAACACCTGGAACCCCAGCTGGAACCACCGTGCCTGCCCGGGGCAGGGTGAATTCCAGCCCCTGGTAAGGAAGAGTAACACTAGTAACAAAAGTAACCAGTGGTAACTGGATAAAATCGGTGGCAACAAAAGTAACCATGGTAATGACAAGTAACCAGCAGCGACAAAAGTAACTGCTGGTCAAGTAATCCCTAGTAACACAAGTGTCAGCTGCCCATGACAGCCAGCAGGGTCACCCCAGTGCGCTCCAGGTGCAGGCCTGGCTTGGACAAGTCATGGAAACGGAGCCTCCAAGGCCACCTCCAGGAAGGCGGGGCCCCGAGTGTGGGTGCTGCACCCCCGAAACAAAGGTGGGGGCGCGGCGCTCCCGGAGCAGCTGCAGGGCAGAATCAGGCAGCGCCAAGAGGCAGAGAGGCAGGCAGAAGCGTGGAGGGGCAGCACTGAGGCCTGGGATCTCCTCGGAGGACAGAGCCTGGGGCTGGGAGGTGACAGAGAGGGGAGCCAAGAATGTGCCCAGGGCATCCCCTTGAGGAAGTGTCAGCACAACACTGCGTTCTGGGGCCGCGGATCTGAGGGCGGCCCTGTGTCTCCCTGCAAGGTCCCCGGGCTGGGCCAGAGCTGGGAGGCGCAGGTCCCGGCAGATCTCAGGGTGCCCGAGGGTCTTGAGGGGGGCACGAGGAGGCCGTGGGCGGGGAAGAGGGCAACAGCTGCAGGGAGCGCCGGGCCCCAGGCCGGGTGTCCAGGCGGGGCGGCCTCCCCGGAGTGGGGCCTCACCCCCACCTCCCGGCGGCTCGGCAGGCCTGCCCGGGGGCGCGGGGACCCCAGCGCGCGTCGGGGCTGCACCTGGAGCGCTCCGGGCCGCGCCGCCCC
>NC_048230.1:46072947-46158816 GCF_002007445.2 Ailuropoda melanoleuca
CCCAGGGTGCCCCTCCCGCCGCGATTTCTCCCGCAGGATGCGCCCCACCCGGATGTCCCCCCAGGACCCCCTCCCCACAACATCCCTTCCCCCTGCGAGAATGTCCCCCCGAAGGATGTCTCCCTGAGGCTGTCCATTCAGAGTGTCTTACTTACCCCGGAGAGTCCCTCCCAGAATATCCCCTCCCTGCCCCCCCGCAGCACCCAGCCCTGGACAGACAACCCCTAGAGAATTTCCCCCGAAGGCCTCCTCCCTGAGAATGCCCTTCCCTGGAAGATGCCCTCCCCAGGATGCCCTCTGGAGTATAGCCACTCTAGAGGAACCCCCTGCAGGGACGTCCGTGGAGGATACTCATCCCAGAGGATCACTCCCCAGAATGCCCCCCAGGACAGTATTCCCCTAGAGGAAGCCTCCCCTGGAAGATTCTCTCCCAGGAGGATGCCCACCCCCTGGAAGCCCCCCCTCCTCCAGAACATCCCTTTTCCCAGAGACTGTCCTCCTAAAGGAAGTCCTCCCAGAGGAATGTCCCTCCTGGAGGAAGTCTATCCACCCCCTTGGAGAATGTCCCTGGAGGAGGCCCACAGGAGGGTGTCCCTCCATAAGGCTGAACCCAGGAGGATACACCCTGGAAGGTGTCCCCCCCAAAAGATGTCCCCAGGATATTCCCTCCAGGTGGAGGCTGGGGCTGCGGTCTCATCAGAGGCTCCTTTGGACGGCAGTTTACTTCCATGACCCCCCAGACTTAGGCAGAAATCATTCTTGGGGGAGTAGGATGGGGAGCCCTGTGTCCCTCCATAGTCGGTTCACAACTGGGCAGTTTGCTTCTAGAAGGCCAGAATCTGTTTCCGGTGTGCTGCGAGTCCTGAACTCTGTCCCCTTAGCCACCTTCTCTCAGGGACAAGAAAGCACAGGGGCTGCATGCACTTGGAGGGAGGGCGCGCATGAAGGGCCAAACAGCAGGACGCAGAAACGACTGGGGGTCACCCTGAGGCTGTTCAACACAGGGGACCCCCCTTAAGCACCCCAGGGGCCTCTCTGAGGGCTGGGGGCGGCTGCCGGTGGCAAATTTCAGACAGCTGAGGATCACTGCAGCGGCAGACTTCCCAGAGACCGCGGGGACCTTAGTCTCCGCCTTGACATCTGCGGGTGGACACAGGAGCTCCAGCAACGCGGGTGACCTACCCCTGGAAATGAACGTTGGGGGTGGCCGCCCCAGGGAACATCTGTCTTCTGTAACTAACTACAGCCCTTTATTGCTTCAAAAAGCTTAGTTGAAACCGGAGTCTGGCTTTTGGGTGGATCCGGCCATGAGCATGGCTCCTGGGGTCAAGCCCAGCCGGCCCCCCAGGGACGCTGACCTCCCCCAGCCCCGCAAGCCAGCTAACAGGCCCAGGCTGCCTGCGTGGCCAGTGACCGCTGAGAGCCCACCAGAACCTTCCAATCTTGGTTGTGGGCACCGCTGAAGGCCTTTCTTGGTGTGGGTCCTGACTCCTTGCTGGCTTGTCGATCTTTGTTAATTCTCTGGGTACACTCTCACCTGGCTGGAACCTGCGTGCACTCTGCCTCACTTTCTAAAAGGATGATGGGGACGCCCCAAAGCTATGGACATCTGGGCCAGGCTGCCTTTTCCTTTCTTTCCTCTTTTCTTTTCTTTTCTCTTCTTTTTCCTCCCCTCCCCTCCCCTCTCTCCTTTCCTCCTCTCCCCTCCCCTCTCCTCTCCTTCCCTGTTTCTTCCTGATTTATTTATTTTACTAAGAGTGCAGCAGGGCATGGGGGGTGGGTAGTGAGAGGCAGAGGGAGAGGGAAAGAGAAACCCAAGCGACTCCACACTGAACACGAGGCCCTATTATCTCACGACCCTGAGATCACCCCCTGAGCCAAAACTGAGTCCAACGCTTAACCAACTGAGCCCCCCCGGGCGCCCCCATCTGGGCATTTCTGCAAATGGTCTGCCACAGATGGCCAGGGCAGGTTTCTGGGGGAGCGGGCAGCCACCGTGCACCTGGCAGCTTCTGGCGAGGCTGGCCCAATGCAAGTTGCCGACACGGGCCTGACCTGGTTGTGTGATTCACAGCTGGCCCTGGAGCCCCGGCCATGACTTCCAGGTAGACGATGCCAGGAGCCTCTGATGCAGGGGTCCGTGTACTGGGGGTGGTAGGACAGGGTTCGGCTGCTCTGAGAGGCGCTGCCCCGGAAAGCAGATGCACACGCTGTGCGGCGGCATCTTGCTCGGTGCCCCGGCCTGCGCTCAGGCACTGAGCCGCCGACTAGACGGTCCCACAACGGAGGCTCTGAAGACATTGCCCACGGCTGCTTTACAAGTGGTAGTGGCCGTCCCACCCTGAGTTGCTTTTGTGAACTGTTTTGCCCCGGGCTTACCTCAGGGCGTGTGACTCCGGGAGCCTAGATTCCGCTGCAGGAAGAAGTTGGAGCCCCAGTCTTGTGCCGGAGACAGTTTCCTCCCATCCACGGCCCGGGGATGCCCGTGGGGGCTCGGAGCTCTGGACAGCCTGCTGCCTAGGCTGGGCCAGGGGGTGGGCCAGGGGGCTGAGAGCAGTGCCTGCTGCCAGCGCTGCCCAGGACGCCATGCCCACAGGCACACACGTGCACACACGCGTGCACGCGCACTCCTGCGCCTCTTCCGTGCACTACCGGTAGGTGGTGTGCTCGCGGGTGGCCTTGCTTCCCACTGAGGAGTCTCGCAGGAGGTCAGCAGACAGGCTCTGGGCTCAGGTTGGACCCGTCTGAACATCTTCCTCAGCAAGACCAGCTGCAGCCAAAGCCCCAGCCCCACCCCCAGCTGCACCCGCTGCTGCTCAGTACGGCTCAGGACGTGCGTGCGTGCTTGGGAGCCCACTCTCCTCCGGCATCACCCCTGGGGGCGCTGGGCTGGCCTAGAGCAGGGAGTGCTGAGACCATACCCACCTGCCCCGCCACCCCCCACCCGCCTGCAGGGAGGGGTGCTTGGTCCCAGGCGTCCCGCACACGGAGCCTCTGTGGAGGTTCCTGGGCTCAGGTCCGCGGTGCTTGGAACAACCGACTGTGTGGTTTCCCTTTGTTCTGCGGCCACCTCATCCCAGCTCCAGGCCTCTTTCAGACATCTCCTACTTACACGAGGGGGGCCCATGAGACCCCCGTGTCACAGACAGGACCCCTACGCCAGGAGAGATTCAATGTCCCGGATGCCTGTCAATTTGACCTGAACCAGCCGCAGGGCAGGAAAGCCCCGACGGTGAGAGCCGGCCAGGCCAGGGATGCTCGGGCTGGCCTCACCCCTCCGAGGACTGCAGGCCCCCCAGGCACAAGGGCATGGGGACTGGGCCCCAAAAAGACGCCTGAGGGGGTGGGGCGGCACCTGCTCCTCTGTCTTGATGGGCTCACCAGGCATGCCCCTCACCCCACCTCTCTTAGGCGCATAGATGTTAACTCACCAAACGAGCTACTAGGCTTTTCCAGCATGTTCTGAGGGGCCTGAAGAGACTGTTTCAGACGGGGGTTTACCAGCAAGTCTGGGGAAGACCCCTCCATCTTTGTTGGCGCCATTTGTGACCGCAGAGCTGTTTGCCCCATTTCCCTGCCAATTCTCTCTCTCGAGGGATCAGGCTTCTGGCAGGCATCATGGGAGGGCTGCAGGGTACTGAGTTCACTCTAACGCACACCTCTGTTCCCCCTTCCCCTCGGGCACACGTGAGGCATGTCCCCTGCTCTGTGGCAAGCACAGTGACAGTCCCGTCTGGGCATTTGGGGGCGAGCATGGTGTCTATGTTCGGACAGCAGCAGGTCTCATGGGACTGCCTCGGTCCCGTGCCGGAGGCCTGCCCCCCAAGCTCCCCGGCAGCGGGTCGGCTTGAGCCAAGCTTCTGCTCCCGGTGCCGGCGCAGGGCTGACAGGCTCGGCAGCCCCGACACAAGACGCTCTTTCTGTGTCAGGGGACTGGCCCTGCTGGGGAGAAGGGGCACCCGTGATGTGTCCAAGGCCCTGCAAGTGATGGCGGGCTTGGCACAGGCCAGTCTCCGACGGCGCTGGACCACTCGCTGAGCCTGGCAGGCTGCACAGCAGGCCGGCCTCCTGCTCCGAGGCTGTGGGGGAGGCTCAGCCCGGTGGACGGGGATTCAGCTGCCAGGTGACTTGTCGAGGTGAAGAGCCTGGGACGCGGCAGCTGACCAGGAGGGAGGGCGTCTCCGTCTCGCTCTGCCCGGATGGCTGGACCCTCCTCTGTGGAGAATAGACTCAGCCCGAGTCTCGCGTCGCCTGAGGATGAGCCCCGGCCGTCCCAGCTCCGTCGGCCGCCAGCTCTGCCTTGTTTGCCGTCCCCACTCTTTGTATTTGAAGGACTTGTCACACTCAACAGTTTCCACTCCGGCCCTGTCTCTAGTCGGTAAACACATTGTAGCGAGTCGGAGCACACAGGCTACACGATAAACCTCGGGAAAATAAACACTTCGTACTGTTAGAAAAGGGAACTTATTTCAGCATCAAAATCACAAGACTCGGGCCGCTGCGTCTGTGCTTTAATGGTCGGCGCTCAGACGACAGCATCTCAGTCGCCCCAGCCGCGCACCTCCCTCCACACGTTCATTTGGTCTGTTTGCAAGTTACCGGGAGATACAAAAATAGCCCGTACAAACTCTGTTTCCGGCATATAAAAACCGAGCGGAAAGTGTCTCAGCAATCGCTACCCTAACACAAAGCATCTCGGGAAAAATACAACACAGGGTTAACTTCTGCAGTATTTTTTTCATATAAAACACTAGTAAAATAGGCTTCTTAAAAATTAAATAGTGAAATACCACCAAATTATATACATCGTTACAGTACAAGTGAATGAGGCAAAGTATCCAGTTCTCGGTTTCTCCGGCGCACGTGCGGCAGGGTGGCCTGAGTCTCTTTCTCCTGAGGGGGCAGCCGGTTCAGGAAGAGCGGCTGACAGATGGACACGCGGACGGACGGGAAGAGCCGAGCTGCCCAGCAAGACCAGCGCTCCTCGAGGACACAGCAGGCACCCTGCCTGCCACTCCAGCTGTCCTGCCCGTGCCCCGCGCTCTGCTCCGTGGAGCCCGGCTGGGGGCACGGGGTGGGCAACAGGGCCCAGACGCCTGACTCCCGGCTCTCCGCACTTGAGCCGGTCTCTCAGGCCCCCGGAGCCCCAGGGGGTTGCACTGGGCCCTGTGGGAGCCTCATGTGCCTGAGGGCAGGTGGTGGGCTGCGGGCGTCCATCCGGGTGACAACGGCGCCCCGGCCCCCTGCCGTGGCTGAGCCACGACTACGTTCGGCGCCGCTTGGCAGCGCTGGGGCTGGAGGGGTTGCTGTTTGCCGTCAGGACTTTGTCGGTGACCCGGCTGCGCTTCCGCTTGTCCGCCCCTTCCTTGGACCCCAAGTCCGAGGGGTTCTTGTCTTTGCTGGACTTTTCCGTTGCTTTCCCCAAGCTTCCTGAAGACGAAAAAACTGGGAGACAAAATCATTTGGCTGAAAACAGAATGTCCAGAATTTTATTTCGTCTTCCCGCTAAGTTATAGACACCTGTATCTACACACACGGCCCTCTGCGCTGGGGCCACCACGGGGCCTGCAGAGCCAGGTCCTCCAGAGGACGGCCCTCTTGTGGCCCCAGAACCCTGCCCACCCGCTGTCCCTGCCTCGTGGGGCTCGGCCTGTGTGCGCAGTGCACGCTTTCCATCCACCTGACTGGGTGCCGGCCCGAGGCCACCCCAGGGCCTGCCTGCGGTGTGGGCCGCCCACGCCGCCACACGAGGCTCCCTCCCAAGCGGGTGGGGGAGCGGACGGGGCAGCTCTGGCCGCAAGCAGACTAGACACCCAGGCTGGGGATGTGGGGCTGTGCGCAGGGCCCAGGGGAGGGTCGGGGTGCCCCCCACTCACCATCGTCCGCCCCGCTGTGGGGGTCCACATCTTCCTTCATTTCCTCCTTCATTTCTTCTTCAATGACCACTTTTCCTGTGGGGCGACAGCTGACGTTTACCAAAACGGTGGGAGACGTGGCCCTGCCCAATGCTGCGGACGGCTCAGGCCGGGGACGGCTGTGTGTGTGGTTCTCAGCTGCCGCCAGGCCGCTTTCAAAGAGAGCCGACTGTTCTTGAACAAGTTCCCTCCAGTCCCCGAGGCTCCCCAGACCCCCCCCCCCACCCCGTCCACCTGGGCCAAGAATCACCACACCAGCGACCCTCACTCCTCCCTGAGGCTTGTGACCTTCACCCTGACACCACTGCTCTCGGCCCACGTCCTGCCTTGTCATTCCCGAACCAGACCCGACCCGCCGGAGCCTCACCTTCTCGGACTTCGTGGATGATTTCTTCTGGAAGGACAAAGTTCCTCTCTGGGTTTGGGAACGGAAGAATCTCAGATTCGTGCTGAAGGCAAAAACGGCAATTTTTGTTATAGAAACAAGGAAAAAAATGTGATTTTAGCAAGTCATCAAAAACATTTAAGACTCAATTTAAGAACACGGGATGAAGGCCCACAGTCTCGGACGGCTGTGGAGGTGGGCGTAAGCGGCTGAAGAACATTCTTTCTGCTCGTGGTCTATAAGCTGGGCTTTTCTAATAGACCCGCAGAAGGCAAAGCTACAGTGCCAGCCGCCAGCAGGGGTCACCTCCTGGCATCCCACCAGGGCAGTGGCGGAGGCAGTGGTCAGGATGCCCCACAGCTGCCCCAGTGCGGCTCCCTCCCCACCAGCGTGCGTTCAGCAGTGGCCGCCCAAGGAAAGGCCGTGGCGTCTCCGGTCCCGTCTTTGTGGGCACGTGCTCACAGGCACAGGCGGTGCGGGAGAGGCAAGCCTCCACCTGGGAAACCAGGTAAAGCTAAGTGGTGTCAGGGACACCAAGCATTTACTGGAGTCCACTTGTCCTACAGGTCCCACAGGCCAAAAGGGACAGAGACCCTGGAGACACAGGACCCCCGGAGGAATGGAAAGGGGAGCTGGCAGAAAAGGTCTGGACTGTGACTGAGCAGACACGGCTCCTCTGGGCAGCCTGGGGGCTGTGTTACAGCGAGCTGCTAGCCTGCAAATGTGCTGCTCAACGTCTCCCGGAGCTTCAGAAACTCCATGGCTCCTGGGCCTGTGGGTCCCCCTGTGGCGGGGGCCACGGACTCGTACTGCCAGGGTCCCGCCTGACCCCGGCAGCAGCCCGAGGAGCGTGGGGGTCTAAGGAGGTGACAGCCTTGACGTCTTGCCTAGTCCCGAACAAGGGATAGGCGGGGAGAAGCTGAGGAGAGGGGAGAAGGGCTGCCTGTCCAGGACCGAAATCCCCGAGTGGTGCCCCGCAGCAGTTCCCCAGGGTTGTGTGGGCCTGGTGCGGGGTGTCAGTGTCTGTCTCCTGCGCTGCACCAAGAGCTCCTCCAGGACAGGGACCCTGCCACCCTCACATCTGTGTCTGGCTTCTGGCCTCCACTGTCCTAGAGTCAGGGCCCCGGGAGTCTGGGGACCAGGTGACCCCACGATGTGACAGGTGTGGGGGTGAGGCCCCCTGTGGAGCAGCCCCTTCAGCATAGCAGCTGGTCCTTGCTGTGCTGCTCCCAGAACGCTTCCTGTGGGCCAAGCAGTCAGTCCCCAGAGCACAGCTGTCACCTTTATCCCCTCTCTAGGGTATGACAAGGAAATGCAAATGACCTGCCCACAGCCAACAGAAAGCAAGGGCAGCACTGGGTCTGGACAAAGGCCTCAGCTGGGAGGGCTGGTGTGGCCCTGAGTCAGCCAGGGACGCAGAGCCTTACCTCACCCCAGGACAAGTTCCTACCACTCTGTGCGCCTGTAACTCCCACTCCCACTCCACTCTCCAGGGGCCCTGGCCTCCTCTCAGCATCTTGACCCACCATCTCCTGCTGCCACAGGACCCTGACACCTGCTGGCCCTCTGTGGGAACATCCCTGTTCCTTTGGGCCTTCCTGGTCACCTAGTGGAAGCTGCCTGCCTTCGGATGAAACTAGCTGGGGGTCCTGTGAGGACGGGGACCCTGTCTGCCTGGTTCTCACAGAAGCCACCAGACTCACCCGACTCAGACTCGGATCCTGTTGCCTTCCTGCCTAGAGCACTCTGGGGCCTCCGCCTCCTCCCACAGGCCTCAGCTCCCGGTCATCTCCCTGGAGAGACTCTCACTGACCACCCCGCGTGAAGGACGTCCCGTGAGGGGAGCCAGCGATCGTCAGCAGGTTTGGGTTTTAGTGAAACTACTTGGAGCCCCTTGTTTAATTCCTGCTGCCCCCTGGGACGTGCACAGGACAAAGAGCCCCCTAAAGACAGGGCCTGGCAAACACTGAGGAGGAGCTGGGTCTGGGGGAGAGGGGGACCTGGCTCACCAGCGCCTGCATGTCATACATGGTGCTCAGATGGTCCCAGATGACCTTGGATGGGACCTGCCGACCAATGTTCTGGCTGAACTTATCCCGGATACAGATCATGTGGAAGTGTCGGTTCACACCTGTGGGAGAAAAGAGTCAGCCTGGGAGGAGGCGCAAGCAGCCAGTAAGAGGGGAGGGGAGAGGCGGGAGGCAGGGGTCAGGAGAGTGGTGGTAGGACATACAAAGGGAGGGTACAGGACCGGGAAGGGGTAGAAGACTATAGGCAGGGGTGGGGTTAATGGGATGGGGGTGGGAGGGGTGGGCACAGGAGGGGACAGAAGAAGGATATTGGGGGGAAAAAAAAAAAAAAAAAAAAACAGAGAGAGGGTACAGAGAATGGAGGAGTATGGAAGGGGGAAGGAGGGGACAGAGGGAGGGTACAGGAGGGGGCAGGGTCGCAAGCTCCACTGACTGAGCCAGCCGGGAGCCCCAGATCATGTAGACATTTCTTAGGGGTGCAGAGCATAATTACTTGGAAAACATTTATGAAATATTTCTGAACACTCATATTGTGAAATACTCTATAGCAATAGAAAGAATGAAGAAGTTCTTTATAGCTCATGAGAATGATTGCTATATTGAGAATGATATATTAAGTAATAAAAGCAGGCTATAGAACAGTATATATCTGCTGTACTACCATTTATGTAGGGAGGTGTGTGTGTGTGTCGGGGGGATATTTCTAAAGGATACTTGAGAAACTAGTAACTTTGGTTGCCTTCTGGAAGGACAGCTGGGTAGGAGCTGGGGGACCAGGGTGAGAAGATTTTTCTCTTTGTCTTCTGTGAGTACTTTTATAATACCTATTTCCAAAAACAAAACAAATACTACCACCACCAAGAACCTCATGTGTTGGCTTTCCCCCTTCTACCTGGAGCACGTGCAGGTGTGTAGGAGGGGAATGCTGACCAGGTAGTTCTAACGTGCGGCCTGTTGCCCTGCATNCAGGCGCAGCTGAGGGGCGGCCCCCGCGGCGCCCTCTGGCGGCCGGGCCCCGCGGCGCAGCGCGGTCGGCACGCGCGGACTGCGGAAGCGCTCCGGTGGGGAGGTGGTGGCGCCGACTGCACCGCTCCGGGTTCGGCCCCTCCGAGCCGTGCACTCCGCGGGGCGGGACTGCAGCCGCACTTGAGACTGAGGCGCTCCAGAAGAAGAGCAGGCAACTGACCACGCCTCCCGGCCTGGGCGCCCTGCAGCTTCCACTGCCCCGGCCCGACTTCGCGACCACGGGCCTCCGTGGAGGCTACTGCCCCCCAACTCGGCCCACGGCGGAGGCGGGGCCTGATCCCGGGGCGGGGCCTTCCCCCAGGGGCGGGGCCAAGGCGGGGCCGCGCCCCGGAGGAAGTCCCGCGAGGAATCGACGCGTTACCCAATCAGAGCCGCCGGCTCCGCTCCGCTCCTCCCCGCGGGCCGCGCCCCGCCCCGTCCCCAGGCCACGCCCACCGGTGCTGGGGCCCGGCTGCGGCCGCAGGGAATGCTCCTCGCCTCCCTCCGTGTGTAGACTCTGGCCTGGCTTCCGGGCTAGGTGCCGAGCGTCTTTAGGCCTTAGTTTCCTCCTCCGTGCAATGAGATCCGTAACGGCGCGTTCCTCAGGGGGACTGCTGAAGGTCGGGCGCCCTGCCCCCTGGCTGCTCCCGTGCCCGGGCCTGGGCCTGACCCGGACACACGCTCAGCTCAGGCTTCCCGATGAACTGTTGGTGCCGCTCTGCTGAGCGCTGCCCTTGGCTGGTGCGGGCTCTGGTCAGCCCCACCCCCTGGGACAGCCCGGTGGATCGGAGTGGGCTCAGTGGTCTGGGGCCTGAGTCCTTTCTGCCAGGGGGGCTGCTGCCGATCGAGTTCTCTCCATGACGCCTGGGAGATGTGGCCCTTGTGTCTGGGGGTCAGGAGAGCACCCTGGGGTGGTGACCTTGGACCTGAGAGCTGAGGGCTGGGACACAGGCAGAGGGACGGAAGGAGAGGCATGTATGGCCTTGGGTGCCAGAAGGTGGCTTGCAAGGGGGAGCCCAGTTGAGGGTCCAGGGGGACCAGAGCAGGGCAGGCCTGGCAGGCTGGGGAGGGAGCTGGGTCATGGGTGGTGGCTTCTGGAGATCAGTTCCTCACTCAGTCCTTGACCTTACCCTCACCCCCACACAAGAGGATCCCATCTTGTCCCTCACGGTCCTGGTCCTGCCGCTCAGCCAGTGTTCTGCGGTGCCCATGCTGCCTGCTTGTCATTGCAAACCATTGGTGACAACTTGTTCAGCGTCCACCTTCCTTGCCAGCTGTCAGTCAGATCCAGGGGGCCAGGGCTGGTCTGGCACACAGCAGGTGGACAGTGACCAACTGACCAACTATCTTGATCACTGAGGCCAAATGGTCCCCCTGTCCCCCCACTGCCACCTGTGTCATCCACATCTTCAAAAGATGCAGTAGGCCTCCAAAATATCTTAATCCCAGCAATGGGGGGCTTGGACCCCAGATGGGAAACACCTAGGTCCTGGAAAGGGATCTCTCCCGTGGCCAATGAACACACGAGCCATCTGGTTTATTCATCAGTCTTGTATGAGTCTGGCTACTGTAAATTATTCCCAAGACCAACTCTGGGTTCTGCTCAAGTGGAGTTTCTTGCCTGGGAAGCTGATGTCATCTCTGGAACGTAGTGACCGTCGCTTATCAAAGGCACCTGTCCTCCACTCCCAAGGGGACATCTGGATCTTGATTGTGAGAGTGGGGTTCAGACGAAGGAGAGTTTGGCAGGCTTTGGTCAGACATGCCCTTTTCTGTCTACCTTCCCTTGGGCACACTGTCCTCACCTCTGAGTCTCTGGGACAGAAATGGAATCCTACCCTAGCTTGGCTGGCACTGCCCTGTGGGCCGCCCCTCTCTGGTACACATAGTGGAGCTCACCCCCCAGACACCGGAGGAATACGCTGATAGAGAAAGCACGGCTCTCAGAGTTGGGAGGCCAGCGCCAGGCCCCACTGGCTCACGTCCACCTGCTCAACCGTGGGCCTCCTCGGGCCTTGTCCTGACATCTGGACATCAAGGGAGGCAACGTTATCCCCGTTCCTGGGCTGAGCGGCCCAGTGGCCGCCAGCTACGGTGGCAGAAATTTCCCATCCAGGGGCGCCTGGGTGGCACAGCGGTTAAGCGTCTGCCTTCGGCTCAGGGCGTGATCCCGGCATTATGGGATCGAGCCCCACATCAGGCTCCTATGCTATGAGCCTGCTTCTTCCTCTCCCTCTCCCCCTGCTTGTGTTCCCTTTCTCGCTGGCTGTCTCTATCTCTGTCGAATAAATAAAATCTTTAAAAAAAAAAAAAATTTCCCATCCAGTGCTAGCTGTGGCTCACAGCCCACACATCACACCTCTAGGGGGCGTCTCCCACCCACTGTTTGGACCCAAACCAGCGCTCGCATCTCAGAAACCTGCAGTCGGGAACCAAGTGAAGGCTTTTTTTTTTTTTTTTTAAGATTGTATTTATTTATTCATGAGAGGCACAGAAAGAGAGAGAGACAGAGACAGAGGCAGAGGGAGAAGCAAGGTCCCCACGGAGCAGGGAGCCTGATGTGGGACTTGATCCCAGGACCCTGAGATCATGACCTGAGCTGAAGGCAGACGTGTAACCGACTGAGCCACCCAGGTGCCCCAAGTGAAGGCTTTTCCTGTTCCCTGGGCACTGGGCCAGGAAGCCAGTCATGGCATTTTGAAAAGAAAGTCCAATTCTTCACACGGGGCATATGAGGAATCGCCATGATGACCCCGTTTGTCCTGCTCACTGTCTGGTCAGCAGCTTGATTTGTCTTGAAAGAGAGAGACTACCAGGCCTATAGCATCCCATCTGCCTCTCACTGAAGTGAGCCCCGTGAACGAGGGACAGGGAGGCCCTGTGCCTGCTGGCGCTCCTTAGGGTTTGTAGGGGGAGTGAACGACTCGGGCCGTGATGGCCAAGGGCAGACCCCAGACCCTGGCTTCCCAGGCGCTGATTTTGTGGGTGCAGAGGACCCTCAGGTAAGAACACACAACAACCGATTTCATCACCTCCCACCTTGATGGGTAAGTCCTTTGTGCACGGTGTGCTATGAAAAGCCACGGGGGCCTCGTGGGGTGCATTGCGCACTTCCTGTCCCTGGGCTCTGCGACAGACCACACAGAAGAGGGCTAAGTTCTAGCAGCTCTCATCACATGGTGGGGGGGGGTGTCAGAAATGCAGATTCTCCCACAGGTGCATATGCACGCATGAACGCGCACGCACATGCGCAAGCACGCGCACGAGCGCCGCGCTGCTGAGTCAGAGCCTGGGGCCCTGCGCTCTGCGGGAAGCAGCCCTCCAGGGTCTTCACGTGAGGACCACAGAGGGGGCTCTCCCCAGCAGCCTCTCCTGCAGCTCTCAAGTGGCCTTGAGGCGGGGTGGGGGCCAGGCTGAGCTGCTTTGGATCATCTTTTCATTTTCCAGTGTCCTGGGGAAGCTGAGCCTCCTCTCTGCTGCCTGTCAGGGGACCCGTGGCTCCCAAGCCCTTGGTCATCAGAGCCAGGCCCTGAGGACAGCTGTGAGCACAGTGGCCACACCGGTGACTGTAGGGGCCAAGTTGTCAGGAAGAATAAGCTGGTTAATTTTTGCCGGTGGCTATTATTCTCCCCTTTGTATGTGGGGGAAACTGAGGCACAGGAACGCCGGGTAAATGGTCCGCTATACCAGCCGGGGAGCCGAGCTTTGCCCTGTGGAGGGCCAACCCTGTACACTCTCACCTTCTCCGAGAGTGGGGGTCCCGGGGGACAGCACTCCTATTTCGTCCCCCCTGCAGGACTGACCAATCTGCCCCCCTCCTTCTCTTCCCGTGGCCCCGAAGGAGCCTATGGGCCAGTCTGCAGGGTCCCCTTTGTCCAGGACAGATGTCGGCGCTGAGGGCTATGGAGAGCATGGGCAGAGGTGCAGGGAGGGGAGCCCTCCCAGGCAAAATGTTCTCAGCTTCTCGGCTAGACATGGTCCAGCCCTGGGGCACAAGGAGCAGACCGTTGATCTCTGGAGGCTGGTATTTTATGGATGTCGGCCTTGAAGACCTCCTGCCCCCAAAATGACTCAGAGACAACTCCAGCCCTGCTCCTGTCCCATGGAACCCCAACACCCTCTGTTTTTTTTGAAATGAAGGCATTTGCCGGCCATCTGATGGCAAGTGTCTTGCAGCATTTCTGACTGTTGCCCCCACCTCCTTGGATCTCCGGGAGCCCTGGGACAATTCCGACCTCCAGAATGCCCCCTGTGCCCCTGCGCTTTCCCCGAGCCAGGCTCTGCCGCCTCCTGGCTTCAGTGCAGCTTCCGTGCCCTGGGAGGGGGTGGGGGCAGGGTTTGAGGGCCGTCAGCTGGAGCCCTGGGTGGGACGGACCCCGGAGGGGACGTGCACTGAGGCAGAAGGGCCCACCTGCTGGGCTCAGAGCCCCTGCCAGCCTGTATCCTGGTCTAGTTCGAGGACATAGTGTCACGGGCGCAGGTACACAGCTCGCCAGAGGGAGATGTGCGAGCGGCCCAAGCCAAGCGAAGGGAGTGCGGGAGGGGGCGCACCACTCCCGTGGTTCTGTGGAAGGGCTCGGGGACAGAATTCCCTCCCCCAGCACCTCACACTTGGTCACAACATTAAATGCTGACGACCAGCATTGCCCACTTACGGTCCCTCCACAGAGCGAACGAGGTGTCCTGGGCTTGCCTCGGAGCAGAGGGCATGCGCCCCTTAAGGCAGCGGGGTGGGCCACAATGCCCTCCAGGGCGGGCAGAGGTCAAGGCAGCTGTCCCGCCGGAAGATGAAGAATAATGCTGCAACCAAGGGAAGCTGGGGAGGGGGGGTTAGGAAGGAGATCGGTGCCCCGGGCACAGCTCTCTCAGAGCGTGTATACACTGAGACCAGGACGTAAAGGGCCGCAGACGGAACGCTCCCGAGGAACGGCCCCGCGCCGCTGGGGCACTGGTGCCCGGACAGCGGAGTGAGGGCTGACACACACACACAGCTCTGTCTCATGCTATGCCAGCCGGAGCCCCGAGGCCAGGGTGCCGTCTCTGCCCAGGCTGCGTCCTCCCTGGGTGCAGGGGTGGGGGGCTCCCTCCAGCTCCTTCATGAGGCCTCCGATCCCATCCCGGGTGCTCCACACGACCTAACCGCCCCCCAGAGACCCACGTCCTAACACCGGCATCCTGGGCGTGAGGTTCTCAACATAGGAGCTTCACGGGGACACAGGCATTCAGGCCATAGCACCCAGAAGGATTAGGAGGAAGCCTTCGATGGAGCCCCCGGGGAGTGGGGCAGGTGGCGGGGGGAATGGGGCCAGTGTGAATGGGTGAATGAGGCTCGCGGCTCAGGCGGAGCCTGGTACACAGCCAGAAGACTGCTCCACTGTCTAACCTTCCCCACCCACTCGGTTTTCACTTTTACTAAAAAAAAAAATGAGAATACACAAAGAGAATCATCTCAAATGATCCAGAAAAAGTATTCACAGAGAGAGAGAAAGCAAATAAGGCAAGATGTGAGCCTGGGGGCACATGGGGCTCTTGCCTAAGACACACAAGTGCTTTTGCTCAGCTCCAAAGTATTTTAAAGTAAAACTTCAAATATGTAAAGATTGGAAAGGAAAACAGACACATGAAGGAGACCTACCCCAAAGGCAGCTTTTTACAAACAGCATTTGTCTAATTTCGTATGATTCATTCTGGAATCCTGGCTTTCTTGGTGCCCCAGGGCAAGCGTTTCTGGCCAAACGAATCCCAAACCTGCTTCTTAGAATGAAATCACCTTCATTTCACTTGAAGTCCACAGTGTTGATAGATGGAGGTGGTGGTCAGTGTGGACGAGCACGTCCGTGCACGTACACCCTTCCTTGGGCAATGGGGTGTCTCTGCCAGGACCACACAGATTCAAAGATGGGGAATGGAGGGCCTCTGGGGAGGACGTTGCTCTGAGTTCCTGGGACTCGTGCAGAGAAAGGTTCCAGCACTGGTTCAAGGAAACGCACTCCAGAGGGCCAGCTGCCCCTTGGTTTTATTATTTTTTATTTTTTAAAAAGATTTTATTTATTTATTTGACAGAGAGACAACGAGAGAGGGAACACAAGCAGGGGGAGTGGGAGAGGAAGAAGCAGGCTCCCAGCGGAGGAGCCTGACGTGGGGCTCGATTCCGGGACTCTGGGATCATGCCCTGAGCCGAAGGCAGACGCCCAACGAACAACTGGGCCACCCAGGCGCCCCCCCTTGGTTTTAGACAGGAGGGCGAGCCCCCCCTTGCCCTGTTACGGGGCAGCCGAGGACCCCCTGTGGCTTCCAGCAGTAGCAGAAACGACCATGTGATCTTACGCCGCTGGTCCCCCCTGGAGCCACCACAGTCCTGGTCACTATGTGCTCTGTCCCAGGATGGAGTATTTGCAGAGAGCTGCCCGAAGATGGACATGCATCCTCTGTGGTCAGCCGTGATGGCCATGGCTCTGGTCCACCTCTGGGCACTCAGCTCCCGCCGGCATCTGTAACACATCGCAGGGCAGCCTTTGCTCAGGATGAGTTTGGGGAGCAGAGGAGGTGATGACCCAGGATGGCCCTGGCATGGCAGGTGTTGGCCGCAAGTTCTCTTCGATAGTCACTGCTTCCACACACCCCCGTGTGTGCCCTGGGCTCCCATCCTGTCGCGGCTGGAGGGCATCTTCCTCGCGCCTCTTTTCGGAGACGCGTGGGGTGGCAAGCAGCAGAAGGGACCCTGACTGGCATAGGGGGTGGAGAATGACAGAGCGCCCTGGGCTCGCAGAGCTGAGGGGAAGCGGGGGTGCCCTGCGGCAGGTGAGGTCCCCGTTCTCTGACTCTCTTCCTCTAGTCTGGGCGCTCACGCTGATTAGCACCCTGCTGGGTGGGTCTTGGTGGGAAGAAGGCCTTTTCTTAAGGAAAGCTGAGGTGCTGGGAGAGAGGCTGTGACTTCAGGTCATGTGAGAATGAGCGTCCCACTGTCTCACTGGGGTTTGAAGGGCAGGGGAAACAGGAGAGCTAAGCAGGCCCTACAATCCGTACACGGAGCAGGCATCTCCGGCTGGGGCCTCCCACCTGGGTTCCCTGTCCTGGAGCTCTGTACACCGGGTCCCCAGGCCCCATGCTCGGTCTCGACACAGGGCACCCGCCTGGGCCTGGGCCAAGTGCTCCTACTGGCTCATCTCTGAGGCTGGTGAATCAGGCTAGGTCCCAGTGACTAGCTCGTGCTCATGCGGGGTTAAACTGGAAATGCTGGACCTCCCCGAGACAGACTCCAGTCTTGGGATGATGCAAGTTGGGTTCAGAGCCAAGCACCCCTTCTGGTACGGATGGTGGCTAGCCAAAGCTGAGAGCTGTCCTCAGCCACCCGTGTTCCAGGCTGCGTGGAGGGCTGCAAGCTGGAGCAAAACAGCAGGCTGCTTAAGCCAAAACCTAGGAGTGCCAGTTGGGGCCTGGCCTGCCTCAGCCTGGTGAGCTGATCCCCAGAGCCCCGGGGTCATTCCAGAGCTCCCAGCTGCCATACACAGGCCCCCTGAGCATGTGACAGTCTGCTCGCTGGGGAGCTGCAGGAAGGCGTTGCTTGTGCCCCTGGCTAGGACCTGAGCAGAATCTGTTTTCCAGTAAAATCCAGGCTGGAGAGCCACGCTGGCATTGCTGACGCCTCTGGCTTTGGTAAAGTTCTTGGGTTTTATCTAGGGAGGCTTGGCAGGTGGACAGAAATTTGCATACTTCCTCCGGGACTCACCGCCGGCCTCTCCCTGGGGCCACCCTGGTCTGAGCACGGCAGGCGAACCTTCTGCCACAGTCTCTGGGCCAGAACGAGATTGTTGACAAGCCCCGAAGGAACCTGGCCCAGGTTCCTTGAAGTGCACTGGGCTGTGGGGGCCTCTGTCTGCGTCAGAGGGGAGGATTCAGGGAAGAAGCCCACTCCTGCCAGCTGCCCTTGCAGGCTTGGGATGTGTTACTCGCAGGCCCCCACCCCTCCCCGAAACTCCCAGTGTGGGACACAGAGCCCCTTCCCTCCCTGCTGTCAGGGAGAGGTTACAGGCAAGGATCTGGCCGTATCACACTGTCCCATCAGCAGACACGTCCTCACCCGGAGGCCCCGGGCTTCAGTTGCAGGGGGGTCCTTTCTTCCCTAGCTCGGGAGCTTCTCCTGAAGAAGTGAGGAGGACGCTGCCCAGAACTGGGTGTGGGCTGCTTGCTTCCTCACCTGGTCCTGGCCTGGGGTGCTGGGGGGCTGCTGCCAGCCTTGTCATCCCACACCCCTATCCTTCCTCCTTCTCCTTCCTGCCAGCTCCCTCCCACTGTCGTGATGAGGAATACACCCTTGCTCTCTGAGGCCACGCTCCTCCCTTGCCCCCGTCATCATCCTGAGGTGCATAGTCTCCCCCACTAGGATGGCCTGTGGGTGGGAGGTCCCTCCTACGTGAAGCCCCTTACTGAGGGAGGAACCATCTAGGAGCAGCAGGCCAACAAGTGGTGGGAAGGGCTTGGCTGTCCAGCCTCTGGCCGGGCCTGCCTGGGGTTCCCTGTTATGACCGACCACATGGGGTCCGGGGCTTGGCCCATGGCTGATTTTCCACGCTCACGTTCTGCGGCCGTATTGCCGTCCCACTCCCACTTGAAGCTGCTGGCAGAAAGTTCTAACTGTGATGTGTGTGCTCAGTCCATGTCCGTGGGCACAGCTGTTCAGTCCATCTCCGTGGGCACAGCTGTTCAGTCCATCTCCGTGGGCACAGCTGTTCAGTCCATCTCCGTGGGCACAGCTGTTCAGTCCATCTCCGTGGGTGCAGCTGCCACACTCAGCACAGTCCTCATTTCCAAATGGAAATTTCCTTGGCAAAGTTTGGCAGGCCCTGGCCTTGTTATTAGCTGCTGTTTTGGCTCTACAGGCAAGAAGCTTCCTCATGTCGCCTCTCTGCAGAGAGAGGGACAAGACAATCAATGGGAAGAGCAGTGGCTTCTTCACCATCCAACCATTGCCCATCCATCCATCCATCCATCCATCCATCCAACCTCTATCCACCATCCATCCATCCGCCCACCCAACCATCCACCCGTCCATCCATCCATCCAACCATCCAACCATCTGTCCATCCATCCAACGNGAGCAGTGGCTTCTTCACCATCCAACCATTGCCCATCCATCCATCCATCCATCCAACCATCCAACCATCTGTCCATCCATCAACTCTCTATCCACCATCCATCCATCCCCCATCCGCCCACCCAACCATCCACCCGTCCATCCGTCCATCCATCCATCCAACCATCTGTCCATCCATCCACCCTCTATCCACCATCCATCCATCCCCCATCCACCCATCCCCCAACCACCATCCATCCATCCATCCACCTGTCCATCATCTGTCCCTCATCCATCCATCCATCCATCCCACAAACATTGAAGAGGTGCTCGCTCTGTATGTGCCAGTCACTGAGGATTGCACACAGCTCACACTGGAGAGAAGAGAGAAAGGTGATAAGAAAACATAATACATTGGTAGTGAAGAAAAGCCTAACAAGGCTGAGGCTGGTGTGTGGGCAGCAGTGGGAGGCCCCACTGCCCTGAGGCCCCAGGGTGCTCACATGGGGTTCTTCTTCGGGACCATCTTTCCGCATATCTGACAGCTGTTCCTCCGCCTCGGAGCTGTGGGTCCCAGCCCACTTTGCCCGCTTGCTGCAGCGTCGTGCTGAATGACACAAATACTTTTCTGTGTTTCATTGTTTCCCAACACCCTGATTCTCGGCCACTGAGAATTCTGTTTCCCGTAAAAATCGACACTTGATTTCCCGTGAAACCTTCTCTTTCCTCCACCTGATTGCGAGGTCGGGAATGGTTGTCTCTGTGGGGTGTGGGCCTCCGCCCGTGTCCAAGTTAGACAGCTCAGCAGCCTCCGTGCGGAACGTCCGGGAAACCCCGACTGACGGAGGGAAGCCATCCAACCTCACAGGGCAGACACAGGCCAAGCCAAGATGTTGGACCAAACTGTTTCCTGTGCATTTTTTACATAACCGGCTCAATTCCAGGACTCAGAGAGCTGGCGTACCCCCCAGAGGCGTCAGTCTCCCTCTGTGTTGTTGAGAAATCACCTGGAGCATTTCCCCCTGGACTTGCATCAGAAATGGACCCAGAACATTCAGCCCATCCATACACAATGTTTCCAGTGACCTCAGTGCTGGTCCTGTGTCACAGCTGGACACTGGGGGTCACAAAGGACACTTCTGGGAAAGCCAGAGTCTCAGCAGGAGTGGCCACCGGAGCAGACGAGGGCAGCCGGCAGCCGCAGTGTGAAGCCACAGAGGGAAGTGGCTGGCAGGCACGGGCCCCAGCCAGGGCTCAGTCAGCTTAGAGCGTCTGTCCTCCTGTGTCTGCCTGCTGCCTTCCCTGTCCACTCGCCAGTGACCACGCTGTCCTGGCCCATCTTGCCCTCCAGCCATCTTGCTCAAGAACAGTGCTCAGAATGCCATGGAGAGCAGGACCTGCTGGTTTGGGAGCTCAGACCTGTCCACGCCTTGGAGATAGGGATCCAAGGCCCCTCCCCATGTGACCCATGGCCCCCAGCTCAGATCCAGGATGAGCTTGCTTAGGACCAGGCAGGGGACGGCTGCAGAGCTCCCAGAATTGGAGTGCACCTGCAGGGAGGGCGCTGGGGCCTCCCTGGGTCTGGTGGTCCCAGGAATGGTGATGTGTGGATGCAGCCTCCGCCCCGGGCCAGGGGAGGAGCTGAGCTCGGGCTTCATGAGCAGGTTGATTCTTCCTACACGTGCACGCAGACAGATGCACTGGGACAAAGCTTTCTCAACAGCAAAAGACTGAAAATAACTTGCATTGGCATCGGTAGGGCCCTATTTGCAGAGTCATAGCAAAGCTGCACAGCGGGACACTGTTTCCATTTCCTACTGCTGCGCAAGTCCCCACCAACACAGCGGAGTCCAAGAGCGCCAGTTACTGTCTCAGGTTCTGCAGGTCAGCGGGCCGGGGGGCTCAGCTGGGTCTTCTGCTCAGGGTCCCCATGTTGAAATTGTGGTGCCTCCAGCTGGGCTCATATCGGGAGGCTCCGGGAAGAAGGCGTTGCCTGCTCACCCAGGCTGTGCTCAGGGGCCAGGTCTTTGCGACCGCAGGACTCAGTCCCCGGTCCTCGCTGGCCTGGTCCCTGCCGGCCGCGGTCGGAGGTTGTCCCCAGCCTCTCTGGCTTGGGCCTCTGTCTCCATCTCCAAAGCCAGCAAAAGCGGCGGGATCTTCCCCAGACTCCACATCTCTAAGACTTCCCATCCTGCCTCTGGAGATGCTCAAGAAGGTTCTTGGCTTTAAGGGTTCAGGTGACGATTTTGAGCCCCCCGGGAAGTTCAGGGTATTCTCCTTAGCTTAACGTTGCGGCCTTCATCCCGTCCGCGGGGCCCCTGTGCCCTGCCAGAGGTGCACACGCACTTCCAGGCTCCAGCGATGGAGAGGATGTCCCGCCTCCCATGGACACAGAGCCTTCGCCAGACTGAGGTGCATCCGAGGCCGACAGAGAAGCGTCTGACGCTGCTGTGAGATGTGCAGGTCTCGGGGCTGCCAGAAGGCGGCCCACGTTCTGGTGGCTTCCCCTTTAGGGGGGCGGAAACATCCTCCTGGGCTGCCCCTGGGGAGGCCTTGGGGGGTGGCGGGAGAAGGGCATTTCTCTCTTTGGTGCAGCAGGTCCCGAGGGGGGGGCTCACACGGACATGTGCAGACTGGGAAGCTGTTTTGGGCTCCCTGGCAAGTAACTAATGGAAAGTCACAAAGTCACCTGCAGGCACTTGCCTTTGAAGCACTGCCAGCTCCGCTGGTTTGCAGGTGACCGGCTGTTGTCATGGTTCCTCGGACTACATATGGTGCTGGCTTTCTGGGTGGCTGACCGTGATTATGTGCGTGCTGTGCCGGCTTGCCCCCCACCCCGGGGACTGTGCCGGGCTTCCCTTTGCGTTTAGGGTGTCAGCATCTTGGGGAACAGCACATCCCGTCTCTCGGGGGCATATGGGGTCCTCTTGGAGAAGATGCCGTGTCTACAGTGTGAGAAAGTCAAGGACCCACAACTGAGTAGCTTCAAACTGGAAAGCAGCCGCGTGACGTGAAGAGGGATGGAGGCCAGGCCCGCGGTGTCTGAGTGACTCACGGCCTGTTGGGGAAACAGAACTAAAAACGACATCTGCCAGCCGGGCACTCCTTTCCACCAAGGTAGAAGAGAAAGAGAACGGTGTTGTCGAATGAGCACTAAACCAGAGTGCAGTGTGCAACACAGGCCACCTGCCAGGAGGTGCCAAAGACAGAAGGAAATCGCACCGTTCTCTAGAGCCAAGAACACACAGCCCACCGCACCCACACTCCTCAGCTGGCCGGCTAGTTCTCAAGGGACAGGGGACGCCACAGCTCCGTCCGTCCCAGGCCGTTCATCCTCAACCCACCCGGTAACGGGGTGACCACCTGTGTCAGCTAATTGGCTTTATTGAAGGAAAAACAAACTCTCGCATCTTTAAGGCAGGAGGGAGTTTGGGGTCAGGCTCCCGCCTCCAGGCCGGGGGCGGGGCCACCTTGTCTGAGGATCCATTTCAGAGAAGAGGCTCTCAGGTCCTTGAGAAACGGTCCTGGGTTGTAAGCTGGTGAGAAGTNCAGGCTCCCGCCTCCAGGCCGGGGGCGGGGCCACCTTGTCTGAGGATCCATTTCAGAGAAGAGGCTCTCAGGAGAAACGGTCCTGGGTTGTAAGCTGGTGAGAGTTTTTTTTTAGCTTTTAGAAAGATTCATATACCTCTCAAAGGCACGTACACTTCTTTCGAGAAAGAATTCACAGTTCCCAGTTTTCTGAAGTGGAGGCTGGAAGGAAAGGGGAGGGAGTCTCTTGCCCTCAGAGCAGCAGGGACTCCGGGTTGGGTTTGTACAGCCGGTGCTGCCCCGCCGGGGCCGGGAGCTGGAGCAGGGCGTGTGACCGGCCGGGGCCTTGGCTGCTGGGGCACAGGTGGTCCTGGGTCCAGGCCCCAGCCTGCACGGCTCCCAGTCTGGCCACCCCGTGCAGACTGCCCGACACCCCAGAGCCTCAGTGCCCCCGGGACGCGGCTGTGCTGATTCCTTCTCTGGGGCCGCAGAAGGACGGGGAAATTGCAGGAGATCGGTGAGCACGGATGTCACGCTGAGAGATGCAGCTCTCGGTCATTTTCCTCATGGTTGGTGAGCCGATCACAGAGCGAAAACCCGGTCTGTGCTTCTGGGGAAGTGGGGCGTGCGGGGGCTGCAGACAGACCGCCCCTCTGAGGGTGAGCGGCCAGGGAGATGGGGGTGAGAAGGCAGGTTTTGGGGTCAGGGGAGCAGCAGGAACAGGGTATCCTAGGCATGGCAAGGACCCCCCAGGATTCAGGGTCCATCACGGTCACCACTGTGAGGTGACCTAGACGGACACAGCCTCCCGATCACAAGCTCCACGTCATCACGCAAGGATCCACGTCCTGCCCTTCTTGGTGCTCTGCTGGGTGAGGTCAGGTTGGGATCTGGGCAGGGAAGGGAGGTCAGGACCCTGGGTGGAAAGGGGCCTCAAAATTCATTTCCTCCCCACTCCCACCAAGGCTGGATTCCCAGAGCAGCAGGGGCAGGGGTGACAGACTGCTTGGGGCTCCTTCTCANCCGGGGAGCCGAGCTTTGCCCTGTGGAGGGCCAACCCTGTACACTCTCACCTTCTCCGAGAGTGGGGGTCCCGGGGGACAGCACTCCTATTTCGTCCCCCCTGCAGGACTGACCAATCTGCCCCCCTCCTTCTCTTCCCGTGGCCCCGAAGGAGCCTATGGGCCAGTCTGCAGGGTCCCCTTTGTCCAGGACAGATGTCGGCGCTGAGGGCTATGGAGAGCATGGGCAGAGGTGCAGGGAGGGGAGCCCTCCCAGGCAAAATGTTCTCAGCTTCTCGGCTAGACATGGTCCAGCCCTGGGGCACAAGGAGCAGACCGTTGATCTCTGGAGGCTGGTATTTTATGGATGTCGGCCTTGAAGACCTCCTGCCCCCAAAATGACTCAGAGCCAACTCCAGCCCTGCTCCTGTCCCATGGAACCCCAACACCCTCTGTTTTTTTTGAAATGAAGGCATTTGCCGGCCATCTGATGGCAAGTGTCTTGCAGCATTTCTGACTGTTGCCCCCACCTCCTTGGATCTCCGGGAGCCCTGGGACAATTCCGACCTCCAGAATGCCCCCTGTGCCCCTGCGCTTTCCCCGAGCCAGGCTCTGCCGCCTCCTGGCTTCAGTGCAGCTTCCGTGCCCTGGGAGGGGGTGGGGGCAGGGTTTGAGGGCCGTCAGCTGGAGCCCTGGGTGGGACGGACCCCGGAGGGGACGTGCACTGAGGCAGAAGGGCCCACCTGCTGGGCTCAGAGCCCCTGCCAGCCTGTATCCTGGTCTAGTTCGAGGACACAGTGTCACGGGCGCAGGTACACAGCTCGCCAGAGGGAGATGTGCGAGCGGCCCAAGCCAAGCGAAGGGAGTGCGGGAGGGGGCGCACCACTCCCGTGGTTCTGTGGAAGGGCTCGGGGACAGAATTCCCTCCCCCAGCACCTCACACTTGGTCACAACATTAAATGCTGACGACCAGCATTGCCCACTTACGGTCCCTCCACAGAGCGAACGAGGTGTCCTGGGCTTGCCTCGGAGCAGAGGGCATGCGCCCCTTAAGGCAGCGGGGTGGGCCACAATGCCCTCCAGGGCGGGCAGAGGTCAAGGCAGCTGTCCCGCCGGAAGATGAAGAATAATGCTGCAACCAAGGGAAGCTGGGGAGGGGGGGTTAGGAAGGAGATCGGTGCCCCGGGCACAGCTCTCTCAGAGCGTGTATACACTGAGACCAGGACGTAAAGGGCCGCAGACGGAACGCTCCCGAGGAACGGCCCCGCGCCGCTGGGGCACTGGTGCCCGGACAGCGGAGTGAGGGCTGACACACACACACAGCTCTGTCTCACGCTATGCCAGCCGGAGCCCCGAGGCCAGGGTGCCGTCTCTGCCCAGGCTGCGTCCTCCCTGGGTGCAGGGGTGGGGGGCTCCCTCCAGCTCCTTCATGAGGCCTCCGATCCCATCCCGGGTGCTCCACACGACCTAACCGCCCCCCAGAGACCCACGTCCTAACACCGGCATCCTGGGCGTGAGGTTCTCAACATAGGAGCTTCACGGGGACACAGGCATTCAGGCCATAGCACCCAGAAGGATTAGGAGGAAGCCTTCGATGGAGCCCCCGGGGAGTGGGGCAGGTGGCGGGGGGAATGGGGCCAGTGTGAATGGGTGAATGAGGCTCGCGGCTCAGGCGGAGCCTGGTACACAGCCAGAAGACTGCTCCACTGTCTAACCTTCCCCACCCACTCGGTTTTCACTTTTACTAAAAAAAAAAATGAGAATACACAAAGAGAATCATCTCAAATGATCCAGAAAAAGTATTCACAGAGAGAGAGAAAGCAAATAAGGCAAGATGTGAGCCTGGGGGCACATGGGGCTCTTGCCTAAGACACACAAGTGCTTTTGCTCAGCTCCAAAGTATTTTAAAGTAAAACTTCAAATATGTAAAGATTGGAAAGGAAAACAGACACATGAAGGAGACCTACCCCAAAGGCAGCTTTTTACAAACAGCATTTGTCTAATTTCGTATGATTCATTCTGGAATCCTGGCTTTCTTGGTGCCCCAGGGCAAGCGTTTCTGGCCAAACGAATCCCAAACCTGCTTCTTAGAATGAAATCACCTTCATTTCACTTGAAGTCCACAGTGTTGATAGATGGAGGTGGTGGTCAGTGTGGACGAGCACGTCCGTGCACGTACACCCTTCCTTGGGCAATGGGGTGTCTCTGCCAGGACCACACAGATTCAAAGATGGGGAATGGAGGGCCTCTGGGGAGGACGTTGCTCTGAGTTCCTGGGACTCGTGCAGAGAAAGGTTCCAGCACTGGTTCAAGGAAACGCACTCCAGAGGGCCAGCTGCCCCTTGGTTTTATTATTTTTTATTTTTTAAAAAGATTTTATTTATTTATTTGACAGAGAGACAACGAGAGAGGGAACACAAGCAGGGGGAGTGGGAGAGGAAGAAGCAGGCTCCCAGCGGAGGAGCCTGACGTGGGGCTCGATTCCGGGACTCTGGGATCATGCCCTGAGCCGAAGGCAGACGCCCAACGAACAACTGGGCCACCCAGGCGCCCCCCCTTGGTTTTAGACAGGAGGGCGAGCCCCCCCTTGCCCTGTTACGGGGCAGCCGAGGACCCCCTGTGGCTTCCAGCAGTAGCAGAAACGACCATGTGATCTTACGCCGCTGGTCCCCCCTGGAGCCACCACAGTCCTGGTCACTATGTGCTCTGTCCCAGGATGGAGTATTTGCAGAGAGCTGCCCGAAGATGGACATGCATCCTCTGTGGTCAGCCGTGATGGCCATGGCTCTGGTCCACCTCTGGGCACTCAGCTCCCGCCGGCATCTGTAACACATCGCAGGGCAGCCTTTGCTCAGGATGAGTTTGGGGAGCAGAGGAGGTGATGACCCAGGATGGCCCTGGCATGGCAGGTGTTGGCCGCAAGTTCTCTTCGATAGTCACTGCTTCCACACACCCCCGTGTGTGCCCTGGGCTCCCATCCTGTCGCGGCTGGAGGGCATCTTCCTCGCGCCTCTTTTCGGAGACGCGTGGGGTGGCAAGCAGCAGAAGGGACCCTGACTGGCATAGGGGGTGGAGAATGACAGAGCGCCCTGGGCTCGCAGAGCTGAGGGGAAGCGGGGGTGCCCTGCGGCAGGTGAGGTCCCCGTTCTCTGACTCTCTTCCTCTAGTCTGGGCGCTCACGCTGATTAGCACCCTGCTGGGTGGGTCTTGGTGGGAAGAAGGCCTTTTCTTAAGGAAAGCTGAGGTGCTGGGAGAGAGGCTGTGACTTCAGGTCATGTGAGAATGAGCGTCCCACTGTCTCACTGGGGTTTGAAGGGCAGGGGAAACAGGAGAGCTAAGCAGGCCCTACAATCCGTACACGGAGCAGGCATCTCCGGCTGGGGCCTCCCACCTGGGTTCCCTGTCCTGGAGCTCTGTACACCGGGTCCCCAGGCCCCATGCTCGGTCTCGACACAGGGCACCCGCCTGGGCCTGGGCCAAGTGCTCCTACTGGCTCATCTCTGAGGCTGGTGAATCAGGCTAGGTCCCAGTGACTAGCTCGTGCTCATGCGGGGTTAAACTGGAAATGCTGGACCTCCCCGAGACAGACTCCAGTCTTGGGATGATGCAAGTTGGGTTCAGAGCCAAGCACCCCTTCTGGTACGGATGGTGGCTAGCCAAAGCTGAGAGCTGTCCTCAGCCACCCGTGTTCCAGGCTGCGTGGAGGGCTGCAAGCTGGAGCAAAACAGCAGGCTGCTTAAGCCAAAACCTAGGAGTGCCAGTTGGGGCCTGGCCTGCCTCAGCCTGGTGAGCTGATCCCCAGAGCCCCGGGGTCATTCCAGAGCTCCCAGCTGCCATACACAGGCCCCCTGAGCATGTGACAGTCTGCTCGCTGGGGAGCTGCAGGAAGGCGTTGCTTGTGCCCCTGGCTAGGACCTGAGCAGAATCTGTTTTCCAGTAAAATCCAGGCTGGAGAGCCACGCTGGCATTGCTGACGCCTCTGGCTTTGGTAAAGTTCTTGGGTTTTATCTAGGGAGGCTTGGCAGGTGGACAGAAATTTGCATACTTCCTCCGGGACTCACCGCCGGCCTCTCCCTGGGGCCACCCTGGTCTGAGCACGGCAGGCGAACCTTCTGCCACAGTCTCTGGGCCAGAACGAGATTGTTGACAAGCCCCGAAGGAACCTGGCCCAGGTTCCTTGAAGTGCACTGGGCTGTGGGGGCCTCTGTCTGCGTCAGAGGGGAGGATTCAGGGAAGAAGCCCACTCCTGCCAGCTGCCCTTGCAGGCTTGGGATGTGTTACTCGCAGGCCCCCACCCCTCCCCGAAACTCCCAGTGTGGGACACAGAGCCCCTTCCCTCCCTGCTGTCAGGGAGAGGTTACAGGCAAGGATCTGGCCGTATCACACTGTCCCATCAGCAGACACGTCCTCACCCGGAGGCCCCGGGCTTCAGTTGCAGGGGGGTCCTTTCTTCCCTAGCTCGGGAGCTTCTCCTGAAGAAGTGAGGAGGACGCTGCCCAGAACTGGGTGTGGGCTGCTTGCTTCCTCACCTGGTCCTGGCCTGGGGTGCTGGGGGGCTGCTGCCAGCCTTGTCATCCCACACCCCTATCCTTCCTCCTTCTCCTTCCTGCCAGCTCCCTCCCACTGTCGTGATGAGGAATACACCCTTGCTCTCTGAGGCCACGCTCCTCCCTTGCCCCCGTCATCATCCTGAGGTGCATAGTCTCCCCCACTAGGATGGCCTGTGGGTGGGAGGTCCCTCCTACGTGAAGCCCCTTACTGAGGGAGGAACCATCTAGGAGCAGCAGGCCAACAAGTGGTGGGAAGGGCTTGGCTGTCCAGCCTCTGGCCGGGCCTGCCTGGGGTTCCCTGTTATGACCGACCACATGGGGTCCGGGGCTTGGCCCATGGCTGATTTTCCACGCTCACGTTCTGCGGCCGTATTGCCGTCCCACTCCCACTTGAAGCTGCTGGCAGAAAGTTCTAACTGTGATGTGTGTGCTCAGTCCATGTCCGTGGGCACAGCTGTTCAGTCCATCTCTGTGGGCACAGCTGTTCAGTCCATCTCCGTGGGCACAGCTGTTCAGTCCATCTCCGTGGTGCAGCTGCCACACTCAGCACAGTCCTCATTTCCAAATGGAAATTTCCTTGGCAAAGTTTGGCAGGCCCTGGCCTTGTTATTAGCTGCTGTTTTGGCTCTACAGGCAAGAAGCTTCCTCATGTCGCCTCTCTGCAGAGAGAGGGACAAGACAATCAATGGGAAGAGCAGTGGCTTCTTCACCATCCAACCATTGCCCATCCATCCATCCATCCATCCAACCATCCAACCATCTGTCCATCCATCAACTCTCTATCCACCATCCATCCATCCCCCATCCGCCCACCCAACCATCCACCCGTCCATCCGTCCATCCATCCATCCAACCATCTGTCCATCCATCCACCCTCTATCCACCATCCATCCATCCCCCATCCACCCATCCCCCAACCACCATCCATCCATCCATCCACCTGTCCATCATCTGTCCCTCATCCATCCATCCATCCATCCCACAAACATTGAAGAGGTGCTCGCTCTGTATGTGCCAGTCACTGAGGATTGCACACAGCTCACACTGGAGAGAAGAGAGAAAGGTGATAAGAAAACATAATACATTGGTAGTGAAGAAAAGCCTAACAAGGCTGAGGCTGGTGTGTGGGCAGCAGTGGGAGGCCCCACTGCCCTGAGGCCCCAGGGTGCTCACGTGGGGTTCTTCTTCGGGACCATCTTTCCGCATATCTGACAGCTGTTCCTCCGCCTCGGAGCTGTGGGTCCCAGCCCACTTTGCCCGCTTGCTGCAGCGTCGTGCTGAATGACACAAATACTTTTCTGTGTTTCATTGTTTCCCAACACCCTGATTCTCGGCCACTGAGAATTCTGTTTCCCGTAAAAATCGACACTTGATTTCCCGTGAAACCTTCTCTTTCCTCCACCTGATTGCGAGGTCGGGAATGGTTGTCTCTGTGGGGTGTGGGCCTCCGCCCGTGTCCAAGTTAGACAGCTCAGCAGCCTCCGTGCGGAACGTCCGGGAAACCCCGACTGACGGAGGGAAGCCATCCAACCTCACAGGGCAGACACAGGCCAAGCCAAGATGTTGGACCAAACTGTTTCCTGTGCATTTTTTACATAACCGGCTCAATTCCAGGACTCAGAGAGCTGGCGTACCCCCCAGAGGCGTCAGTCTCCCTCTGTGTTGTTGAGAAATCACCTGGAGCATTTCCCCCTGGACTTGCATCAGAAATGGACCCAGAACATTCAGCCCATCCATACACAATGTTTCCAGTGACCTCAGTGCTGGTCCTGTGTCACAGCTGGACACTGGGGGTCACAAAGGACACTTCTGGGAAAGCCAGAGTCTCAGCAGGAGTGGCCACCGGAGCAGACGAGGGCAGCCGGCAGCCGCAGTGTGAAGCCACAGAGGGAAGTGGCTGGCAGGCACGGGCCCCAGCCAGGGCTCAGTCAGCTTAGAGCGTCTGTCCTCCTGTGTCTGCCTGCTGCCTTCCCTGTCCACTCGCCAGTGACCACGCTGTCCTGGCCCATCTTGCCCTCCAGCCATCTTGCTCAAGAACAGTGCTCAGAATGCCATGGAGAGCAGGACCTGCTGGTTTGGGAGCTCAGACCTGTCCACGCCTTGGAGATAGGGATCCAAGGCCCCTCCCCATGTGACCCATGGCCCCCAGCTCAGATCCAGGATGAGCTTGCTTAGGACCAGGCAGGGGACGGCTGCAGAGCTCCCAGAATTGGAGTGCACCTGCAGGGAGGGCGCTGGGGCCTCCCTGGGTCTGGTGGTCCCAGGAATGGTGATGTGTGGATGCAGCCTCCGCCCCGGGCCAGGGGAGGAGCTGAGCTCGGGCTTCATGAGCAGGTTGATTCTTCCTACACGTGCACGCAGACAGATGCACTGGGACAAAGCTTTCTCAACAGCAAAAGACTGAAAATAACTTGCATTGGCATCGGTAGGGCCCTATTTGCAGAGTCATAGCAAAGCTGCACAGCGGGACACTGTTTCCATTTCCTACTGCTGCGCAAGTCCCCACCAACACAGCGGAGTCCAAGAGCGCCAGTTACTGTCTCAGGTTCTGCAGGTCAGCGGGCCGGGGGGCTCAGCTGGGTCTTCTGCTCAGGGTCCCCATGTTGAAATTGTGGTGCCTCCAGCTGGGCTCATATCGGGAGGCTCCGGGAAGAAGGCGTTGCCTGCTCACCCAGGCTGTGCTCAGGGGCCAGGTCTTTGCGACCGCAGGACTCAGTCCCCGGTCCTCGCTGGCCTGGTCCCTGCCGGCCGCGGTCGGAGGTTGTCCCCAGCCTCTCTGGCTTGGGCCTCTGTCTCCATCTCCAAAGCCAGCAAAAGCGGCGGGATCTTCCCCAGACTCCACATCTCTAAGACTTCCCATCCTGCCTCTGGAGATGCTCAAGAAGGTTCTTGGCTTTAAGGGTTCAGGTGACGATTTTGAGCCCCCCGGGAAGTTCAGGGTATTCTCCTTAGCTTAACGTTGCGGCCTTCATCCCGTCCGCGGGGCCCCTGTGCCCTGCCAGAGGTGCACACGCACTTCCAGGCTCCAGCGATGGAGAGGATGTCCCGCCTCCCATGGACACAGAGCCTTCGCCAGACTGAGGTGCATCCGAGGCCGACAGAGAAGCGTCTGACGCTGCTGTGAGATGTGCAGGTCTCGGGGCTGCCAGAAGGCGGCCCACGTTCTGGTGGCTTCCCCTTTAGGGGGGCGGAAACATCCTCCTGGGCTGCCCCTGGGGAGGCCTTGGGGGGTGGCGGGAGAAGGGCATTTCTCTCTTTGGTGCAGCAGGTCCCGAGGGGGGGGCTCACACGGACATGTGCAGACTGGGAAGCTGTTTTGGGCTCCCTGGCAAGTAACTAATGGAAAGTCACAAAGTCACCTGCAGGCACTTGCCTTTGAAGCACTGCCAGCTCCGCTGGTTTGCAGGTGACCGGCTGTTGTCATGGTTCCTCGGACTACATATGGTGCTGGCTTTCTGGGTGGCTGACCGTGATTATGTGCGTGCTGTGCCGGCTTGCCCCCCACCCCGGGGACTGTGCCGGGCTTCCCTTTGCGTTTAGGGTGTCAGCATCTTGGGGAACAGCACATCCCGTCTCTCGGGGGCATATGGGGTCCTCTTGGAGAAGATGCCGTGTCTACAGTGTGAGAAAGTCAAGGACCCACAACTGAGTAGCTTCAAACTGGAAAGCAGCCGCGTGACGTGAGGAGGGATGGAGGCCAGGCCCGCGGTGTCTGAGTGACTCACGGCCTGTTGGGGAAACAGAACTAAAAACGACATCTGCCAGCCGGGCACTCCTTTCCACCAAGGTAGAAGAGAAAGAGAACGGTGTTGTCGAATGAGCACTAAACCAGAGTGCAGTGTGCAACACAGGCCACCTGCCAGGAGGTGCCAAAGACAGAAGGAAATCGCACCGTTCTCTAGAGCCAAGAACACACAGCCCACCGCACCCACACTCCTCAGCTGGCCGGCTAGTTCTCAAGGGACAGGGGACGCCACAGCTCCGTCCGTCCCAGGCCGTTCATCCTCAACCCACCCGGTAACGGGGTGACCACCTGTGTCAGCTAATTGGCTTTATTGAAGGAAAAACAAACTCTCGCATCTTTAAGGCAGGAGGGAGTTTGGGGTCAGGCTCCCGCCTCCAGGCCGGGGGCGGGGCCACCTTGTCTGAGGATCCATTTCAGAGAAGAGGCTCTCAGGAGAAACGGTCCTGGGTTGTAAGCTGGTGAGAGGTTTTTTTTAGCTTTTAGAAAGATTCATATACCTCTCAAAGGCACGTACACTTCTTTCGAGAAAGAATTCACAGTTCCCAGTTTTCTGAAGTGGAGGCTGGAAGGAAAGGGGAGGGAGTCTCTTGCCCTCAGAGCAGCAGGGACTCCGGGTTGGGTTTGTACAGCCGGCGCTGCCCCGCCGGGGCCGGGAGCTGGAGCAGGGCGTGTGACCGGCCGGGGCCTTGGCTGCTGGGGCACAGGTGGTCCTGGGTCCAGGCCCCAGCCTGCACGGCTCCCAGTCTGGCCACCCCGTGCAGACTGCCCGACACCCCAGAGCCTCAGTGCCCCCGGGACGCGGCTGTGCTGATTCCTTCTCTGGGGCCGCAGAAGGACGGGGAAATTGCAGGAGATCGGTGAGCACGGATGTCACGCTGAGAGATGCAGCTCTCGGTCATTTTCCTCATGGTTGGTGAGCCGATCACAGAGCGAAAACCCGGTCTGTGCTTCTGGGGAAGTGGGGCGTGCGGGGGCTGCAGACAGACCGCCCCTCTGAGGGTGAGCGGCCAGGGAGATGGGGGTGAGAAGGCAGGTTTTGGGGTCAGGGGAGCAGCAGGAACAGGGTATCCTAGGCATGGCAAGGACCCCCCAGGATTCAGGGTCCATCACGGTCACCACTGTGAGGTGACCTAGACGGACACAGCCTCCCGATCACAAGCTCCACGTCATCACGCAAGGATCCACGTCCTGCCCTTCTTGGTGCTCTGCTGGGTGAGGTCAGGTTGGGATCTGGGCAGGGAAGGGGGGTCAGGACCCTGGGTGGAAAGGGGCCTCAAAATTCATTTCCTCCCCACTCCCACCAAGGCTGGATTCCCAGAGCAGCAGGGGCAGGGGTGACAGACTGCTTGGGGCTCCTTCTCAGCCCCTCCTCCCCTGTAAATGGACAGTGAGGAGGGGGAGTCCCCCAGGGCTGTGGGGAGGCTCTGAAGGGGCCAGTCCGTTCGAGGCTTCCCGGACTCCCTCCTGGACCCTGACGGGGGGGTCCCAAACCAGAGAGACAGCCTGATGTTCTGGGTTGCAGGGCCTCCCACCACGGCCCCCTGATCCGAGCTCCTTCCCTGGTGTGGCACTTAGATGCCCCTGAAATGTGTTGGGCGATGGGAACAAACCTACTGACGGGCCCAGTGGCCACGGGGTCAGGTGGGAGGCCCCAGGGCACCGGAGTCAGATATGGGGGAGGCTGTGATGCTCAGGGCCTAGAGGGGTCCCCTCGGGTGGGCTGGGGTCAGACAGGAGGTGGGCCGCAGAAGGACGGGGAAATTGCAGGAGATCGGTGAGCACGGATGTCACGCTGAGAGATGCAGCTCTCCATCATTTTCCTCATGGTTGGTGAGCCGATCACGGGGCGAAAACCCGGTCTGTGCTTCTGGGGAAGTGGGGCGTGCGGGGGCTGCAGACAGACCGCCCCTCTGAGGGTGAGCGGCCAGGGAGATGGGGGTGAGAAGGCAGGTTTTGGGGTCAGGGGAGCAGCAGGAACAGGGTATCCTAGGCATGGCAAGGACCCCCCAGGATTCAGGGTCCATCACGGTCACCACTGTGAGGTGACCTAGACGGACACAGCCTCCCGATCACAAGCTCCACGTCATCACGCAAGGATCCACGTCCTGCCCTTCTTGGTGCTCTGCTGGGTGAGGTCAGGTTGGGATCTGGGCAGGGAAGGGAGGTCAGGACCCTGGGTGGAAAGGGGCCTCAAAATTCATTTCCTCCCCACTCCCACCAAGGCTGGATTCCCAGAGCAGCAGGGGCAGGGGTGACAGACTGCTTGGGGCTCCTTCTCAGCCCCTCCTCCCCTGTAAATGGACAGTGAGGAGGGGGAGTCCCCCAGGGCTGTGGGGAGGCTCTGAAGGGGCCAGTCCGTTCGAGGCTTCCCGGACTCCCTCCTGGACCCTGACGGGGGGGTCCCAAACCAGAGAGACAGCCTGATGTTCTGGGTTGCAGGGCCTCCCACCACGGCCCCCTGATCCGAGCTCCTTCCCTGGTGTGGCACTTAGATGCCCCTGAAATGTGTTGGGCGATGGGAACAAACCTACTGACGGGCCCAGTGGCCACGGGGTCAGGTGGGAGGCCCCAGGGCACCGGAGTCAGATATGGGGGAGGCTGTGATGCTCAGGGCCTAGAGGGGTCCCCTCGGGTGGGCTGGGGTCAGACAGGAGGTGGGTCCACCCCACNTCTGTGGGGGGGGGGGGGGGGGGATCGGGTGTGGCTGGACCTGGGCAGAGGCCCTCCCCCTCCGAGGCCCCACTGCCGTGTCACTTTCTAATATAAACGGATGACAGGGATGCCCAGAGGAGCCTGACTGCCGGGAGGAGGAACGTGATTAGGGTAATTTGGGCCCAAGAGAAGTGATTGATGTGGACAGACAGAGACAGTGGTGCTGGCCCCTGCTGACCCTCTCTCCGTCAGATGCTGGGGTCCCATCGGCAGGGTTGGGCCAGCAGCTGGATGGGGGTGGCTCTGGGAGGGCTGCAATGCCACCTCCACCCACGAGGTCCCGAGAAGCTCAGAACGAGACCCCCAGCTGCGTCGTGCAGCCCTGTCTACCTGTCCTCCCATGGCCCTTGGCTCCCCTTCTGCTATCACGGGTCACTGTCCCCACCCCGGGGGAGCACGCTCCTCCCAGCCACTCTGTCTGCTCCTCACTGCCCACCCCAGTCTCTTCATCTCCTCTTCTGTTTTCCTGATTCCCATCCGTCCTCCTTGGAAGCCCCAGGGCCCACCCTGCTCAACTCAGGGTCCCCACACAGCCCGGGTCTGGCTCTCAGGAGGGGCTCAGGTAAACCTGTCCATGAGAACTTCCACGTACTCGGTGGGTTCTGGGGGAGCACGGTGAGGCTGTCCCCTCCACTGCCTCCTCCAAGCAGCCTCCCTGGATTAGAGCCACCAGCCTGCCTGGGGTGTGGGGGGCTCCTCTTCCTTGCTGAGCTGGAGGTTTCATCCCCCATGGGTGGCCCAGTGTGGGCAGGACTCCCTGGAGGACTCTGGGAGGTGGGGGTTTGGGTGGGAATTTGATGTTTTCTTGGGTGCCCCTGAGGCACCCAAGGCAATACAGATGATTTTGAAATGGGGTTTCCGGGGCATCTGGGTGGCACAGTGGTTAAGCATCTGCCTTTGGCTCAGGGCATGATCCCAGCAGTCTGGGATCGAAANACCCCAGATGACCTGGGGCTGGAGAAGCCACGAGCTGTGTGCTCACTGGCCATCCAGGGAAAAGCACATCTGGCAGGGGAAAGGACAGTAAAGTGACAACTGCAGGGGAAGGTGGGCTGAATGTGGGGGGGGGCTCGGGAGGGTGGAAAGGCCTGGGCTGGAGCTGGGAGACCAGCTCCACTTCCTCACCAGTAACAGGAATGGTACCCTTCCTGCTTAGTGACCACAGCGCGGCTGCCTGACGGACCAGAGTGCACCAGGGGTTTTTGCGTCCCTTCTCTGCTCTCCGCCCCCTCCTCACTGGGCCTGTCCCTCTCCTGCTGGCTCCGTTGGCCTCACCAGTGCTGCCCTCAGTCGTGGCTACACAGGGAAGGGCCCCCGTCCCACCTCCCAGGACACCTGGGAGGCCATTCTCATGCCTGAACTCCCACGGCTCTGCTGAGGCACGTTGGGACGCGGCAAGCGCTCTGGGCACTCCGGGGACAGGGACCTCACTCTGCATCAGACAGGCCGTTTTACTCTTGGAAACATCTCAATATCAGAAATTCAACTTTGTGTCTAAAAATGGCTTCGCAGGTGTGCACAGGGAGAGGATGCTGTGTGGCTGGGTGACTGCCCCGTGTGGTCATCAGGTGCCCATGCGTGAGGGCGCGCCCACCATCCAGGGACCGCTGTGTTGGTATGGCGGCCGGTACCGGCACGGGCCGGGCTGCCCCATCGGCCAGCAGGGATCGTCTTCGAGGAGCACTAAGCGGCCACGGCACTCTGTACCAGTCTCTTTCGTGTCATTTACATTTTCCACGAGAGAACGGATCCCTTTATCACGAAGGAAAAGTTCTCGCATCTTGAAAGCTAACGTGCGCCCAGCCAGCTGGACGGGCAGGGAGCGCGGGGACGCACCTCGGCCTCTCTCCCCTGTTCCACTCTTGCTCCAGGTCTTGTCCCGCCTGAGAGGCGGAGCCCACACTCCCCCACCAGTAGAGAGGCAGACAGACGGGAGGGTGCGCGGGCAGCAGGCGGGGCGTAGGGCAGCCCCGCAGGAAGCTCTCTGTCGAGCAAAGCAGTGACAGGACAGAACGGTGCCGTGGGCGTTGCCTACCCAGCGGACCGGCCGGTGTGGCTGCCGTTCCCGGGACAGCCTCGGGCACCCTCTGCCCATTGCTGCCCCTGCGGGGGGGGGGCAGCTTTCTGGAAACTTCCTTGCAACGTCAGCATTTCAGGGTTTGGCCAGCTGTGGAGGATTGTATTTTATTTTATTATTATTTTCACTTAGTATTTCTGAGCCAAGACACACAAACACTCTGAGAGGATCAGCGTGGTCTCCTGAAGACCCTCTGGTTGGGTGTTTAGAGCCCAAGACAGGAAATCGCTGCTGGGGAGGTGGGAGGGGGCTCTGCTTGGAAGGGGCGAGTCAGGAGATGCATTTCCAGTGGGGTCAGAGGGTTGGGTTGGGGCTGCAGGTCCCCTCACCTGGCAAATAAGCAGCACTCTGGTGCAGACCCCCTTTTGTCCCCGAAACAGTTCTGCCCCCGAAAGCCCCCCCCAGCAGAGATGGGAGGTGCGGTGGTCAAGCTGGCCTGGCCTGGGGGCTTGAGTGTGCGTGGCAGGCACCCCTGGGTGGCCGGGCTCCCTGCACACATTACAGGAAATGGCTCAGCCTGAAGGGTCAGTGAGGCTGACGTTTTCCTCTCAACTCCTGGTGGCAGAGAGAATGTCATGGAACATTCTGCCAGAACCTTCTTTTGAAGGGCCTGACGAGTTTCATCGCGAGCCCCTGGGCACCGGCGGGGATGTGCTCTGACATGGTTCTGCAGAAGGCGTTCGGCTGTAGCAATGAAATTAGAAACGCACACACCCTGCGGCTCAGAAATTCCAACCCCACTGTAGGAATGGACGGTGAAGGTGCGCGGGAGCAAAGTGAGAGCCGGGCCAGGCTTCCGTGCTTCCTGGGGAGAGGGAGGGGCTGGAAATGGTCTAAATGTCCGTCCTCGATGCTCCCGTGTGTCCTTTCAGAAGAACACCTGCAGGTGCGGAAAGAAGGATGTGCCTCTGCGAGCATATTCGGAACGGTCTCTAAGATGCCAGAAGTGTGAAAGCAAGCTGCACGTGGACAGCTGCAAGTGAGACGGAAAAAGCCGGAGGCAGGCTTTCTGCCCCACGGATTGCTAAAAGCCAAAAACTCTGGATGACAAGCAAAGAGCAAAGCCCAAGGACTGTGCACGGGGCAGCTGTGAGTTGCCGGAGGGACGCCTCCCTCATTCCCCAGCTCTGGCCCCACGGACAGCCAGCAGCAGGGCCCTTGTGACCCCGTCTCCGAGTCCCATCCACCCTGAGACAAGGGACGGAGTCCCAGTCACTGGTCAGAGGCAATCCCGGGGTGCCAGCAGGGTGGGGAATGGAGGTGCCAGCCTGCACGTGGCACCCGGAGCCCCCCTCCTGTCTGGAGCCCTGGGACCCGGAGGAATGTGCTCGTCCGGGCCGCCTCTGTTGCAGGGGTGGGAGGCTCCTGGGGACCGACTTCCCTCCCAGCATGGTGATGGTGGGTGGAGCCCCCAACCTGGGATGCCCACTGGCACCCGGTGCAGAGTGTCTGTGGGTCTTGGGAGGCAAATGAGGTCGAGCCTTGAGCCTTTAAACCCCGGGGGTCAGTTGGCAACAGACCGTAAACAAATGTCCTTTATGGAGTTTTGTTCAGATGGGACATTGGGAGGCAGAGCCCTGGGGAACTTCTCGCTTCCTGAGAGAGGGGGGGCCTGGGACCCCTCAGGTCTTCTGGTCAACCTGCAGGGCCCCGAGGGGACACCCGGGGGTGGGGGACTTGTGCCTGCATGCTCTCCCCCCTTCTGCACTCATGCCATGCCAAGCAGCGTCCAGACCCGCCACGGCCCCCCTGGCTCCCATCCATCCTCACCTACGGACTGCTTCCTCACAGGAATGCTTGCTGGAATGTTCTGTGCGTGTTCGCCTGGCTCCAGGCTGTGCCGCGGAAGGCGGCTGTGCTGGCCGCTCGCCCTCCGCTCGGAGGGAGGTTTGCTGAGCTGTGCAGGAGGCTGCAGCCCTGGGGCAGTGTCATTCCGGGGGACGCCACAGTGGGGCCAGCATTTACCTTGTGTGTCTGACGTCCCGGGCGCCATGTTTCGGTGACATGACTCCTGCCCCTGGCCCTGGGTGGGCGGGAGGGCCCTGCAGCCCCCAGCAAGGCCTGGGGAGGGACGTGGACGTTTGGTTGTTGGTTCACTCATTGGATTTTCTGAGCATCTATTAAGTACCAGCTCCGTGGGCGCAAAGATGAGCCTGTGAGGGCTGGGGTCTGACTGAAACCCAGCTGGTGGGGTTAGCGTTTCTCACTGCGTCCCGAGCAACAGCCCCAGGGCCTCCTGGTCAACTCCGGAGAGAGCAAGAACCCTGCTTGGGGATGAGAACAAGACTCCCTGGGCGCCTGGCAGGGGGGTTAGTCGGTTAAGCGTCTGCCTTCAGCTCGGGTCATGATCTCAGGGTCCTGGGATCGAGTCCCATGTTGGGTTCCCTGCTCAGCGGGGAGCCTGCTTCTCCCTCTCCCTCTGCCCCTCCCCCCTGCTCGTGCTCCCTATCTCTCTAATAAATAAAATCTTAAAAAAAAAAAGACTCCCTGGGGCGTGGGCCTCGGGGCCTCTGTGTGAGCCAGCTGCCGCTGCCGAGACCCGGGCGCGTGGGGTGAGTGAGGCCCGGCGCCCGCCCCTGCTCCCGCTCCCCCGAGGGGGCCTGTCAGAGTTGATAGGTTGGGGTGGCAGGGGCTGAGCTGACGGGTCTTGCCGTGGTCCCAGGCCTGGCTGGGCGTTCCCCAGGGGCTTCCTAGAGCAGCACGAGGCCCCCACATCGCTCTCCATCCTGAAGGGGGTGGGGAAGGTGGGAGCCGAGAGCCCAGCAGTCTGCACCTTGGGAGCTGGGCCTTGGGCTGAGACTGCGGCCTCTCAGAGCCGCGGGAGGAGGCCCAATGGGCAAAGGGCCTGTGCCCTTGCGTGTGGGTGCGTGTGGTGTGCACGTGCCCATGCGTGTGCCCTCCCCCCCGCAACGTGCAGCGTGGTGGGCTCCTCACTTCCTGACTCTGGCTCCTGGCCTCCCCTTGTCCCCATCTCTACACCGTCATTCCCTTCATAAATTCAGCCTGGACGTGGTTTCCATGGAGTTCGGATAAAAACTGGAATTCAAATCATCATTGGGGCAGTGGTGGGGTGCAGTGGAAGGGGAGGGTGTGGGGGGAGCTTGTCCTGCCCTCAGCTCCAGCGGCAGGCCCAGGCTGATGGCCATCTTTTCCTTCCAAGTGTGTATTTAAATGCGTAGAATTCTCTCCCAAGCCCTCCTCCTGTTGCCTAGCGATGGTAATAGGCCAGGGTGCCTCGAGGAGAACCGGGAGGCTGGGCTCCTCTCCTGTGCATGGGGGGAACGGTGATCCAAGCTCAGAAAACATGCAGAGGGGCTTGTCTAGGGCTCTGGCCTCACGGGACTGTGGCACCACCGTGTGGTCAGGGCTGCAGACTGCCTGCCAACTGTCCCCCAACTTCCCTCTCCTTGGCCGGCCTGAAATTCTACCATTAGAGTTTCATTCCTTTGGATACTCCTGTGAGACGTCAGTGCACCTGTTGGAGCTGGCCATTGAGCCCCGCAGCCTGGGAGTGAAGGGGAGTCCTGAGCCTCCCCTGCTGACGAGGGGTGGGTGACCCACAGCCTCGCACCTCAACCCTGTGCCACTCCGAATGGAGCAGCAAGTCAGCTTGAGGAAGCCAGGCCTTGAGGAGCACCCAGCAGGTGAACGAGTGAGGGAGGGAATGAATGAGTGAAGGGGAGGGCGGGCATGGGACTCTGCACCCAGCAGGTGAATGAATGAATGCATGAGTGAACGAATGAATGAGTGAATGAATGAGTGAGTGAGGGAATGAGTGAGTGAGTCAAGGGTGGGTGCGGGACTCTGGGACAGAAGCTGTTGCAGGGGCCGGCCCTGCATACTGGAGGTTCTGCACATGCACGTGGGGCGGGCTGGGGCCTGGCAAGCGGATGCTCCAGGCGCGTGGTGGTTCTGATGCCAGCCGGTCCCTCTGGCTGAGGACACTCCAGGGGGCAGGACTGAGGGCCCTACCTTGAGCCCTGCAGCCTGGGAAATGCCACTTGTCCCCCAGGCTGGCCTCCATGGGGACAATGCCAGCAAGAGGCAAAGGCATAGTAGGGGAGGTCAGAGAGGACACGAGGGGGGCGGCTGTGTCAGGGGACAGGTCCCCAGGGCGTCCCCCCATCCGCAGACCCCTGGCGGGAAGCCGACTTGCTTCCTTCAGTTTTCTGGGCTGGCTAGAGGGACCGTGGAGACCAGAGTTCAACACTCGCTGGACCCTGCACACCCGTCATGAGGCCTCCTCTGTGCCCAGCCCACGGAACGGGAAACGGGCTCAAGGAGGACAGGATGTTGGCCACTCAGCCAGCGGGGACCCAGGTCTCCCTGACTCCAGGCCTCGAGGGGACCCCGTGGCATATGGGGTCTTCTTCTGTGCCAGTTCCTTCCTCTTCGGCTGCTTCTTGGCGCTCCGGGGGGGGAAGGCCCTGAGCTGGGGGGATCCGGGGCCCCAGTCCCCTCAGGCTTTGGGAGATGTGACCAAAGCCCACGTGGTTTTGGTAAAAGGGCCCCCGTGCAGGGCTGTCCGCCGTGTCTGTAAATGCCCGCTGAGTAAATGAGTGAGCGAGCGAGCGGGTGCATGCAGGCCCTCTGGCCCCCGACATAAGACTCCAACAGCGGGGGCCACAGTCTCCTTTATTGAGAGACTCAGGGCTTTGTTCTTGCTGATGGCGGGATGTCACGATGAGGGCTGGGGGCACGTCTGTGTGAGCGACACAAGGGCTTTCAGCATCACTACTGACCAGCTACACAGGCCGCTGAGACCGGCTTCAGGACCTACGGCGGGACGCGGGCAGCCGCTGACCCTACGGGGCTACGTGTCTCTACCTGTGCACGGTGCGCACGTGGGAACGTGGGGGCCACAGCAGGAAAGTGGGCTTGGGGCCATGCAGACCCTGTCCCAGCTGCGTCNCGTGGGAACGTGGGGGCCACAGCAGGAAAGTGGGCTTGGGGCCATGCAGACCCTGTCCCAGCTGCGTCTGGGAGGGTGTGGGCTGGTGGGGTATCGCCATCCGGTGTCAACTCTGCTACCCCCCGGGAACTGTCTCTTCCATCCATTCCGGGTTGGGTCCTTCAGGACCGGCGCCACCCGGCCCAGCCGAGAGGGCGGATCGACCACATGCACTTGTCGGGGGGCAGAGCCAAAGCTCCGAGGCTCGTGGTGTGCCCATGGTGCCGGAGGGGGTCTGAGGGCCTCTCAAGAGGTGTCCAGGCCCTGGCTGCAACGCCCACTGCCTGGGCCTCACCTCAGCCTTTGCCGAACTGATGCCCGCTCGCTGCCTGCCCGGCAGGGCCCCACTGTCCCGCTCACCCGCCCGGAGCAGGTGCCTGTCCGTGAGCTCTGGGCTGGTCTCATCCCCGTGGGGGGGGCCCTGGGTCATGGGAGGGTTGCCCGGCCACGGACCGGTGGTGGTCCGGCTGCCTGGGGCTGTCTGTCCTTGGTGAACGGAAAGTCCTGTGGCTTGGAGAAGGGTCCTGTGGGGTTCAAGCAGAGGGCCCAGAGCCAAAGCCGCCGTGGAGACTGGACTCTCCAGCTTGTCATCTTTATGGGAGGGGGTTGCATCCTGCTGCCCCGGGACTCAGACCAGCCTCCTGGGTCCAGAGTCAGAGCGGCTCACAGCCGTCGGCCTGACAGTCTCCTTTCAGGACGGTGAGAACTTACTTTAAAAAAAGCCTTGCCTTTCATTTTCTGGGCCCTTCTGCTGCTCCCAGCTTCAGCTCATCTGGGATCTGCCTTCCCTTGGCTCAGGGGACCTTCTAGGGCCAAGCCAGGACCAGGCCATCCTGTCTGGAGACCGGCTCTTACAGATCAAGGAGGTGCCTGCCTTTCCGGGTGCCCGGGGCTGCTGCCCGCGGCCGTGACAAATGACGCTGGGCCTCGGCCTGGCCGCTGGCCTGAGGGCTGCCTGTACCCATGGTTCCTTCTCCTCACCTGTGACCCCCACAAATGGCATCTCTCTGTGACTTGGCCCTCGCCTCTGCGCTTCAGGGAGCCCTCCCTTCCCTTCAGGAAGCTCACCCACGCAGCAGAAACGAGCGCGCGCACGGCGCCGTCCCTGGCCTGGCTTGGGCCGCCGGGAGGGGGTGAGGAGGCAAGACTCCGCTGACCTGGCCTTGCCTCTGCCAAGCCAAGAGGACACTCAGGCCGAGCTCCCAACGGCCGGCGTCCCTGCAGAGACTGGCCGTCTTGGCGAGGAGGAGGGGGAGGCCTGGGTCTGGCCGGTGCCTGACCCACCGACCCCCAGCTGTCCTTCGGGGCACCTCGAAGCTTCCTGGGGGTCGCCCTTGCTGAGGTGGGAGTCTGGGTGCCTGTCATCCCACACGAGGGTCGAGGCCCTCTCCTCACCCCGAGGACCGCGGCAGCCCTGCCGGCCGGACTCCTCCCAGCACCCCCGCCTCTCGGGGCCGCCTGCTCCTCACGCCCGCCCAGCCCGACCTGTGCCTTTCATTTCTGTCCTCTCGAAACACCCAGTGGTGTGGGAACAAAGAAGTCTGCTTTTCACCCACCGCTTATTTCTTCTCATTAAAGGCCTTTCTGGATCTGGGAGAGGAGCGATCTCTCCCTAGCTTTCAAAGAGGCGCTGAGCGAGGGGTGGGGGTGCTGAGGGAGATGCTGAGAGAAATGGGGGCCTCTGGAGGAGGGTGCCAGGTCCCAGGCCTCTGCTAAGCCCCATTCCTGCTCCGGGGGTGGGGGGCTGCGGAGTGGGGGGGTGGGGACCAAGCGGCAGCCCCCTCCCCTGCCCTCCCAGCCCCTCCTCGGGCCCCCCGCCCGGCTCTAATACAGGGTCTCCCGAGTGACGTTGCTGGAGAAGGTGTGGTTGCTGGACACGCTGTTGGTCTTCCTGGAGAAGGCTGGCCGCTTCCTCCTGCGCCCCCACAGGGGACAGAGGCAGGCCAGGGTGGACAGAAAGGCCTGGCGGAAATTGGCGGAGACCAGGTTGTAGAGGACGGGGTTGACGGCGGAGCTGACGTAGAACAGCGCGTTGGTCAGCAGGTAGAAATAGTGGTAGAAGTCGTACAGGAACCTGGGAGGGGCGAGAGAGGCGCTCAGCCTGCGCGGACCCCGCAGCGCCTGGCCCACAGCGGCGGACACTCGCTACTTGTAAATGTTTTGACATGGGGGTATTTCGTAATAAACTCCGCGTTCTCGCTTCTCTGGAGACGTTGGAAGTTCTGCCCACATTCCAGTGGTACCAGTCAGTGGAGCTGGGTTGTGGCTGCCCTGCCTGGCCCGTCTCCACCTCTCCCTGCAGGACACCTGGCCTGCCCTTCCCTGTGCAGAATCCCAGCATGCCAGGGCTGCAGGGCGCGACTGGTCCCCGGCCTCCACCGAACAGCCAGGGCAGAAACCCCTTCCTTGCCTCCTGGACAGCTGTGTAACACCCCCCAGCTTGCTTGCCTCTACTCACAGGGACCTCACTCCTTCACCGGACAGCTCAGTTTACCAGCAGGCAGCGCTGAGTTTCAGAAGGCCTGCACCTGGGGCTGAGCTCTGCTGCCTGCACCTTGTCCTCCTCTGTCCTAGGTTTGCCCGCCCTGGTGCTTCCCCGTCACTGTGAAGAACCTGGCAGCCTGGGCCTTGAGCTATGCAGAGAAAAGCTCACACAGTGGGCTCCGGGCTGCCATCTGGGAAGGCCCTCCTGGCCCGGCGGGCCTCGCTGCTGTCTGGGAGCTTGGATCTCAGGGACTCGCCGTCCCCTGAGCGGAGACGCTCCCTGGGCTTAAACTGTTTGTGCAAACAATGTGGTTACGCCGAGCAGCTCCTTCCTCCTGGGAGTCTGGAATTCGGGCGCTCGCCAGCCAGGGGTGCCTATGTGGCTGGCCCCCAGCAGAAGCCGTGGGCGCTGGGCCTTTGGCCAGCTTCCTGGGAGACAGCATTTCACATGTGGCCTCAGCTCCTTCTGGGGCAATTAGCCTGGGAGAGGGTTCTGGAAGCCGTGCCTGGTCTCCCGAACTCCTCCCCAGGCTTTTCCTTTTACTGATTTTGCTGTGTGTCCTTGGGCTGCAATAGGGCACAGCCTGGGTGTGGCTCTCCGAGGCCTGGAGTGCACCTAGCGACTCCCCCAGCCTGGGGGTGGTCTAGGGCGCCCAGACAGCTGCCACACCCCCACCCCAACATCCAGCAGGGTCAGCCCATCCTTGTCACTCTCTAGAGGTCTCTAAACTTGTCTCGTTCCCACTCTCTTAGGGGCTGCCTTCCTTTTCTGCTATAACCTGCCCCGTGGCGTCTGTCGCTCCGTGGCCTTCTTCCTTCCTTCCCCAGTCCATTCACGGCCACACCAGGAACACGTGGGGACCCGACTGGCACCCTTGCCCTGAGCTGCTCTGTTCAGAGCCCCCACGTCCCACACCTACCTGTTTTGGGGAGCTTCTCCCAGCCCGAGCCTCCCCCCTCTGCCCCAGGTTCCTGGTACTCACGGGGTCCACTGCTTATCGNTGCCTTTCATTTTCTGGGCCCTTCTGCTGCTCCCAGCTTCAGCTCATCTGGGATCTGTCTTCCCTTGGCTCAGGGGACCTTCTAGGGCCAAGCCAGGACCAGGCCATCCTGTCTGGAGACCGGCTCTTACAGATCAAGGAGGTGCCTGCCTTTCCGGGTGCCCGGGGCTGCTGCCCGCGGCCGTGACAAATGACGCTGGGCCTCGGCCTGGCCGCTGGCCTGAGGGCTGCCTGTACCCATGGTTCCTTCTCCTCACCTGTGACCCCCACAAATGGCATCTCTCTGTGACTTGGCCCTCGCCTCTGCGCTTCAGGGAGCCCTCCCTTCCCTTCAGGAAGCTCACCCACGCAGCAGAAACGAGCGCGCGCACGGCGACGTCCCTGGCCTGGCTTGGGCCGCCGGGAGGGGGTGAGGAGGCAAGACTCCGCTGACCTGGCCTTGCCTCTGCCAAGCCAAGAGGACACTCAGGCCGAGCTCCCAACGGCCGGCGTCCCTGCAGAGACTGGCCGTCTTGGCGAGGAGGAGGGGGAGGCCTGGGTCTGGCCGGTGCCTGACCCACCGACCCCCAGCTGTCCTTCGGGGCACCTCGAAGCTTCCTGGGGGTCGCCCTTGCTGAGGTGGGAGTCTGGGTGCCTGTCATCCCACACGAGGGTCGAGGCCCTCTCCTCACCCCGAGGACCGCGGCAGCCCTGCCGGCCGGCCTCCTCCCAGCCCCCCCGCCTCTCGGGGCCGCCTGCTCCTCACGCCCGCCCAGCCCGACCTGTGCCTTTCATTTCTGTCCTCTCGAAACACCCAGTGGTGTGGGAACAAAGAAGTCTGCTTTTCACCCACCGCTTATTTCTTCTCATTAAAGGCCTTTCTGGATCTGGGAGAGGAGCGATCTCTCCCTAGCTTTCAAAGAGGCGCTGAGCGAGGGGTGGGGGTGCTGAGGGAGATGCTGAGAGAAATGGGGGCCTCTGGAGGAGGGTGCCAGGTCCCAGGCCTCTGCTAAGCCCCATTCCTGCTCCGGGGGTGGGGGGCTGCGGAGTGGGGGGGTGGGGACCAAGCGGCAGCCCCCTCCCCTGCCCTCCCAGCCCCTCCTCGGGCCCCCCGCCCGGCTCTAATACAGGGTCTCCCGAGTGACGTTGCTGGAGAAGGTGTGGTTGCTGGACACGCTGTTGGTCTTCCTGGAGAAGGCTGGCCGCTTCCTCCTGCGCCCCCACAGGGGACAGAGGCAGGCCAGGGTGGACAGAAAGGCCTGGCGGAAATTGGCGGAGACCAGGTTGTAGAGGACGGGGTTGACGGCGGAGCTGACGTAGAACAGCGCGTTGGTCAGCAGGTAGAAATAGTGGTAGAAGTCGTACAGGAACCTGGGAGGGGCGAGAGAGGCGCTCAGCCTGCGCGGACCCCGCAGCGCCTGGCCCACAGCGGCGGACACTCGCTACTTGTAAATGTTTTGACATGGGGGTATTTCGTAATAAACTCCGCGTTCTCGCTTCTCTGGAGACGTTGGAAGTTCTGCCCACATTCCAGTGGTACCAGTCAGTGGAGCTGGGTTGTGGCTGCCCTGCCTGGCCCGTCTCCACCTCTCCCTGCAGGACACCTGGCCTGCCCTTCCCTGTGCAGAATCCCAGCATGCCAGGGCTGCAGGGCGCGACTGGTCCCCGGCCTCCACCGAACAGCCAGGGCAGAAACCCCTTCCTTGCCTCCTGGACAGCTGTGTAACACCCCCCAGCTTGCTTGCCTCTACTCACAGGGACCTCACTCCTTCACCGGACAGCTCAGTTTACCAGCAGGCAGCGCTGAGTTTCAGAAGGCCTGCACCTGGGGCTGAGCTCTGCTGCCTGCACCTTGTCCTCCTCTGTCCTAGGTTTGCCCGCCCTGGTGCTTCCCCGTCACTGTGAAGAACCTGGCAGCCTGGGCCTTGAGCTATGCAGAGAAAAGCTCACACAGTGGGCTCCGGGCTGCCATCTGGGAAGGCCCTCCTGGCCCGGCGGGCCTCGCTGCTGTCTGGGAGCTTGGATCTCAGGGACTCGCCGTCCCCTGAGCGGAGACGCTCCCTGGGCTTAAACTGTTTGTGCAAACAATGTGGTTACGCTGAGCAGCTCCTTCCTCCTGGGAGTCTGGAATTCGGGCGCTCGCCAGCCAGGGGTGCCTATGTGGCTGGCCCCCAGCAGAAGCCGTGGGCGCTGGGCCTTTGGCCAGCTTCCTGGGAGACAGCATTTCACATGTGGCCTCAGCTCCTTCTGGGGCAATTAGCCTGGGAGAGGGTTCTGGAAGCCGTGCCTGGTCTCCCGAACTCCTCCCCAGGCTTTTCCTTTTACTGATTTTGCTGTGTGTCCTTGGGCTGCAATAGGGCACAGCCTGGGTGTGGCTCTCCGAGGCCTGGAGTGCACCTAGCGACTCCCCCAGCCTGGGGGTGGTCTAGGGCGCCCAGACAGCTGCCACACCCCCACCCCAACATCCAGCAGGGTCAGCCCATCCTTGTCACTCTCTAGAGGTCTCTAAACTTGTCTCGTTCCCACTCTCTTAGGGGCTGCCTTCCTTTTCTGCTATAACCTGCCCCGTGGCGTCTGTCGCTCCGTGGCCTTCTTCCTTCCTTCCCCAGTCCATTCACGGCCACACCAGGAACACGTGGGGACCCGACTGGCACCCTTGCCCTGAGCTGCTCTGTTCAGAGCCCCCACGTCCCACACCTACCTGTTTTGGGGAGCTTCTCCCAGCCCGAGCCTCCCCCCTCTGCCCCAGGTTCCTGGTACTCACGGGGTCCACTGCTTATCGGAAACGTAGCAGAACATGAGGCGCCGCACGTGGTAGGGCAGCCAGCAGACCACGAAGGCGATGACCACAGCCCCTGAGACACAGAGAGACATGGGCCTGTTCTGGGAACAGAAGACTTAACCCTAAACATTGGCCTAAAGACAGACACAGGGACCATGGGACAGAGAGCCCAGAAATAACCCTCATAGATACGGGCACGTGATTTCCTACAAGGTGCCAGACCATTGTACTGGCAACAGTGCTAGGAAAACAGGACGGCCACATGCGGAAGAAGGAAGCTGGACCCCCACCTCACACCATGTACAGAATTAGCTCAAAGTGAATCAGAGATCTAAACGTAGGAGCTGAGAGTACAAACTCCTTAGAGGAAAATGACAGGCACCAACTTGACAACACTGGATCTGGCGGTGACTTCTTGGACACAGGACCAAAGGCACAGACAACAGAAGGAAAAGCAGATGTTCCGGACCACATAAAAATGAGCAACTCTGCATCAAAGGACACAGTCAACAGAGCGAGAAGGTAACACACAGAACAGGAGACAGTATTTGCGTCACACATCTGACCAGGGATTAATATCCAGGACACACAGAGTGAACGTTCAACAGCAAAAATCAAACAACCAAATTACACATTTAAAAATGGGCAAAGGACTTGAACAGACATTTCTCCAAAGAAGATACACAAATGGTCAATCAGCACATGAAAAAGTGCCCAACGTCACTCATCATGTGATAAATGCAAACCAAAACCACAGTAAGACACCATCTCACCCCCTGTGGTCATATTCCTGTTGGATAGTGCCACTCTGGACCTCTTTCTTCCAAGAAGCAGTGGCTGCTGAGGGACAGGTGGCCTGGGGCAGAGGTCCAGAGGCCTGTTTGCCGGGGTTAGGGTGACAGCAACGGGGAGGGCTGCTGGGAGGCACAAGGTAGGTGGTTGGGGTTGGGGAGGGGCTGGGCTGGGCGGGACTGCCCTCAGCAGTAGGGGCAGGGTGTTCTGAGAAAGAGCCGTCCTCAAGGATGGCGTCTCTGGGCACAAGCCCGGCCCCTGGGCCCACACACGGAGCACCACAACCCACACGGGCACAGGCTCCACCCCACGCTCTCCTGCGATGGGGGCTGGCTCGTGATCTTTGTAAGGGCTGGTCTTCAGGATTCCTCACGGGAATGTGGGTCACCATGCGGGGGCTGCACTTCATGCCTCTCCAGCTGGCACCTGACTGCCTGGCACACACGGTAACGCTCACCCCTGCTGCTCCATAGCTGTGAGGAAGCTGCCTGACCCAGAGTCCATGCCCAGGAGACTTGTTGAATCAGTGAATGGATGAAAGGATGGATGGTTGGATGGATGGATGATGGATGGATGGACGGATGGATGGGTGGATGAGTCAATGGGTGGATGGATGGATGGAGATGGATGAAAGGACGGGTGGATGGATAGATGAGTGGGTAAAGAGCACTGATCCCCGGGTGGAGCCAGCCTTCTGAGTCTCTGCTGGGACTGCTCTAATTTTCTGGGTCCTATACTTTGCCCTCTTTGGTGGTGTGAAGCTCACTGCTTTACTGGCCCCTGCCTGCCACCCGCCCCTGAGGGCCCAGAGGTTACGTACGTAAGACCCGGACGCCGTGCCGCAGGGCTTGGACCCTGCCAGGCTCAATGGACATGCTGAATGAGCTGTGCTGGTCCCCAACTGTGCACACCTGGCCCTGCTCCGCTGCCTGGCGGACCATGATGGTCAGCTTGTTGGCAATGATGGTGTTCAGAATGGAGATGACCACCATGGGGAACACAAAGGACATGAAGGTATTAATCTGCAGAGAGACAGAGAGGGACAGCTGTCAGGCTGATGTGAGGGGACACCACCCTGCTGCCTGCCCCACCAGGCTGGGGTCTGGAGTATGGAAAATGCTTGGTCTTTTGGGTCAGACTGGCAGACACACACTCCACTTTCTGCCTGCTTGTCACCCACCCCTGGCTCAGAAGGGGTTCACAGACTCTGTCACCTCAGCGAGGCCCTCTGCACAGGGTTCAGCCTACAGACAGTGTGGAGTACAAACCCTGGTGTGTCCTAGCTGCGGGGAAGGGCTGGGCTCTTTGTCCCCAGGTCTGGACATGACGTGTCATGGTTGCAGTCCCTGAGCCCTGGACTCTCCCCCAGCACAGCCAGCCCAGCATCCCTCATGCACGCAGACAGTTGGTGTTTGGACAAACGGAGAAGACCCTTCCTCCTGCCCCACTCCACTGCCTCTCGGCTCACTGAAGAGAGCTTCTTAGGAGCCCCTCTAACTGCCACATCACTTGCATCTGGGGAAACTGAGCCTTAGACAGGCCAAGGGGCTGGACGACACTTGACCTGGCCCTGCCAGGCCACCGGGCAGAGACCAATCCCTGGAGCCCCTTTGCAGGGGTGTCCTGATGGGCGATGGGGATCAGGTCTCTCACGGGGGCCGGTGCTAAAACTGGCATCACCTCCCAGGGCAGTGGGGTAATGGTGTCGAGTGGCGTAAAGCCTTGGTTGGCTGTTTGTTCATCCTGAACGTTCTGCTGTCTGGCGCCCTTGCTCCCTGGCAGGTGCAGCGTGGCCTCCCCTGTGTGAGAAGGCAGCAGCGGCTCGTCGCTGCCCCTGCTGGGCTTTCCACGTGCTCGTCCTGAACCTCACTTCGCAAAGGCTTTTGGTTGTACTTGGAGAGGCCGCCTGTGCTGGCTCCGGCCTGGACGCTGTGACTCCCCTGCAAAGTTCCAGGGGTCTGCACCGGGGTTCCCTGGGCTCCAGGCGGCCCCTCCTGCCAGCCCCTGACCTGGTCCACCTGCAGTCCGAATGTCCTCAATCGTACGACAGAGAAGGTCTCACCAGGGTGAGGAGGAGCGCACGCCCGTCCTGCTCACACAGGCAGAGCACAGCCCCAGCACAGCGAGCCCCAGCAGCCTCCAAGGTTGCGGGCAGGTCTGCTCCACAGCCGTCTTGGCGGTCGGGCATCTGTCCAGAACAGGGCAGACTCATATGCCCGCTTCCTTGAGGGTGCCAGCTGAGAGCTCCAGAGGTCCTGCCCCCTCACAGTGCTGCAGGCCCCGCCTGGGAGATCGGGAGGCCTTCCTGGAGGCGGTGGCCTGAGGATGGTCTTTGGTTCCACCTGAACAAGCCCCTGCTGATCGGGAGGCCTTCCTGGAGGCGGTGGCCTGAGGATGGTCTTTGGTTCCACCTGAACAAGCCCCTGCTAAACGGGAGGACGCACAGGCCAGAGAAAGGCCACCGAGGGCCACGGGAAGGGGCCTTCCCACACCTGCTGGCCCCAGCGCCCATTGCTCACTGCCTGCCTGCACGGGTTCCTGACAGCCGCCCCCGCCAGCCACCCTTCTGTCCTGTGTCCACCGGGCGTGGGAGGCAGGTCCCAGATGGGGCCCCTTCCCACCTCCCTTGGGTTCACTGCCGTTCGGAGCCCACCTTCCACAGGGCGGTGAGAGCTGGCACCGGCAGAGAGGCCGCTCGGGGAAGGTTTCTGAGGCTGTTGCTGGGCTGGAGGCTGGGCAGGGCGCAGCAGGGCGCAGCAGGACGCTGGGCCAGGGCCCAGGAGACAGACTAACTCCCTGTGAGTCACCTTGGCCCCGCAGAATTGAAACAGAACAAATGTACCCAACACAGATTTCAAAACATTTAAGATCCGTACCTCGCCGACCACGGGCAGTGAAGATCGCTGCCTCTGAGGGCTGGGTGGGGGCCGTAAGCAGTGGGCCACGGCCCAGCTCGGTGGCCTGTGGGGTGTGGTCTGAGGCCCCAGTGGTTGCCCTGTTGGAAGAGGTCCAGGCCCTTGTGCTGGAGTCCGGAGTGAGGAGAGGCCTCACCCCGCTGCCCTGATCGCGGGCTTGGGCCAGCACTGGCTGCCAGAGGGCAGACTGTCTTTCCTCCACATCCCCTGCCTGTCCAGCCGGGAGACCGGGACAGAATCTGGATTGTGGGGGCCCCCCGGGGGCACACCTGACTCTGAGGGCTTGCCTTCTCTTGCCAAAGCTCACAGCGTGGATGGGTGCTCCTTCCTGCACTCTACCCCCCACTTCTGGGAACAGGGGAGCAGCCCGCCCTCTCACAAGGAGCAAACAGGACCACGTCTCCTGAGCCTCGTGCACAAGCTCCGGGAATGAGCAGATGCTGCCCCAGGAGGCAGGAAAGCTCGGTGCAGGAAGCCAGGGCCTCCCCAGACAGGTGCAGATGTGGGCACTGTGCCTGGTCCACGCATTTGTCCCAATAACACATAAGACCTGCAAACAGACGGGCTGATGCTAAAACTCAACTAGAAACAAATAATGTAAGAATTGCCAGGAAAGTTCTAGAAAGGAAGAGCGATGGGTCAGTACCAGACGGGGAGACATCATCAACTTACCACCCACTTACCAATGACCCGACACACGAAAGAGACTTTGTGAGAACAGTTTGGCACAGACAAATGGATGGACAGAGAGGTGGGTGCACAGAGAGAGGCCAGGAATGGCACCCAGCGAGGCAAAGTCCCTCTAAGCAAGAGGGAGAAGGTGGGTGACCGCCTGCAAAGCCAGGGCCTGCGGCCTCTGCCCCCTTTCCAGGACTTCCCTCTGCCTCCTTGAAACTGCTCCCTCCCACCCAGGGGCCCACCCTCCAGCAGGCCTTTTATTCAGGAAAAAGACGTGACCTTTTTATCCTGCTGAGCCCGCAGGGGTGGGGAAGATGCCTTTGTAACCTTTGGGACGGTTTTCCCACCTGGTGGGGAGACCTGCCCAGAACAAAGCCAGCCCGAGTGGGAGGAGGGCACATGAGCTCCTGGGTCCAGCCGTTTGCAGACACTGTTCCCAGGCTTTCAGTTTTTCTAGAGCAAAATAAAGGTTTCTTTATTCCTCTTGGGACAATCTGAATTGGTTCCCGAAACTTGTACCCTAACTCACAGAGATCCCACACCAAAAAAATCCGGATGGAGCAAAGATTAAAATCTAGAAATTAAGGCCAGAAAATTACTAGAAGAATCGTGGAAATCTTGCTTTTCATCACACATATTAAGCTTTTGGAATTAGAGAAATAAAGTCATTCAGCCACTACTATAAAGTTTTGCCGTAAAAAAAAACAATCAATGCTGGGAAAAAAAATCAATTTTCTCAGCCCTGGGAGAAATTCCTGTCTTACCTCGCCTCCAAATATTCCCATGCCCCCGGTCCCCCGCCTCACTGTCCGTTTAGGCCGTGTGGCTTCGAGGTGGACCCAGACGGCCTGGCAGGAGGCAGATTCCAGACCCGGAGCCAGTAGAGACCCAGGTCGGGGCTTTGTTGGCCCAACGCCTCCATCCCAGAGCCTGTCCTCCATCCCCCATGGCCCCGACTGACCAATGGGAGAGCTCTGACCACAGCGGGCAGGCTGCCCGGGGGAGGACAGGTCTTCCGAGCGCAAAGCCATGCGTTCAGATGCCTCCCTGCCCCCCTCCTTCCCTCCCCTGCCTCTGGGCTCTGCAGCTGAGGCCAGAGCTGGAAACTCCAAGGGGGGGGGCGCCCAGGAAGCCAGGGCGCCTGGTTGGGTACGGGTTGGGGGGTGCTAGGGTGTGGACCTTGGCCTCAGACAGCCCTGGCTGTGCACTGGCCTCGAGCTGTGGCTTTGGGTCGTTCCAGAATGGCCCGTCAGGCTCGGCTTTCTTATTCCTGAAAGCGGGACAGTACGGGCGCTCAGCTCAGGGCTGTGACGTGGTCTGAACTCAGTGGTGCCCAGGACGCTACTGGGAGAGCTGAGTAAGCAGGCAGGGGTGCGGGGGCTTCAGTGTGGGGATTGCGTCAGGATGCTCTGAGCCGCCGGCATGGCCAGTCCCGTCTGAGGACTCGGGGCTGGGCTCCGACTCCGGCATCGGTCATCTCGTGAGGGGATGGAGGGGAACCGTGAAGCAATAAAGAGGAGGCACGTTTACGGACAGCGGGTCCGCCCAGAACGGGAGCTGCCCCAGTACCGGGATGCACGCGGCAGGCTGGCAAGCAGGTGATGGGCACCACTGTGGGTGCAGGGAGCCTCGCCCGGCCCCGGGCCCCCGGTCCGCAAGGGGTTCTCCACTGAGAAGCCTCACCTTCCACCTTCAAAGGGCCTACTCCCACTGCTCAGTTCCTCTGAAGAACAGTCTTGTTTTGTGCTGTAGCCCGTTTCTCTCTACTTCATCCCATGTGTTTATTTTTTATTTTATTTTATTTATTTTTTAAGATTTTATTTATTTACTTGACAGAGAGAGAGAGCTAGCGAGAGAGAGTGAGCGAGTACGAGTAGGAGGGGAGGCAAGCAGAGGGAGAGCGAGAAGCAGGCTCCCCGCAGAACAAGGAGCCCAATGCGGGACTCGATCCCGGGACCCCGTGATCGTGACCTCAGCCAAAGGCAGACGCTTCACCGACTGAGCCCCCCAATCCCATGTGTTTACATAAAGAGTTGGGCCCTGGGCTCACCCTGCTTCAAGGATCAAGAACGCAGCTGCGGTGAGTGGAAAAGCACAAAACACGGTTGGGTTCAGCTTCTTGTTCGAACTCCCCAAGGAGAGAATGCTGGGACCTCCTCGGCTGGCCCAGCCAGGCCCAGGCTCACAGCGGTGGCCACCAGACTCCAGGTCAGACTCCAGGGGGGACAGAACCTCGTCAGACCCAGCGAGCGTGAAGGAGCCAACGCCCAGCACGCTCCGCCCTCGTCGGCCGCTGCTGAGAGCAGAGAGGCGGTGCCAGTCATTCGGGAGTGTGGTGTGTCACCCTCCCTCAGAGCAGATTCGGTTGTACAGCAAGACCCCGGACACAGCTCCGGGGGCCACCCTTCGGGCTGGCTGGTAAGCCACGGCACACCTGCACCATGAGCCACTCTGCTGGCATCAGGAATGAGCACAACCGGGCGTGCCAGGGTTCTGGATGAGTGAAGAAAGCAAGCGCAGAGTGGCTGGTGTGAAGTAAGGAGACCATGCCCAGGAGGGAACCCCAACCGAGGCCAGCACGGGCTGACGGCGGGAGGGCTAGGAGGCTGGGAGGCTGCTGTCATGCCCTCCTGAACTGAGCACACAGAGCTGGAATACATGGGACACGTGGTTTGCTTCTATGTATGTGCCCCATGACAGGGGCCTGGGGCCCTTGCTCCCATGGCCACATGAAAATCACACAGGCCTCCCTGCACCCCCCAGGACTGGGAAGGGCCAGAGGCATAAGGGGCCAGATCTCAGTGGTATGTCCTCATTTCAGGAGGGGGCCAAAGATAAGAAAAGGGTCTTTCGAGGTGACACAGACCAGAATTTTCCATTCCTCATCTAACAAGCTCCTTGACGCTCCAGACGCTACTGGGATGTGCCACGCAGCAGGGGACACTACTCGGACACCCGTCTGGAAAACCAGACAGACCTACGCCCAGCTGCACACTGCTCTGTGGGTCAGCACTGGCCACCGGCCTGGGCTTCTGGGGAGGAATGGCTGACATTTCTGAGCCAACAGGTGGGAGACCAGGGAGAGGATGGGGTACGTGACCTGGAGAGGCCATGCGAGTCATGTTTAGTGTCTGAAAGGCCGCTGCAGGGAGGACTCCATGGGAAGGGCGCCTGCTTCCGGCTCTCGCTCTCGACCCAACACCGTCCATCCCACCACTGCTCGCTCGAACAAGCAGACGTTGGCGCAATATAAAAAGGACCTTCTGAGCGCTTCTAACCCCCCCTTTCTAGCTGAAACTCAGCCTGTGGCTAAGCATGAACGCAGTGCTTGTCATGAGCTGGGCGGCATGCTCAGCACTCCGCAGGCACTTCATCGAACACGCACGTGGAATTCACGAGGTGGAAGCTAACGGCACACTCACTTGATAGACAAAGCAACCCAGACCCAGCTATGAGCCCGGACCCAGTCCGGCCCACAGCGGGAGCACCCGCTTCCCATGTCACGGGGCTGGTTTGCAGGCCGGGAGTGGATGAAAGGGACATGCATCCAGTGGGGACGGGCAAGAGCCGGACCCGGTGCGGGACCACATCCTCGCCAGTGAAGCTCTGCTGGGCGCGTGCCCTGCCCTCAACTGCCCAGAGAGGACACTGTTTTGGGGTGACTGTGAATTTCTGAGAACAACTGAACCTCTGTCCACTTTTCTCTCCTTTTTTCGATCTCCCGCCTGCTCCGCCATGGTCCCCACGCTCCTCTAGGGCTTGGATCTTCTGGGAGACGCTGGACCAGAGTTGCTGGGGCCTCAAAGGGAGGGAAGGATCCAGCCCAGGAAGCTGGGGGTTCAGCACCATGGACAGTGACACCAAGCTGGTGGCTGCACTGGGGACCTGGGGCTGCGGTGGGTGGACCTGGGCTGGGGGGCGACTGGGGGGGTCCCCAAGCCAGCTAGGAGCAGGCACCATTGGGAACACAACACCCCATCTCTAGACCCTTCCTGTCCTGATGAGGGGCAGGTGAGCTCCTGTAACCCGTGTGGGAGGTGCTCCCCCACCCCGCCCGCTGCTCCTGCGGCCAGCAGCCCTGCCGTCTGAAAACGGACCTGGAGAAACAGAAGCCCCCCAGAGCCACATCCTGTCTGTTCCTGGCCGTGCTGCCGCGCTGGCACCAGCTGGGCTGCCGGGAGACCCTCAATCGGATTAGGGAAACAGCCTTCCCGCTATGCCGGTCCCTTCCTGTGGACAGGGGAGGCTCCAGAAGGAGCAGGAGGGCCCTCCCCCGGGCAGCACACAGGAGGGGCACTGGGGGCCTGGCTCATTAGCCTCCAGCAGCTGGGGTGGCGAGCCACCTCTCGGTCATGCCGCCGCCTCTCGAAACCACACGGAGGCCATCTGTGCGGTGTGGCAAGCCGTCAGGGGTGCGGGCTGAAGGCCTGTTCGCCATGTTTTCAAATATCTGCTGGCTGAAAAGCCCATGAGAATGTTCAGATCACCTGCTAAGTAGCAACACACGGGTTTTAAAAATCCCTGACGAGGACAGGAGGCAGAACAGTGAGCAGGTGCGTGGCCGTCTGACCCTGGGGTGCAGGCCCCACTTTTGTGCCCGACAGAAAGGCAGGAAGGTGCCTCCGCGGTCCCCTAACACACGGAGACCATGGTCCACGTGGGGTGTGCCCAGCTCTTGTCTCCACCCACACCTCACGCCGTGACAGCGACTGTTTTCTCGCTGTGACAATGTCAGTCTCGCACGGTGGCTCCCATTTTGTAAGAACTCAAATAGGAGCTGAATTTGATCAGATCTGCTAAGCCTTTCGTGTGCATTTTCCTGATGTGCAGGGAATTAACGTGACTCTGAGGGATGACACGTGGTGCCAACTCAGCACAGAACGTTCTAGAGATTTTGCAGGTGCCTTTGATAGAGTTCGAGACATCAAAGCTCTTCTCCATGCCAGGAAAACATGGGGACCTGGTCTTGATCAAGACCCCGGGTGGGTTGGGGGGGCCACACCCGGATGCCGGGGGGTGGGGCTCTAGGGAGTTCAGCAGACCCCTCAGCCGTGCCTGACACTGGGGCTCGGTGAGACGGGGAGCTCATGTGCTATAGGGCGGAGAGTCCAAGCCGGAGCAGGAGCAGACATTGAGGGCACTTGAGCAGCGTGGTCAGGAGAGTGGTGGGGAGCCAGGGCTCGCCGGGGACCGTCCTCCTCCTCCTCTGCCCTGTTCTCTGTGCTCCCGGCATCGCCCGCAGGTGAACCCGAGACCTTCAGTGTTTTCTTGCCACGTCATTGTGTGGGCAGTTCAGCAAATATCCTGTCCTTCCCAATTTCAAATTACCGTCCCCTGGCAGAGTTGGTCACTGGGCTCCCGTGGACATCTGGCTCTGTACCCAGCATCTGTGCTCCTTTCAATAGAATTAGTGCTCCGTCCCTGCTTTAGGTGAATCTGATTATGGTGGACCCGGATTGCGGTGGCCGGTGTGAGGGAGGAGGGCGGGGAGCGGCCGCCCGCACTCCCAAGCCTACCTAGGGCTGCACGTGGCTCTGCTTTCTCCCCAAGCTGGCCAGCTCCGGGCCTGCGGGGACCCCGTGCTCTGGCTTCACACCCAGCAGCGATACTCCAGCCAGGCTTCCTCTGGGGCCTCTACCAGGGACGGCTGTGACCTCAGAAACAGTGCCGGGGTCCCCTGCCACGGCTCCCACCCAGCCCCACTCAACGAGAGGCCTGGCTGTAGTTCTCAGCTAAGTAAGCAGGAACGCTGACTGCCCAGTGTCCCCAAAGCAGACCTCCGGATGACCATTCTTCCTTCCATCCCCTAGAGAACATGGCCACGTGACCAATGGGGCCCCACTCTGCTTCCCCCCTTTCAGCCACAGACTCTGAAACAGTAAACAGGCCTGGCGGACCCGAGACGTGCCGTCCTCTGTGCAGGAGATGGCCACTGTGGCGAGAAGGGTCCAGCTTTCTGTTTCTAGATGGAGAAAAGCAAGGCAGCCAGGATCTGGGCCGTGCCAAACGGCCTGAGCACGTCCATTCTCAGGCTGGGCCTGCTTCTTGTCTGTAAAGAAGGGGGTGGGCTGGTCCATCTTGAAGACCCTTGTCCTCAGGAATGGGCACAGCTTGAAGACCAGGACAAACACGGTCTGTGGCACAAGGGCGGTTTGCCGGCAGGACCCCACTGCCCTGGGGCTGGATGCCTGGCGTGGTTGGCGCTCCAAGCCCACGAGAGCCAGTGGGGCTGATTGGCTCCGGGAAGCCTCGTGGTCCCGAGAACCCAGACAAGCGGCGGGAGGCGTTGCCGAGATCTCCCAGGCATCCAGCTCGGGCACCAGCAGCCCTCCTCTGTCTTGCAGGAGCGCAGTGGCAGCTGAGGCAGTGCGAGGGGACCAGGCTGTGCCTGGGCCTCCCTGTGACTCAGGCTGTCAGCTGGATGCAGGCCCGGGGCAGCAACTTCTCCCCGGTTTGGGGATCACAGGCTGAAGCAGCGACACGTCCTGCCCCGGCGTCTCCCCTCGGTTGTCTCAGCACCTCGGGCTGTACCCTCCCTCGTGTCCCCCATGTCCTCCGTCCTCTGATTGCACCAGGTGCCCAGGTCCACTTTGTCTGACCTTCGAGGGCATTGACTGAGCGTCTGCTGTGTGCAGGGCAGTCTGCACAGACTGAGGTGAGCGTGGAGGACAGGCGAACACACACGACTCAGTGGTGAGCGTGAGGCAGTCTGGTGGGGACAAGGGGCTGCTTTCTGGAGGAGGAATCTTTATGCGGAGTCCTGAGAGATGAGGGGCACGAATGGGCGAGAGAAAGGAGAGGGGCCTCAGGAGCCTATGGGGGTTGGGCGGGGGTCACATCGCAGAAGTCCATCGCAGAAGCAAGAGGAGGGGGTGAAGAAGGTGGGTAGAGCCTGGGGGCAAGCAGGGGCCCGGGCCTGGGGAGTGGCCATGGTGGCCTGCGTTGGGGTGGTGCCCATGGGGATGGACGCAGCGGACGGTTGGGGGAAACTGGGGGGCTGAGGCCGGACCCAGGGTTGGGTGGATGTGGGGTCAGTGGCAGGCAGGAGGCAGTCAGCATGAGGTCAGGAGGGGACCCAGTGAGACTCTCGGCCTCGGAGGCGCGTCTCCTGTCTTACTGACCCCCCACGCGGGCGTCTGCGCTCTAACGCCCTCCCAGGTTAGAGGCCCCCCACAGCCTCCTCCAACAAGGTGAGTCTCTTTCTTGTGCAAACGTGTCAGCAGAGAGGCTTCCCCTGGCATCTGCCGAGCCCGTCTTCCCGGAGCCTTTCCTCCGAGCCACCTGCCGCCGTCAGTGTGCGTCCCCGCAGCGACCTCCCAGACCAGGCGTTCGCGAAGCAGGATTTGTTCTGCTTTGCTGGAGTCGGAGAAAACCGCAGCGCAGGTTTATCCTGGACGAGCGGCAGGATGCGGGCAGAGGCGGGCAGAGGGCGCGAGCTCACTGCCTCCATCGGCCACTGCGACGCGCTGGACGCCGGCCAGGCTGCGGCCGCGATGGACCCAGTCCTCGCTCCCGCTGTTGCTGACGCACATCTCCCACTACTGACCCAGGTGCAAACCGCGACCTCTGGGAGGTCTATTCCAGGCGTGCAGCCGTCTGGGGGCATTTACCCAGGCTCCTTCGGGGCGACCTTCTACTGCCCTGTAGATCCCGGCCCCTACGCAGTGAGATGAGTTTTCTCTGACGGCTCTGAAACGGCCTTGGCCTGCCGGTGCACCTGCTCCCTGTGCCGGCCGGGCGGGTGGGCAGATCGCATTCAAAGGTGCTGATGTGGTCACTGTGGAGCAGTCAGCGCCGGAGGTCTCAGCTTCTCGTGGCCGGTCTGTTGTTATCCGCAAACTCAGCCACAGGGAGACACAGTCTCACCAACACAGAAGCTACGGGGGAAAACCCACAGCTCTGCGGGGACTGAGTGGAGACAGAGCGTTCTTACAACTGGAAAAACAACTCAGAGGCTACCCTCTGGGCTGCGAGACATCTGGTCAACGTGGCTGCTTCTGGACAAGCCCCATGGCTGGTTCCGGCCCTCTGTGCCTGCTCTGGCCCCAGACCAGCTGCCACCTGCCCCCACATGCCCCGCAGTGGCACGTTTGCCCCCCTGAGTCTTTGCCATCCTCAGGACCTCCTGGGGTCCTGAGAGCTGGCCTTCCCAATTGTCATGGGCAGCCCTGGCCTTGTGGTGTCCGCTTGGGGCCAGGTACTCCACTAGATATCCCAGGCCATGAGGCAACTGTCACGGGTCCCTCCACTAACGAGACTGTGCCATGAACTCGCCAGCTGGTGGCCCGTGGAGGAGGGCCCTCCAAGACCGCTGACGGTTTCCGGCACCCTGGACACACACCTTTCGCAACGTGGTCGGCCACCCCTCCCGCAAAGACACGGAGTCTGTGGTCCACCCCCCACTGGCCTGGCTCTGACCTGGGGCATGCAGGGGAAGTGCTGTCTTCTGAGCCAGGCCTCACGTTTCCCACTCTCATTCCCTCAGAACGTGGCTACCACATGTGAGGAAACCCTGATTTGTCTCCTGCACAGCGAGGCCTGGGCAAGAAGCAGCCCAACCTGCAGACCGGTGAGTGAGGTCGTCTCGGACTCATCCAGGCCCGTGGAGCCCCCAGACGTCAGCAGCCACGGGAGGGAGCCCGGCTCGGAGCAGCTGAGCCAGCCGCACGGAAATCCGAATCAGTGCAGGCAGCGCCGTTGCTGGAGCCCGCAGGCGTGGGGCTGTTTCGTCACGCAGCAGAGCTAGCTGATACGCTGCCTCAGACGGAGCCCTGCGCTTTCCGATTTACCAGCCCCACCGCCGCATCTTCTCTTTGGAAAGAAACACCCCTCGTGTCAGTAAAAGTCACGCCCCAGGCGCTGCCAGGAGGCCCGAGGAGGCAGTGGGAGTGTCGTGTGCAGCTCACTGGGCTGTCCTACCCCAGGATCTGGGGCTGCTTTTGTAAAGACGACTCACGGCCTGCAGTGTGTCCCCCCGGCGGTGCCACAGAGCCGGATGAGGGGCGCGAAGGAGGCAGGAGATGGTTTTCTTTCGTTTTTATCCCCGTGGAGAGAGGCTGGCCCACGGCTCTGACGTCTTGAGGCAGCCGCAGCGTGCCACTAACCCTTGAGGGAGGACAGTCAGCTCCGTGCTGCCGGGTCGAGCTCAAGTGCAAAGTCAAACTCGCGTGAGCCCCGGGCAGCCGAGCCTGGCCGGGGGGATGGATGGGGTTTGCGGATGTCTAAGGGGGATCTTCCCTCCATCCCTACAATCAGCAAATGTTCATGCTGCACTCGCCTCCTTGTCATGGTATCTGAGTGTTCCTGTGTGTGTACACACGTGTGCATGCACGTGTTGGGACGACGTGTGTGTGCGTGTCTCTGTGGGCCCGTGTGTGACCGTGTGTGTGTGTCTCCATGCCCGTGTGTGAGTGTGTGTGAGCTTAGCTGCCATGTGTGCTCCTGTTTTGCTTCGGCTCATGCAGAACCAGGGAAGTCACTTGAACATGGAAACATCTCCCGATGGTGAGGGGCCTGGGGGCCTCGGCCTCCCACCTTCACCCTGTTGCCCTGCAGGTTCTGAGCAGAAGCCCCTGCCTCCTGGACCGGCTGCCGCCAAAGGCACGTGTTTCAGAACAAACTTTCCCCCAGCGAATACTGGGCCTTTGTAATCATGCTGGTTTCTGCTGAGAAACGAAAACCTGCAGATGGAGGGGGTAAGGGCAAGGCTCTGAAGACCAGGATCTGCAGTCAGGAGAGTGGCCAAACACGGGGTCCAAATCTGGCGTGCAGACCAGCCCCCTTGAAGAAAACTGACCCCGAAACAGGAATTGGCTGGAGCCCCAGTTCTCAGGCAACTCCTCGTCAATTTGCGCTCCTGGCTGGGGGCCGCCTGGCTCCTCTCACAGCCTCACAGGCCCCTGCCTGGCGTTCTGCCCCCTGCCCATCCTGTGCATTTCCTCTTTCACCCTCTGACACCAGCCTTAGGGGTGCACTCGCCTCACCCAGAGGGGAGCTATCCTGTGCCCCCCAGGTTCATAGCTGCAGTCTAGCTCCCAAGGACATAATGTAAGGAGGTGAGGTCTTCAGGGGTGATTAGGTCACAAGGGTGAAGCCCCCACAATGGGATGGGTGCCCTTATAACAGAGACCCCAGAGAGCTCCCGCACCCCTTCCACCGCATGAAGACATGGCAAGAAGATGCCATGACGATCAGGGAGTTGGGGTCTCGCCAGACACCAGGTCCACCAGTGTCCTTGTCTTGGACCTCAGCCTCCAGAGTGGGGAGGTACATATGTCCCTTGCCAAGAAGCCCCTGGTCTCTGTTGGAGTGGATGGACAGAGCGGATGGATGGAGTGGATGGATGGGTGGCTAGAGCAGATGGATGGAGTGGACGGACAGAGCAGACGGACAGAGTGGCTAGAGCAGACGGATGGAGCAGATGGACGGAGCGGCTAGAGCGGATGGAGACAGCTCCAAGTGGCTGTGCGCCTGCCAACGGAGCTGTCTCAGTGCCTGCCTGCCGCGGAAGCACAGGGCATGGGAGCCACTGTCCTCCGTGCAGGATGGAGGCCGCCCGTGGAGGCCACCCGGCCTCGTGGGGAGGCTGTTCCCTGAGCCGGCATCTCATCCTGGGGCCACTCCCCCTGCGTCATCCCTCCACCCATGAAGGGAGTCTTATCTCCTTTCTAATAAGGTGTTTGTCGCAAAGACGTAATTGGTGCATTTGTTAACACTTGGAGGGCTTCAAGTGACACTGGGGTCTTTGTTGCTGAGTGGGGATCTAGCTGAACCACGACCGGCCTCCATGGGAAGCAAAGAGGCATTGGCTCTCTCCCCCGCCTGGTGCTGCCCCGTGTGCCCACCTCCTCCACGAGGGGCCGCGATGGCGATCTTTGTAACTGACCAGGGCTGGCCGGGGCGCAGGACTGCTTGAGCTCCGGGTGTGGACAGGAACACGTGGGGACGGGCTGACCTCTCTGGCACAGACGGAGCTGGGTTCATCCTCTCTCCGGGCAGGTAGGAGTGGGTCAGGCTGGAGTGAGAACTCCTGATTCTTCTGGTTGGCACATGGCTGTTACGATGGACATGCGTGCGTTGCTGCCCGCACCCGGAGTTCGCAGCGTGGGGACAGAGCCCGGCCCCCGCAAACCCCTCAAGGGCTTCCCGTGTGAATGAGCAAGGAGATGAGGGGCCATCCGCTCGGGCCCCTGCGACAAAGGGCACAGCCCGAGTGGCTTACGAACAACATAGACCTATTTCTCACAGCTCTGGACGCTGGGGTTGAGATAAGGGCTCTGGTTATAGACGGCCCCCTGCTTGGGTCCTCCCAGGGCTGGAAGGGGACGAGGGGACTCTCTGGCCTCTTCGTATGGGGACGCTAACCCCATCACGGGGGCCCCACCCCCGTGGCCTGATCACCTCTCAGGGGCCCCACCTCCTGATACCATCACCCAGGGTGGGGGGTTAGAGTTTCAACATAGGATTTCGAGGATGGGGGAGAGAAAAGCGCAGCCCCCAGGTCACCCCCAAAACAGGACGTGTGCACGGAACATTCAAAATGACCCATGAAAGAGTCGTGCCAGCAACTGAAGCCCTCCTGTAAGAACAAAGGGGCAGGAAGCCCCTTCGCAAAACACGGTAAGCATGTCAGGGGCCCCCAGAAGCCTGTGCTTGGGCCACGCCTTCTGGAAACAGCGCTGGCCTTCTCTGCACCCCCCATGAACCTCGCGCCGGAGTGTGAGTGACCAGGGCTGGAGGTGACAGAGGTTTCATGATGGTGGGAGGCCCACAGGGCGTGCGCCAGGGACAGCACCCTCCTCTCTTGCCCCATCACCCCCCCAGTCTCATAAATGAACCAGAGTTATGCCAAGGAGCTAAGCCCTGAGGACAGGATGCTGGGGGGCACCAGGGATAAGCACAGATGTGACTCAGACAGACCTGATTCACAGCCCCTCACGGCTGCGTGTCTGACCAGTGGCGTCCCCACCCGGGACATCGCCTGATCTGTAAGTGGGGACAGTCCCAGGACCCAGAAGGAGGCTGTCATCAGTGGTATGAGCCACGCCGGGTGGGGGGTCGCAGGGCTTTGCTGAGATAATATGTCCGTGACATGTTTGCCACCGTCACGTCTGCTCAGCCCACTCAGAGCTCCCCTCGCTGCTGAGGCCCCAAGTCAAGAGAGGCTGTCCGAGGGTGGTGGCCCCCCATCCCGGAGGTGCCCACCTGCATCCTCGGCGAAGTGGACCCCATGGCCTGGCTTCCCAGAGCTTCTCTTCCCAGCCTGGGGTGCTGGAACGGCGAGGGACCAAGGACCACCGTGGGGGGGGGCCCTCCGGCAGGGTCTCTGCTCACGGCCGCAGAGAGGGGCGTGGGCGTGCATCAACCAACGGCCTCCCCGGAACCAGCTGCTTCCCTCCCCCTAATTAGCGTTAACAACGTCCCCCCAGAGCTGTGACTCTGAAGGGGCCTCTGGCCGCCTTCCCGAGGACTGAGGAGGCCGCTTCTGTTATGACTGGTGATCAGACTCATTTTCTCTGACAGATCTTCTCCCCGAAAGATATTCACGCCCTGTTTGTGACATTTAAATTACTCGGAATTTGCAAGTCCAATGCCGGTGTGAATATTCATGGCTGTGTTACCCTCGCGGTTCTCTTCTCCGTGGCTCCGAGGACACAGTCCGCCTCGGGTGCCACGCCTCTCCGCAGTGATGTGACAGGTCCTCCTGACCCTGTGGTGGCTTCTCACCAGAGAATGTTCTGGAACCTGAACGCCACTGAGGTCCCTTCCACGCGCTGTCAGCACAGTCCCCATGGCCGCCCCACGGTGATCTTGACAGGCTGGGAGACAGAGTCCAGGAAGGGCAGGAGGGGGGAATGCAGGAGCAGAGCCGGGGTGGACAGGAGTGGACTGCTCAGGCCTCTGTTTGACCTGCTTTTCTTCAACCATGGGAGGCTGTGAAGGGCTTCAGCACAGACCCGGGGCTCCTCTGACCTCGGCCGTGGTTGGGCCCCTGGGAGCAGGACAAGCTGTGGGCTCCCCCAAAACACTCTAGGCCTTTCTCGTCCGTCACCCGATGTGGAGCAGACAGCCTCGGGGAGGCTCTCCCCAGTGGCAATGGGTGCTGACCAAGGGCCATGGTGCCCCACCTGTGAGCCTGGACAGTCAGAGGGAGCCAGGGGGCCACACCCCCGGCCACGTCCGACCTTCCGTGGAGGCTGTATGACCCGGCCAGCCTGAGGCTGATCTGCACGATGGTGGGCCCCGTCCCTTCCTGCCCATGGGGCCTCTGGGCAGAACAGCTTGGCAGTTCCTCAAACAGTATAATTAGCAAAAAGAACTAGCATGTGGCCCAGCACTGCCAATCTGGGTATGTCCCCCAAGGAACTGAAAGCAGGGGCTCAGAGAGATGTTTGCACGCCCACGTTCACAGTAGCGCCATTCACAACAGCCCAAGGGTCCGTCCGCAGACGGATGCGTGAGCAAAGAGCAGCATCCACACTGCGGGGTGGGATTCAGCCTGAAAAAGGAAGGAGTTCTGACTCCTGCTTCCACACGGGTGACCCTGTGCTGAGGGAAGGAGGCCAGTCACAGCAGCACGAAGACTTGCTTCACCTTACAGGGGTTCCTGGAGGAGCCAAATTCAAGGAGAGAGAGACGGTGGCCGCCAGGCACTGGGGGAGGCAGGCGGGAGTGCCTGCTTCACGGGGACAGAGTCAGTTCCGCAACACGAAGGGAGTCCTGGAGATGGATGACGGCGGCGGTCACGCAACCGTGTGAACGTGCCTAGTAGCCCTGAACTATGCTCTTAAAGACGGTTAAGAGAGTGACTTTCATGTACATTTTATCACATTAAAAAATTGGAAGAAAACTCCAAAATATATGAAGATCTCTTAAAACCCCCAATAAGAAAACAAATATCTCAAAAAGTGGGTGAAGGATGTGAACAGACACCTCGTCAAAGAAGGTAAACGGATGACAGAATTAACAGGCTTCACGTCGTACGTCGTTAGGGAGCTGCTCATTAAAACAACAGCGAGACCCGGCGCCCGGCAGCTCCGTCGGGGAAGCATCTGTCTTCTGCTCGGGTCATGGCCTCGGGGTCCTGGGATCGAGCTCCACGTCGGGCTCCCTGCTCAGCGGGGAGTCCGCTTCTCCCTCTGCCTCTCCTGCTCCCCCTGCCTTATGCTCTCTCTCTAATAAATAAACAAAATATTAAGAAGCCCCAACAATGAGATAAAACCTGTGTGGCTGAAATAAGAACCGACGGCACCAAACGCGGGCCGGGACGCGGGCAGCAGGTGCTCTCACGTGTCGCTGGCGGGAGCGCGACACAGCACGGCCTCTCCGGAAGGCAGTGGGGTGGTTTCTCACAAAACGAAACGTACGGCCACCATACGATCCAGCAACCTGTCTCCTGTTCACCCAGAGGCGCAGACGACATCTGTCCACACAAAAACCCGCCCACGGGTGTTTACGGCAGCTGATTCCAGAATCACCAAAACTCAAGCAACCACGATGCCCGTCAGCCGGTGATGGTAAACTGTGAACCCTCCAGACCACGGAGCACTATTCAGGGCTAACGAGAAAGGAGCTGCCCACTCATGAAAACCCACGAGGGGATGAGCGAGTGAGAGAAGCCCTCTGAACAGGCCACACGCGGCTTGATGCCGACTCCGTGACATTCTGGCACGACTCTGTTAATGGTGAAGATGTGACTGGCTTCTGGGTACAATTCCACCGCACTCTTCAGATGTTTGGAAACAGTTACTGGGTCGCCTTAGCTCCTCATTCCCACTGCTGTCCTAGCCCTCCCCCCCGCCGGGTCACCTTCCTCAGGACACACCCAGTTGCATTTAAAGCGGGCACATCAGACGATTAAGAGCTAAGCCAGGAGCTGCCAGTTGCCCCTGGTGAACAGGTGTGCCCACCAAGCCCTGACCAGACAGACACCAGGAGCCGCTGTCCTCGGTGGGCACAGGGCTCCTCTCCCCAGCCCCTCGACCTGGGCTCGGTCTCTCCCTGGTGATGCACAACAGCCTACCCACCACGTCCGCTTGACTGGGGCGGGCAGGGGTCCTTCCCCCACCCCAGGGTGCAGGATCAGCTGTGTCTGGGCTAATGGTTCCAGAGGCCCCTGAGGGGACCAGAGGCCTCTGACCGAGCTGCGGGAGAGGCTGCCCACCCCGCTCCTTGCAGGTGCTGCCCTCACCTCCGCTGGCCAGCCGCCGGAGAGCTCTCACCCTTCACCATCCCTGAGGCCTCACCCTCACCCTGCCAGCCGCTGCCCACACTGACCCAGCCCAAGCTGAGCACCGGGACCTCCCCCAAAGACGCCCATTGCTGGGGGAGCGGAACCTGCCCCCCGAGGCCCCAGGAGGGGGACAGTCCTGTGGTGTGGGCCTCAGAAGCCGCCGGGGGTGGGGGCAGTGGAGCTGGGCAGGCGGTGCCCCCACACCTGCACACAGCATCACCAGGAGCCCTCCTCCCGGGCCCAAGGGTGGGGGCCTGATGTTGGGGACAGTCCTGGGGGGGGTCTCAGCCTGTGTCACCATGCCTCACAGCCTGCCAGGGAAATGGTCCCAAACCAACGAGGACCTAAACCCTAAACGTCTACTCAATAAGTTTGGGAGTACCAGGGCCCCCCCACCTGGCACTCAGGGGGCCCCCTGCCCAGTGTGTCTGAGATGCACATCTGGGAGCCCTCAATCCCGGGCCCAGGGGGACTGGTCACCCTCCTCCAGGCCACTGGGGCTGAGCTCCCGCTGTCGCTCTTGCCCCGTGCATGGCCCTCGGGCTGAGCTCAGGTCCCACACGGGGCTCATGGACGTCCCGGCGCTGGTCAGCTTGGTGCAGGTGGCCGGGGCAGTGGTGCCCTCGGGCCGAGCTCTCGGGCCCCTTCAGCCTTCCCTGTGGCTTCTTCCCCACAGCCTCCCGGCCTCACACCAAGGCCCGGGCCCCGGTGGGTGCGTGAGCACTGCCCCCCCACCCCATAGGGGAGGAAGCTGAGGGCTTGGCTGCGGGCTGAGGCCTAGGGTGGACGCTCGAGGCTCTCAGGCCCTCAACGGACACTTGTCCTCGGATCCACAGGACCAGGGCAGGGAGGCTGGACATTTGAGGCTCACAGGCTGGGACGCCAGGGTGTCCAGGACCGCTTGCGTGGTGAGCGGTGCTCTCCTTCTCTCAGGCGTCACCACATATCCCTTCCCCGAATCACCTGCCCTCCCCCTCCCCCTGGACGCATGGCCACCCTGTCTCCCGCCTGGCCACCCTGAGCTCCGCCCGGGCTGCTGAGCGCTGCTCCCGGTGACTGGACTGGGGCAGGGCCTGACCCCTGGGCTGTGCCTGGGTGGGCACCTGGACAGAGGGGTCCCTGGGGACACGGAGGCCTCCCCGCTGCGGAGGGCTCACGCCAGCCCTCCTGCAGGCCGTGCCGCGTCTGACCTGAGTCGCCCCGGCCCCGGGCTCACACACAGAGCCGGTCTGAGGAGCAACGTTATCTGCAGCAGGGCTCTCATCCGGCCCCGTGTGGAAATGCGGCCAAGCACTGGCGGGCAGTTAAAGCCACAAACGGCTTCAATTCTTACTGAAATGCAAACAGCTCTGCAGAGGGGATGTTGAGAAATGAGCCCTCTGCAATTTTTAGAAACCAGACAGCAAAAACTTGTGAGCGGACTGTTGGAAACGGAAGCTCTGCTCACCCGCGGGTGGGCCGTCCGAGGGGCCGTCCCCCAGGTGAACTTCGGCAACTTGCTGACCCCACTCGGCAGTCAGAGCTGCCTTGTCTGGCTCTGCCCTTATGACTCACTGAGGGAGCAGAGCACAGGGATGGGTGCACAGGAGCCGCGAGGTTGATGGATGGAGGGCTTCATGGAGGAGGCGACTCTGGGCCCAGCTGAGCAAGTGGGGGAACATGGGCATCTAGAGGGAGGTGAGAGCACAAATGTCACGGAACCCGAACCTTCCTTCCACTGGATTAAAGTGTGGGCACTGGGAGAATACAGGGCGCGGTGATCCACCCACTTTCCCAGACTTGAAAGCCGCTCACCCCTTCCTCCAGGAAGTCCTCCCTGCTGCTCCACCTCACACCACTCATAAGTCAATGTTGCTCTTCCTTGTCCTTGTAGGGAGCCCCGGGAGGGGTGCAAAGAGCCGGACTGGTCCCGTGTGCACTCTTTATGTGCTGGGGGCTTTGGGCAACCCCAGGGCTGTGTGGGGACCATTGGATGCTGCCCAGTGAACAACACAGGGGGTTGGGTGCTGGGTTGCCCTGCACTGGCCACAGAACCAGGGGCCCAGGACACAAACGTGGCTGTCTGTCCCTTGGCCCACACTGCTGGCCTTGCCCAGGAGCCAGACCCAGCTGGTCCGGGGCAACATCTCTCCTTAGACCCTGAGGAAGGATCCAGGCCTCTTTAGAATTAACTCGGGGCGGCTTCCTGGGCACCCACGCCTGCCTGCCCTGGGGTGGTGCCTCTCAGCTCCACCGTGGCCCTCGGCCCTCGGGAAGCTCCTGCAGACCGAGGCTCGGGGCTGTGGATTCCCAGGCCTGGGGCCGTTTGCCACGAAGGCTTGCAGGGTCCACGACTTCCAGCCTAAGCCTCTCCCTCCAGCCTCCCTGGGTACGCGTCCTTGTGGAAACGCACGTGCAGCCGCCCCATCTGTGCTGCTTGCAACAGTCTCTCCAGCGCCAGCCCGGGGCTCAGAGCTGTGGGCCAGCGGCCACGAGTGGTGACACTCATCGGAGCCCTTCCGTTGAGCGCCAGTGGCCTCCCCGAGCGCAGAAGTTGGCCCCAGACCTGCCTGCTGGATGGGCTCTGTCAGGGAGGGAGGCTGTGGTTCCCGGCAGGGACAACCTTATTTCTTTTCGGTGGCAGAGGCAAGCCGTTGGTGTCTCACCGTGCTCCGGCACTCGGACCCACCTGTTCCCGGAACCGCGGCCGGGCTGGCTGGACCCCGCCCTCCTAACCCCTGCTGATTGCTGCCCTCTGTGCGTTCCAGGACCGTGCTGACGGGCGGCTCGGGGAGACCGCAGGGGTGGCCGATGGAGAGATGTCCGCCCACAGTGAAGAGTCCGAGGGCCTGTGGGGGGACCAGGGGGCCTTCACGGGGCCTCGTGAGGGGAAGGACGTGACCGGACCTTGTTTCCCAACCAGATCAGATGGTCTCTCTGGGACTCGAGGAGCACCTCTGGGACCAGGGAGCACAGGTGAGGCTGCGACCCTCGTTCCTGCCACGTACTCCTCAGGAGCACCGGAGCCCACCCTCCAGCCCGTCAGCGTCGCCGAAGGAGAGGCGGGAGGGACCCACGCATGGCCTCTGGCTTGCAGGCCACCTCTGTGCCGCTCACGGGCATCTGGCAGCACTGCGGCCCCGCTCGGCAGTAAGGGAAAAGCTGGCCTCCTGGCTGCACTTAGGTGGCCCCATTATTGGGAGAGCATGGTACCACTTGACCCCCAAATCAGCAATCAATAATGAAGAATAGCAATGAAGAAAGCTCTCGACGCTTGGGAAGCACTTGGCCGGTCTCTAGCGCCCGCACTGCGCAGGACAGCTGGCCTCTCCAGGGCCCAGCTTGTAGGTGGCAGGGGACAGCAGGCGGGACACGTGATGAGAGTGAGGGGCGGCCTGGGCCTGTCGCCTCCAGCCCCCCAGGCCAGGCACCTCTGGGGTTTCCTTCATAAAGAGCCTGTCCTTCTGGGTTCCCCTCTCCCGCAGTGGCCGTTTCTCCAGGGCAGGAGGAACGAAAACACATTTAATTTATTGCTGATAGAAGTGAAAATCCCCGAGAGTGGGGGCCAAGCTGCTGGGACCTCCTGGAGAGCTGTTCTGCTCGCGTCCTGGCATGCGCTTGGGTCGTAACCCTGGTGACTCCAGCTCACAATGTCATGGAAGGGGCCGGGCAGTTGACCCAGGGATGCCCCATCTATCTTGTGAATTAGTTAATAAGGTCAGGGAAGGATTCCATTAAAACTCAGCAGGAGGTCCTCCAGAAAGGGCTGGAAGAGGTTCTGAATGCTTTAAATGCCAACTAAGAAGCCCCCCCTTGGGGCCGGGATGAGGTTGCCTGTGACCGCCGCCCCCATGCTGCTGACCAGCTGAGACTTGGTGGACTGTGCCTCCTTTCAGCTCCCGCCTGGTCAAGCGCTGGGGTTGGGACAGGGTACGAGATCCCTTGGCTCTTTTGGGAACCACTGGGCGCAGGCAGGGGATGGGGCAGGGGTTTGGGGCTGGAGGCAGAGCCACCAGGAGCCCTCCCATGCCTGGGGCAGGGAACTCAGGCGGGTGGCGGGGGCATGCGTGCACCGGGGTGAAGAGAGCCGGGGATCCTGACCACACCCCAGCCTCACTGCCTGTTGCCCCCGTTTCCAGCTTGCCCTCAGGCCAGAGCAACCTCCCGACCAGGGTCCCAGCATCCGCGCCTGCCCCCTGGCCCGCCCAGTGCAGCAGAGCCATCTCAGGTCTCCGTCCCAGGAGTAAGCCAAGACCTGCTCTGCACACGTGTCCCTTTGGGCTTCATAGTGGCTATGTGGAGGCACCTTCATGGGGCCCCTGACCCAGGCTCGGTGACCCGCAGGTGCGCTGAATGTTACGGGCCTGGAGCAGAAGCATGGACCTGGAAGCAGCCCGACAGTCATGGGCGCCCGTCCCCTGCGGGGTCACGAGGGCCATCTGAGCTCCACTTCGGCTCATCACAGTGTCAGACAGGAGCTGGAAACCTGAAGACCTTCCAGCCAAGAGTCAAGTGCCTGACCCGGTGCAGGCAGGTAGGACACCTGGCGGGGCTGGGGCGGGGTACTGAGGTTGGTACCAGGGAAGCCTTTTCCACCCCAGGCCAGATGGCCACAGGGAGCGGGCAGTGACAGCCCAGCAGTCCCATGTGGAGACAGCGCCCACCGCACAGCAGGGAGGAGACGGAGGACACGTGCCCCGAACTCACTTGCCGCCTCCTGCCGCCTCCTCCTGGGTCTCCCATGGGCCTCGCCTGGCTGGCTCAGGGCCGGTGGACAGAGGAGGTGGGGGGCTGGGGGGAGGGGTGGACGGACGCCGCCCATGCTGCTGCCTCGGTGGGAAGATGGGTTTGCCCTGCCAGCCTCACCGGTCACTACTGGCATCCTGAACGATTACAGATGGAAGGGGCCCTGGGCACGCCTGACCTTGGTCCTCTTCCTCCCTATGCTCCACCCCCACCCCAGCCAGGGGCTGAGTCTGTGCAGGGGGGCCAGAGGCATTTCCTCAGCTGGAGACGCCCAGAGCACGGCCCTGTCTCGGCTGGTCCGGGGCTGTCGGAGCAACCTCGTCGGAGGGCTGTGAGGTCCGCGTGCATCCCCTCCCTGTCCCTGCTCGTGCGTTTATCGAGGGGCCCGGCTCCTGCTCTGCAGCTGGGCCTGGGGGACCAGTCACGTGCTCAAGAGACACAGTGCTGTGTCTGCACCGGAAGTGAGCCCCCCCCGCCCCTGGACTGGCAGCCCCAGTCCCACCTTCTGCTTCTGTCCTGAACTGTGGTCTGGTGGAGTCATTACACCAAAACATATGTCCAGGTCCCACCCCCAGAACATGTGAGTGTAAGCTTACTTGGAAAAAGGGTCTTTACAGATGCAATTAAGGACACCGAGATGAGGTCATGCTGAATTAGGGTGGCCCTACATCCAACGACAGGTGTCCTTATAATCGAAGAGGAGACACACAGACAGAGGAGACACCACGTGAAGACAGGCAGAGACCGGAGGGACGCCCGGGGCCACCGGAAGCTGGCAGCAGCAGGAAGGACCCTCCTCTAGGGCCACGAGGGAGCGCGGCCCTGCCCACACCTTGGTTTCAGACTTCTGGCCTCCAGAGCTGTGAGGGGCTAGGCTTCCGCAGTGTGAGTAGCGTGGTCTGTGGTCCTTTGTTACCATGGCCCCAGGGCTCAGGAGACCCTCTCGACAGACAGAAGCAGAAAAGGTGCTTGGGTACAGCCTTTTCCAAACATGAGTATCTGCCCCTGGCGGTTTTAATCGGATCACCAGATCTGACATAAATGTAGGTATTTTAATACATGAGATGGGCGTCTTTTAAACAAGCTGTCAGGAAAATGAATTGCAGGAAGTTGAACGGGTGTGAACCTTGTCTAAGTGCCCTGCGATTATCTGGGTCTAGTGTGCGGGCAAGTGTGACGGGGGTGCCTCACAGGAGCCTCGCTGCTCCGGAAAAACCTCCTGCGGCTGGGGCACGCTTCCCGACCACCGACCCCCGCTCAAGCATCTGTCCGGAAGCCTGCTATAGCTGGCTCGTGCTTTCCCCAATCTTCAGAGCCTCTGAGGGTGGAACGGGCCCCCTGGGACCTGTACCCTTCCCAGCCCCTGGCCTGGCAAGTGCCCCGCTCCCTCCTCAAACTGCACCCGGCACCAAGGCAGAGCAGGTGTCCCCCAGGTGGGCTCGAGTCCCCGGAGGACAGCTGGCTGCAGCCAACGGGCCTCGGGGCAGGGCAGAGCCTAGGGCCCAGGCATTTGCCAGCCTGTGGGGGACAGAGGGGCCTCTGGGCTGACCACCTTCCTTCCTGCCTCACGTGGGCATCACGGCAAGCACTGCACAGGACTGGCCAGCCCCAGCGGCTCGACGCCTTGCTCACACAGGCTCCTGTCTGCATTGTCTCACCATCCTGTCTCCTGCCCTGGACCCTGGTGCCTGTGCTCCTGGCCTGCTGTCTCGGGAAGACGGGCTGACCTCCTGGAGCCACCAGACAGCGAGCGTGCGCCAGAAGCTGGTTTTACAGACGTGTCAACACCGTTCGGTGGCTGGGCCTGCCCCCGCCCCCCGGGCCCCTCCCCGGAGTGGGGAAGATAAAGCAGGGAGGTGACGGGGCTCCCCACACAGAGGACAGTCCAGAAGGGGGTCTCCAAGCTGCATGGGCAGGACTGTCCCTGGGCTGGAAAGCTCCCTGCCCCCACTCGGTGCTCCTTCCCGGTCAGGGTTTCCAGGAGCAGCTGGTGCTGCAGATCCAGAGATCTTGGGACAGATGTGATCGCTTCTCCCTCAGCCCCAGGCAATAAATAGTGACCCTCGGCAGCTTCCGACCGCGCACATCCTGTTGGGCCCGGGGCCTGAAGCAGATGGACTTACACATGGACAGTCTTTGATTTTGACTCCGTACCAGCAAGTGCTGGATGTCCCGGCGCACGGGGCTCCCGGGTGACACGACCCAGATGCACTTCCACTCCCGCCGGACCCTCGCGAGCTGGAGGCTTCGCGGTCCTGCCAAACAGCGGCGAAATTAGACTCCGGACAGCAGCGTCCCACGGCCTGCCGGGAGCAATTACAACGTCGTCACTCCTGAATAGGGACGAGTCCCAAACAGCCCAGGACTCTCGGAACTTCAGGAGGTTGAAATGGTGTGGGTTTTTTTTTCTTTTTTAATAGAGGAAGTGTTTTTAGTCATAAGAGCACAAAACTCGCTGAAGAATGCACTTAACCTTTAACTGTGTCAAGGGAGAGGTACTGAGCTCTACAGTAAATTCACCTTTTAACAGACAATGAGCTAAAAATGTTTAAGTCCAAATAATGTCACTCCTTTTCATAAGCTTCAGTATAAGATTTACTCAAGCACAGCGGCTATCTTTGACTTCCCGTTTCTAGGGTAGCTCTGTTTCTTTGTTGGGTATTCTGTTGCGACTTTGTTTTAATAGTTCCTTTGAACCAGTCTTCTATCATAAACTGTCTCAGATATTTTTGAAAGTAGGCAGTGTTTAAAATCCAGGGCTGACTCCCACTTGGGGTACTGGACTAGCTCTCCTGTCATAAACAACTATGGAATTGTAAGTGCACCATCCAGTTGTTCTCAGACACGGGACAAGCTACAGTGTAAGACCGCGGTGGCCGAGAGCGGGGAGACTCACGAGTGAGCCCCACCATCACCTGTTTCTCTCCTTGAGGACGTTTTCCGGATTGCATCACTGGGAGCTGGGGTCTGGACACAGCATGGCTATCCCGGCGGAGGAGACAGAACTCAGAGACTGAGGCCACAGAGCAGTCTGAACATGCAGAGAAAGCACTCGAAAGGGGGGCCCCTGTGGTGGGGGTCCTCAGAGCCTGTGAGGGGCTCTCCATGGCCTCTGTGCTGGCTGGGCTGTGTACTCGGACTGAAACCTTGATAGGCTTATGGCCGGTGGCTGGCCATAATATCTGGCAGGGCTGGAGGGCAGAGGCCTCATGAACACGCCGAGTGTCCTGCTGAGATGCCAGGAGGCCCACACCTGAGGAATGAGCACTGTGCCCTAGAGGGGGGCCTACTCCAGACCCGCCTACGTTAGCCTCCAAACAAACCCCCAAATCCACAGGGGACACTGAGCCCAGAGTTGAGTTGAGCCCAAGTTAGAAGGGCTCGGGCTTCCGTAAAGCTGCATGGATGAGGTGTAAGCCAGATGATGAGTCTGCAACCGAAAGGCCTAAAATGCAGGAATCGACACTCTTCAAAGGAAGATAACAGAACGCAGAGTGTCTTCAATGCCTCATCTTCAACATTCAGTATAAACAAAAAATTACTAGCTATGCAAAGAAACAGGAAAATGTGACCCATTGATAAGAAAAAAAAAAGCAATCAATTAAAACAGCCCTCCAGGTGAGCTATGAGAAGTGGGAAATATCAAGTGGGAACGGGGACAATGTGAATTCTTATCAGACTCTGTAACTTAAGGATGCAAGTTTACAGCCCCAGAGCAGCCATTACAAGGACAAATACAGACAGGTATGCCTAAAAATGTTAGTCGAGGAAATAAAATGGAATACCCTGGCTTCCCCATCAGAGGACTAAGAAAAAGATCTCTGGGGGCACCTGGGTGGCACAGCGGTTAAGTGTCTGCCTTCGGCTCAGGGCATGATCCCGGCATTCTGGGATCGAGCCCCACATCAGGCTCCTCCGCTATGAGCCTGCTTCTTCCTCTCCCACTCCCCCTGCTTGTGTCCTCTCTCGCTGGCTGTCTCTATCTCTGTCGAGTAAATAAATAAAATCTTTAAAAAAAAAAAAAAGAGAAAAAAAAGAAAAAGATCTCTGGAACTGGTGAGTGTGGGAGGGAATCTCAGCAAGGAGAGAGCTGGAAAGGGGACCCCTCAATTCTGTGCATGAACTGACACAAATCTTGGGCTCACACTTGACCTGCACATGCGTGGAACACACGTAAAGAACCGGAGTAAAGGAAGGACCTGAGAACTGCACTGCGACATAAACCACCTCCCCGAACCAGGACGAAACCCTGAGTGGTGCGTTTGTGGGGAAGAGCGGGACAGTGCGTGCAGGGCGTGCCAACGGGACTGACGCTGGAGCCACCGCCACACGCGGTGAGGCAGAGCTGCCCTCTCTGGGCTCCCTGTGCAAAGGAAAGAACCCGCCGAAAACATCGACATTCTGCAGAGGGTTCCAGATAACCCAAAACAGCACAGCAGTGTTCAAGGTGTTCAGAAAGTAACCCCAAGCACTTGATGTGGAAAGAACCAGGAAACTATGACGAACTCTCACGGGAAAGACAGTAGAGACTGCTCTGAGGAAAACTCAGATGGGGGGACCTCCAGACGAGGGCTTTGGGGCGGTGCAAGCACCAAGCTCCTTGAGGTCCGGGCAACGCTCTTGAAACGAATGGAAAGATACAAGTTCTTAACAGATGAAAAGAAACCACACTGAAGAACCAATGGAAGTTTTAGGCTAAATGATGAAATGCTGTCAACCAGACTGACCGTCAGGGAGCCACACACCCCACAGAGCGGGCACGTCATTCACCAGCACAGACCGCGACTCTGGGCCGCCAGACCAACCTGAAGTCCTTTAGGGAACTGAAATCACGTGGGTATGTTCTCTAAGCACATGGAATGACAGATTAACGACAGATGTTGTCAACATCCGGAAATTAAACAACACGATTCTAAAAAGTCCACAGACTAGAAGGAGAGTCTGAGGAGAAATAAGAGAGTATCTCGAACCGGATTAGAATACGTTTCAAACATTTTGAAATGCCACTAAAGCAGCATTTAGGAGGGAATTTATAGCATTCAGTGTTTAAACTACAAAGGAATAAAGGCCCTGAGTCAATAATCCAAGCTTCCACCTTAAGAAATCTAGGAAAGCTGAGAACAAATTAAATCCAAACCAAGCATGAAAAGGAAATGAGGAAGGGAGCATTAATAAATAAAAACGGAAGCAGGAAGACAACAGAAAAAATTCATGAAACTGAAAGCTGGTTATTCAAAAAAGAGTAATAATATTGATAAACTCCCAGCCATACGGACCAGGGGAAAGAGGGTGCATGGGTCAGCGGCACCAGGCACGAGAGGGAAGAGGTGGCCACAGGCCCCGCAGGCCGTGTACGGGTGCCAGGAGTACCACAGGCCCCGTGACCCCAAACGTGCAGCTTTGATAAAATGCACCAATTCCTTGAAAGACACAAGTCGCCAAAACTTGCTCAGGCAGAAGTGCGACACCGGACTCTCTCTACGCCCACGGAAGGGAGGGGATTCGTGGCTGGAAACCATCCGACAGAACTCCCGGCCCAGATGGGGTCACCGAGGAGCTCTACCGAACCTTTAAAGAGCACAGACGATCGCTTCCAGAAAACAGAAGAGGAGCAAGTACTTCCCAAGTCCTTCTGTGAGGCCGATGTGACCCTGAGACCGAAACCAGACGAAGATGCACAAGAAAAGAAAACCACAGACCAATGTTTCTCATGAGCATAGACACAAAAATTCCCCACAAAATAGTAAATCAAGTCCAGCCACACGTACAAAGGACAGCGTGTGGCCAGGTGGGGCCGCACCAGAGAGACAAGGCCGGTTCTGCAGTGAAAACTAGCAACACTTCCCACCGGTACAAGGCCCCAGAGTCGTCAAGTCCGCACAGACAGAGGCAGAGTGGTGGTCTCCGGGGCAGGGGGAGGAGGGCCGGGGAGGGGCTGTTTGGTGGGGACAGAATTCCCACCGGGAGGGGAAGGAGTGCCAGCCACGGGTGGTGGGATGGTCGCACAGCGACGTGAACGTGCTTGTGCCGCTGACATCTACCCTTAAAAATGGCTAAAATGGTAAACTGCGTGTTCTACATATTTTGCCACAATAAAAAAACTAGTCAATGTAATTCACTATATTAGCTGAGGAAGAAAATCCACATGGCCACACCGCCGGAGGCAGGAAAGCACCGAACAAGATCCCACATCCATTCATGATTTCTCAATCGGATAAACGGCCTCTACTAAAAACGTAAATAAACCAAAGGCTCGTCCTTGATTGTACAGTGTAGAGACTTTCTCTCTAAGATGGGGAACAAGGCCAGGAAGTTTTCTCTTCCGCTCTGATTACGTATCGTCCTGGAAGTCAGAGCCAGCGCCGTAAGGCAATTAAAGAAAATTAAAGGTATAGAGATGGGAAAGGAAGAAATACAACTTTCTCTATTCACAGACAACATGACTGTCTACACAGAAGATCCCAGCGAACCCACAAAATAATTTCTAGAATTCCTAAGTGTGCTCATCGCGGTTGCAAGACACAACGGCAACATACCAAACCCGACCGCACTTCTGTGTGCTAGCCATGAAAAACTGGAAACAGAAAAATAATTCCCAGAACATGAACACTTAGCTATAAATCGGACAAAACACGCTAGGATCTGTATGCTGGAAGCCAGCGCTCATGACGGCAAAGGGGACCCAACTCCACGGAGGGACGCTTTGTCCTCGGGACTGGATGTCTCCGTGGGAAGACACCAAGTCTCCCCATCACAATTGACACATCGACCTGATTTCAATCAAAACCACCTCACGCTTTGTCGTAGATATTAAAAAGCTGATCCTAAGATTTACGAAGAAAGCAAAAGGCCGAGAGTAGCCAAGCGGCGTTGAAAACGAGCCCAGCTGGAGGACGCACGCTGTGTGGGACGCTTGCTGTAAACCCTGGTGCTGGAGACGGTGTGGGGGCGGGGACGGCGCAGACACACAGACGGAGAGGGTCTGGGCAGAGCCCCGCACCGGAGGTCAGGAGACCTTTGATTAAGATGCCAAAAAACTTCTGTGCAGAGAAGATCATCTTGTCATGGGCAGTACTGACCACGTGGGGATGTGCATATAAACGAAGGCACCTGTATCTCACCCTATAGAAAAATGAACTCAAAACACATCATAGGGGCGCCTGGCCTGGGTGGCACAGCGGTTAAGTGTCTGCCTTTGGCTCAGGGCGTGATACCGGAGTTATGGGATCGAGCCCCACGTCAGGCTCCTCCGCTATGAGCCTGCTTTTTCCTCCCCCACTCCCCCTGCTTGTGTTCCCTCTCTCGCTGGCTGTCTCTATCTCTGTCAAATAAATAAATAGAATCTTTAAAAAAAAACCCATCATAAGCCCGAATATGAGACATGAAACTATACAGATGACAGAAGATAGCAGGAAAGAAGATCTTCGTGAAATCCTAGATTTCAACAAAAGCAGGATCCGTGAGAACGTCTGATAGGTTGGACTCCATCAGAACCATAGCTGCTTGCTCTGTGACGTGCAATGTCAGGAAAATGCAAAGAGGAGTCACAGAAAGGGGGCTAAGTATCTGCAGATTACGTATCTGGACAAAGGACTCGGAGGCAGAATGCATTTTAAAAACTCTCAAAATTCAGCCATAAGAAAGCAAGTCAGTTTAACAATTGGGCCAACTGCTCAGGCAGACCGTTTGGCAGGAAGGTCCACAGCCGCCAACAGCATATGGGCAGGCACCCCACGTCAGCAGGCATGGGGGGAACACGCATCAAGCCACGGCAGGATCCCACGGCTCACTCTCTGGACGGCTCAGTGAAAGCAAACCCACACCTGGAACTGACCGGCACCGGCGTGGCCAGGGTGCAGAGCGCTCGCCTTTCCGCGGGCTGTGGTCGTGCGGCACGGCACCCCACCTTGGAACAGCTTGGCAGTTTCCTAGAAGGTGGAACACGTTCCTGTACGACCCCACAAACCGACTCCTAAGTGTTCACTTGGGAGACACGAAAATGCACGTTCACGCAGAATCCTGTACCTGAACGTTCGTTCGTAGCAGCTTTATTTGTAATTGCTCAAAACTGGAAACCACCTGAATGCCCCTCACCTGCCGAATGGGTGAACCAGCAATGGCGCCCTCCAGGAACAGGCACGAGCGATTGCCGCAGCAACAGCGCGGATGAATTCCACGTGCCAGACTCAGCAGGGGGCACCCCAGAGCCTCCACTTACACGACCGGGGTGGGGCGTGGCTACCCCCAAAGCGACAGCACCAGACAAAGCTTTGGGGCGACAAGACGGGCCTCGATCATCTGGGGCGGTGGTTACGTGGCTCTATGCGTTTGCCAAAACTCAGAAGTCAACACGAGAAAAGTGACTTTTACCAGGTAGAAATTTTAAAATAAGGGTTTCCTGCAGGACCCTGCACATGGATGACAGGAAACTGCTCCCAGCCCCAGGAGGGGGGTTCCCCAAATCAGAGGGCCGGGCATCCCCACACACGTGGCCGCACTACTCTTGTGCGTGGGTCGCAGAGCCCTCACTGGGCGCCCGGAGCCGTGCCAGGCACGTCGGGCATGTTAAGTCACCAAGCCACAGTGTCATCGCTGCCCGTGGCTGGCCGGCGAGGAAGTGAGGGGCACGAGTCGTGAGGCTCCCCCAGGGTCCGGCAGCGGGCGCCCGTACTGCTGACGACACACCCCACACTTCCCTCCCCAGCAGGGTGGGGGCGCCCCTGCCGCCTTCCCTGCCCCACCCCAGCCCCGCAGGCGTTCCCGTGTGAAGCCCCCAAAGCAGGCAGAAGGAGGCTACAGGGGAGCAGCCCCACCACTGGGCACTGGGTGCGGCTCGAGCGCCCTGCCCTCTCTGGGCCGTGGCTTCCTGGCGGCCTCCAGGGGGCTGCACTCTGCCGGCCTCAGCCAAGCCAAGTGTGGGGGNTTCCCTGCCCCACCCCAGCCCCGCAGGCGTTCCCGTGTGAAGCCCCCAAAGCAGGCAGAAGGAGGCTACAGGGGAGCAGCCCCACCACTGGGCACTGGGTGCGGCTCGAGCGCCCTGCCCTCTCTGGGCCGTGGCTTCCTGGCGGCCTCCAGGGGGCTGCACTCTGCCGGCCTCAGCCAAGCCAAGTGTGGGGTACAGCTGGGGAACAGCAGGGGTGCTGGGCGCCGGCAGAGCCCGAAGCTGTGAGCTCAGCAACATCGTCCTCTCCTGGGTGGCGAGTGGCGGGGAGAGAGCGCTGCGGGCTTTGGGCTCCCCACGAACGTTCCCAGGGCCCCTCTTGTCCTTGTGGGCCACTGAGCCTGCAGGAGGACGGTGCAGTGCCCAGAGGCCATCAGAGAGAGGACCTGGCCGCCCCCTGGAGCCTTCACAGGATGAGGCCCCGGGTGCTTCATGCTCGTTTCCGACAGACTCACTGAGACGTGATCATTTACATTCACTAAAATTACCCCTCAGTCCCCAGCTCCGCGAGTCTTCATAACCGCCCAGCCGCGTAAGCACCGCCACAGTCCGAGACGCTGAACGTTTATCGTCCCACGTCCACCCCGCCCCCAGCCCGTCAGCCTCTCATCTGTCCCTGTGCGTTTTCTGGAATGTCCCGCAGGGGCAAGTGCGTCACGGGCGGTCTTCTGAGGCTGCTGCCCTCGCTCCGCGCACTGTTCATCCGTGGACTCCGGCTCTCAGAGAAGACCGCAGACAGGCTGGGGAGCCCGCCGGGACGGCGCAGAGTCTAGACAGGGGCGGGAGTGGGTGCGGGGGTGGGGTGGGGGCGGGAGGGGCAGTCAGGGTGCAATGGGGGACAGAGCTCCCCTTCACGAACGATGGCCCTGTTCTGGGGACAGGTGGTAGGGGTTGGTTGAGACAGTGAATTTCATGTTCTGTATCTTTTACCACAATAGACACCAAGAAAGAAAGGCTTCCGATCCCTTTTTCTGTTCCCAACACAAACCACGAGGAGACCAGATGGGCGCCTGGCTGCTCTTTCTCTGGCGGAGAGAAACAAAGGCTCCCCGAGGCCCGCAGCGGGGCCCGCCTGTCCCGTGGTGCTGTGGGCCAGCGCCGTCCTCCTGGAGCGCGGACTCTCCCTGGGAGGGAGGATGGCCCACGGGCGCCAGGCCGGGCCCACCCCGCTCTGCGGACGAGGACGTCCTCTGACAGAGGCGCCACAGGACAGTCCAAATCAGCACCTCGCAGGGGTGCAGCCTCACCGTCTCACCGCGGACGGCGCCCGGGTTTGGCGACTGTCCCAAGAGCGGACTTTACAGCCACTTCCCTTTCTGGGCCAGCGTCTGATGGGAAAGCACGCGTGTTGCTTGGCTCTGTCTCTAATCCCTGGGACACGGAGCCGCTCCGCATGGGCTCGGCTCTCAGGGCGGGGCACACCGTGACTTCAGAAGGCCCCTCAAGCTGGGGGGCTAAGGGACAGGAGGGAGGGTCTGTGCTCTGGGCAGGGACGCGCTGTCCTCGGGGCGCGGAGCGGGGGACACGCAATGGCGCAGCGGGGAGCCGGTCAGTGCGGTGGCTGCCACGTTTCCCCTCTGTGGACCCTGTGCCTCGCTGAGCGTTAATGACGAGTGCCGGCGTCACTGAGGCCGGTCCGCTCCCCGCGCAGGGGAAGGAACAGAGAATCAAGGTGCCACAGGACGGAAATCCTGAGAAAATGACTCACGGTCTGACTCTATTGGAACCAATTTTCCTCCACTTAGTGGAGACGGGTCCTGCTGCCCCTGCCCCCGCCGTGGAGTCATGCCAGGCTGCAGGCCCGGGGCAGGTGGGCGTGGGGCACCAGCTCCTCCCCACCCCCACGTCCCAGCTGGGCTCTGAGGGCGAAAGGACGCACCCCCACCCAGGGTGGCCAGCTCCCTCTGAGGTCGGCCCAGCCCCCAACAGGAGTACTTCTGTCTGACAAGGTGGACAGAAGCAGGGGCCCCAGGCGCGGGGTCCTCCAGCCATGGAGCCCCTGGGAGGCCCTTGGAGCCCGAAATCAGCAACTAGGAAGTGTTGGCACAGAGAGCCTTCAGCTGCTGCTGGTCCAAGCTCCTGCCCTTCGTGGTGGCATGAGGCTCCCCTGCCCCTGCCCTCGGATCCCCCGCCCCTGCCCTCACCTGGGCACCACTGGTGTGTGGCGGGGCCGTTCTGCCCTGGGGAGGCTCCTAGGGTCCCTCTGCCCCTGCTCACAGAGCTCGCGTGCTCCTGGCGCAGAAATACTTTACCGTTGGTTTGAGCATCACAAAGACTAAATTTACTGAGAAAACGGCAGGTCCAGGACTCAGCAGAGAAGCCCTACTGTCTCCGCGGACGTGTGCCAAGGACTGGGCACCACTTGAGGACTAGCGTGGGGCTCTGGGATTCTGCCCAGCCGTGTCCCTTGGCACCGAGGGCCGGGGGTGACCCTGATCCTGGGGGTCAGTGCTCAGGGCACCTGCTTGAGAAGTCTAGGCTCCGAGCTTCCGTCATCTGCCCACTGCATGTGTCCATCCCCCACATCCCATGCCCTGAGCCGTACAAACATACTTTCGATGGAAAAGATGCGACCTCCCAGATCCCTTTCTGTGAACTGAGAGGCAGAGACAGCCTGCAACATGGACGGGATGCTGCACGGGAACCCAGTCCGCACAGGCTGTGCGTGCACACGTATGTGTGTCCTGTGCCTACGTACATGTGTTCCGTCTCCGTGTGTCTCTGTGTGACTCCACGTTCATATGTGTATGTCCGTGTGTGTGCATGTGCATGGACACAGCCCCCAGGCTATAGAACACTGGGCTGGAGGGGGTCAGCCCCTCTCCCCTCCCCTCCTTCTTTGCCTGGGAAAACGAGAACACACCTGGGGACAGCATGGGTCTGGGAGCTGTGGCTGGAACCAGAGCTGGCCCCCAGGTTAGCAACTGCCTTAGGGCAGGCAGCATATTAACCACGGAGTCCTGGGTCAGGGCTGGGGGGCCACAGGGATCACGAAACCGGGCAAGCCCCTGGCCAGGTCAGATCTGAACCAGACCCTCAAACCCCCCAGGTCTCTGCCGCCCTGGTCACAGTGCACGTTGACCGGAGGGATGGACATAGGCCGTGCCCCTCCTGAAGCCAGCCAGAGAGCCCGGGGCAGCAGGGTCCAAGTGGTACCTGAGGTCAGAGCAGGGGACCAGGCAGGACTGCAGTGGGCTCAGGCATGACCCACGTGGGCTGACCCACACAGGCAGGGCACCCGTGGGGACTGCTGGGCACCCCGGGAGACGGTGCACTGAGTGAACAGTGGAGGCGGTATTGTGTCTTAGGGGGACTTTCTAGTGGGAAGACCCCTCAATGGCAGGAAGGCTTCACTGCAACCCACAGGCTGTTGGAAAGACCGAATCCGTGCCCTCCTGGGGTCAGAGGAGGGACCGGCTTAGGGAAGCGGCAGGCTCTATGGGCTCCCCCTCCCAGCCACCCTGTCAGCTTGGGGCCCAGGGTCTGGGGCCTCTCCCGGCCTGGCCCTTGCCCTGCTCTGTGAATGAGCTCCGCTTAGCCCAGCTGCAAGTGACACACTCAGAAAATGCCCAGCTGTATTCAGCAATGACTATTCAAAGTTGCTCAGAATCTGATCCCAAGCCCCCTCATTTCTGACTATGACTTCTGCATGCAAGTGCCCAGGACGGGCTCCTGTGGATGAGGGGGACTGGCGGCCTCGTGGGAGACGTGCGGGCTTTCCTGCTTTGAAAAGAGGGGCCATTTGATTGGCCGACAGTTCCACGCTTCCAACATGGCCGGTGAGAGGGAGACACGCGGACGCAGGCACCAGCCCCTCCCCATCAGGCATCGCTGCTTAAAAACAGCAGATGTTCGCCCCGACCCACCCAGTGGCCCCGAAGCCCGAGTGAGGAACGCGAACCCGGGGCACTGTCCTGAGATGGAGCAGGGCACGCATAAGGGAGTGGGGATGGCGGCGAGGCCTGGCCACGCTCCTGGGGGCCACCCGTAGCGGTCGGTCTGGAGGAAAGGGCACCTGGAGTCTGGGGCCTTCAGGGGAAGACGGACCGTCCAGTCCCTGAGGGTGTCAGGAAGCCAGCAGGCATTTCGTGAATGCTGGGGCAGCCCTGTGCCTGTGGGCACAGAAGGGGGCCTGTCCGCAGCCAACGCTCAGCAGACATCTGCCAGGATGTGCCCTGGGTGGTGCAGGTGTCGCAGCCTCCGAGCACAGGGACGCGGAGAAACGGCCCTCCGGGAGGTGAAGTGTTGTCACTGAGGCATCTGATTGCATAGGGCCAACGGAGAGGAGGCAGGAGTGGGGATAGGAGGCTTCGGGGGGACTGTGCGCGCTGTGCTGCAGTTTGTTTTTGATGATTCAAACCCGCCTGCTCCTGGCCGAGCCCTGGGAGCGGGAGGGGTGGGGGTCTGAGTGGCGGCGGTTCCCGGGTGGGCAGCGAGTGCTGGCGACCCGAGCTGCTGACCCGAACCTGCCACATCGTTCCTTTGAAGGCAGGCGGCGTGGCTGCTACGCCCCCAGCGCCCCGGCGCAGGCTGGGAGAGGCCCTGGGCACAGCTGATCAAAGACAAGAGCTAGGGAGACAACGCGGGTCCTCTGAGGCCTCGGGAAGACAGCTTCCCACTGTCCATCGCACATGACCCCCTGTGGCTCTGGCTGCAGCGTAGCACGGCGTCGCAGACAGGCAGCTGGGCTCTACGGACCTCCCTGCGGCACACGGTTGGGCGTGGGGTCTCTCGGCATGCAGGGGACCCTGCAGCCGCAAGCGCTCAACACAGGCGTCAGGGCCTCCGTGGTGGTGGCTTGTGGAAGGTCAGCCACAGCCCAGGGAGTGATGTGTAGACGATAGTTCCTGCCCCGCATGGCCGCCCTCCCACCCCAGCACACCGTCCTATTCCAGCATGAGCACCGCTAGGAGGTGTGAAAGGACAGCCAGACAGCACCCTGGTCCCCTCCTCTGGCTCTGCTGAGCACATGCAGGCCCCACCCAGACCCTTCGTCCCCATCTCACCCTGCACCTCCATGGCTACCAGGTCCTGGGGCCATGATGCCGTCCCAAGTGGCATATCTGCCTAGACTTCCTCCCACTCAGGGCCCTTGCCCAGGTGGTCCCTGACTGAGAAGCCCGGGCCGGAGTACCGCACCCTGCCAGGACGCCTCATCCTAGCCGATTCCCAGGGAGGACTCCCACCTGGGCTCCCGTAGCACCTAGCTTAGACCCTCGGAGGGCTGTTGGTCACTCGGCTCCGGGGCTGACCGCCTCACACAGGTCCCCCACCTGCCACCACGCCCAAATACATTAAGATCCTCCCAGCAAAAGCGACTTTGTCTTCACCACCACCAAAATAGTGCTTCTGAGCGTTTCCATGTGGG
>NC_048230.1:46158916-46174421 GCF_002007445.2 Ailuropoda melanoleuca
GGCGGTGGCGGCGGCGGAGGGCCCCAGCCTCTGTCCCCGCCCAGCCCGGGTGTAGAGCTGGCGGGTGGGCCCCCGCGCGCTGCCGGGGGTGAGTAGGGGATATTGGTTCTTTCCCCACACCCTCTCTCAGGAGCACGCCCCACCCCCACCCCAGGAAGGGAACTGCCCCCAGGTCGTTGGCAGCGCTCTCAGGGGGCTGAGGGATGTAAGGCGGGACAGGGCCCAAAGCCCGTTGGGATGGCCGGGTGCTGCCCAGCTGGCTGGACAGCCCGCATGATGCCAGCAGCTGGGCGCCCAGCGGGCTCTCCCACAACCAGGTGGGAACGGTGAATGGGGGGGGGGCAGGGAGCAGCGCAGCGCCCTTCCCCAGGCAGGCTGGGTTCCTGCACCTGGCACCCTGTGGCGGTCCTACCGTGGGTGCGAGTGGGCACACCACCCCTTTATCACCACCTGGATTTGATCATCAGAAGTCACCCTCAGAGCCCAGCCCCAGCAGGGTTGGGAAGAGTGGCCCTGGTCACAGCCTCAATGGTCGGCCTTGTCCCAGTGTGGACCTGGCTGGTTGTACCCACTGTGCTGAGAGTAGGAACCTGGAGTAGGCTTGGGGGGGGTTGGGGGGGTTGGAGAAAGCGGTGAGGCCTAAGAAGCTTGCCCAGACTCCCGACCCTGGCCCAGACCTGTTCACTGTGAGTGGCTGGAATGGGTCCATATTTATTCCTCTTTTCAGCTGGCTTTGGGCTTGACTGTTCCGCAGACCTGATGTGCTCATCAGAGGATCCTAGCACAGAAAAACATGTGCTTAAAAATTCAGCCTTCAAAGAACACAAACATCCCTTTGCTGGGAGCCAGCAGAGAGGTTCAGAGGCAACCAGCAAGGCCTCATCCTGGCCTTGCTGCTTCGCATTTAGGCAACTGCTTTAGCGTCTCTGTGCCTCAGTTTGTCATCTGTAAAATGGGCATGGTGGCTGAAGGGATGGCCCCCGGGGCCAGGGCTGTCACAGACACAGTCAGTGCGGGCATGTGGTCGCTCAGCGAACACCTGCGGGTGGGCTTGCGGGCAGGATTGTGCAGCGGCTTCAGCGGGTGTGAGGGTGAAGGCCCAGGCCAACAAAAGTGCCATTAAACCCCAACGGATCAGACCAGCTTGCTCTCTGGAAGGCAAGTCCACCAAGTAAGTAAAAGGCTCGTGGGATGGGGCCCTGGGTGTGCCGGAAGGGAGTGATGGTGCCAGGCCGCGTCGGAGCCCCAGGGGCTCGCTGCCATCTCGGCTCACAGGTGGCCCTGGGTCTCACCATGGATGGTGGTGCCTGATCGCCGCTCTCAGGACCCTCCCCGGGGGAAGGCACCAGCCGGTGGCCACGGGGGCCTGTCCCTTTGCCGGCCAGTAGCTGAAGGTGCTCGGGACGACGCTGGTGGAAGTGCACTCTGGCCCAGCTGCTTAAGCTCACTGTTTGGTTTTCAAACCGTGACCTTTCCGCTAAGCTGGCCTTCTTTTCAAAGATTTCTTTCTAAGCCAGCCTAGGAGCTTAAAAATCATAAAAGTCAACTTAGCACAAATATTGGACAAGGCATTTGCTTGAAACCACGGAGGAAGTGTCACTTGGAAGGCGGCGGGCCCTTGTCGGGGGCTCCCTGGCGGCCCACTTGGAACCGTCTCCTGTGTCCTGAGAGCCTGGATGGCGCGGAGGCCAGAACCTTCCCACTCATTTGGCCCTTTCTCTCTCTGACTTCCCCTGCCTTGAACACGTCCTGAACAGCTGAGACCCTTTAAACAAAGTGTTGGCAAGGTGCGGGGAGGACTGCTCCTGGGTCTGGCTGCGTCTGTGGGTGACGGGCTGTGCCCTTGGTGGGTGCCCGGCCCCCAGACTGACACGTAAATCTCGGCACTTGGCTGGCATCGGGGAAGTGCAGCCCTGAGTGTGAGCTGCTTCCGGCTGCCCCGAGAGCCTCAGGACCTGTTGCCCTGGCCCCAGGCTCCAGATGCTGCATGTGTGTGTGTGTGTGGGGGAGCTGGCTAGTCCCATGTGCACTGAGGGCTGAGCTTCATGCATTCAGCCCGCTGGGTTGGTCCCCAGGCTGCCCCAGCCCTGCAGCTGTGGGAGGAGTTGGGGGCATTCACTCATCTCAGGAATGAAGATCCAGGTTGTGAAGACGCTGGCTTTTCTGGCTGCAGGGATCCAGTCCCTGGAGTTAGCAGGCCCATGGTCTCCCCTCTGCACTGAAGGTCCCTCTCTTTCCTCTGGGTCCCATCCGCTGTAGGGCAGTTCTTGCCAGCGAAAGACATCTTTCTAAAGTAGCAGAAATAATAAGTTAACAGCAATACCGGTATCAGGACATCACGATGATGTTTCCTGCAAGGCTGGGGGCGGGGGGAGTGAGTGCTTATCTGGAAATGTAATATGAGGAATGTAAATTGAGGAAATGTAATATGCATATTTGCAGAGTTTTCGCTGAGGATTTTCTCATCCACGCCATGGAAATCGCACACGTTCCCGAATGTACAGCATTCCAAGGAGAATTTTAAAAATAGAGCAACACGTGTGCAAATGTAAGTGACGTGTGAGTGTGAGTGGCCGGAGGGGCGGGCAGAGCCTCATTCTGCTGGGGCCCCCGCAGGCTCACGGCATGGGCGGGCTGTTGGCAGAGCCCAGAGGTCCGCTCCGGGCCGTGGAGTTCCGCTGTCTCATCCTTGCTGTCCGTCCTGCTGGTGACCCGCACGCCCTTCCCTGGTCTGTGTGCGTGTGCACGCGTGTGAACCATCACGTGTATGTTGGGCACCTGGGTGCAGGGGCTCAGAGATCTTCACTGGCAAGCCCATCACCTGCCTCTGCCCCTGGGCTGGGTGAGTGCAGTGGGGAGTGGGGAGCATGTGTCCAGCCTCGCCCCTCCCGCGGAGCTGCTGACGATCTTGACTGGGGCAGCTTCCCGGCTGAACGTGCGTTAGAGCCGCGGTGGACGCCTTCAGAGAAGGGCCGTGCCCGGGCCCCCTCATCCCTGGATCTCTGTGGACAAACGCTGGCAGAGACTTAGTTTCCATCAGCCGCAGGCCCTCTCCCTAGGGCTTCCCCTGCATCCGCTGTCCGTTTGTCCCTCTATCCAGCACCAACCGAGTGTGGTCAGCACCCGGGGACACGGGGCTGCCTGCCCACGGCTCACGGCACACCGCATGGAGAGCGTTGCGTGTGGAAGTGTTTGCAGGTGGAGGGTATGGGGTGTGAGGAGAGGCAGGCTGAGGGACCTGGCCGACATGGGGCATGGGGCAGCCAGAGGCGAGGATGGAGGGGCTCAGCTCCCGGCCCCGACCCAGCGTGTTTATTCTCTCCGGTCATGCAGGGAAGGCTGTGCTCTGGCTACAGGTTGGGGGCCGGTCCCTCTGGGACCCTCGCCCTCCACGTCTCAGTCGTCACCCCACCCGGAAGCCAGCCCCTCCTCCTAACCAATCCTGGAGGTTTGTCAAGCAGAACCCCTTGATGGCAGCTCCTGGCCCTTCTGGCAGACGCGGGCGGGTGAGCTGGGTGGAGCTGCGCCAGCGTGAGCCCCATCTGGGACGTTGATGGCATTTGCAAGGAGCCATGCAAGGAAGCTGGTGTTTGGGGGGAAAGGGGCCGCATCAGATCATCTCCTAAGGAGAAAGAAAATCCCACTTCCAAGACATGTTCAGCACAGCCCGGTTCCCTGTAAGCGTCCTGGGAAGGCTTTCTTCGGGGTCGTGTCAGGTACGGGCACAGGGGAGGCTTGTTAGAATTACCTGGGAAGCGACACACCGACTTCTCTGGACCAGGATGGAGTGACCCTCCTAGCGGGACTGCTGCCTCCCGCTCATGCCTCCGGGCCTTGCTGGGAGGAGGGTCCCTAATTTGCTCTTGGGTAAAAGACACACGCGCACACACACACACACACGCAGCACGTCTAACACAGAAGGACAAACAATCCCATCTGCTCAGTGTGCAAAGAAAAGCAGTATGTTGTCAGCTCGCACCCGAGGAGATGGAGAGTTTTTATGCCTGTTATAAATTTACCAATTTGTGGTTGAATTTCCCAGGCACGGTTCTGAACATAACAGGCAATTTAAAGCTGAAAGTGCCCCTTTCGGTTAATATGAGGCTTCCATCTATTATCTGGAGGAAGGGGGACCAGGAAGAAGGGGGACCGGGAGTTACTGGATTCGATAGCGTGCTGGCTGTTGGACAGCAGGGGTGAGGACCCCTCCCCACAGCCTCCCACCCCAGGCACCTCCCTTGGTGAGCTGGAGGCCCCGGGGTGAGGGGGGCAGGGGCAGGTGGGCCTCGGTGTCTCTTCCCCCGCCCCCCGACTTCTCTCCTCCTTGGCGGGAGGATGGGCGTTTGCATAAACATGATGCCGAGGGTTCCAGCTCTTTCTCTGCGGATCTGAAGCACGATCCCTTTGTCTGTAATCAGGAGTTCTAGTTGCCTAGAAATATTTAAATAGAAGAAATGTCTCTCATCTTCCAGTGACTTCATACAAGTTCCAAAAATAAAACCTAAAGCGGAGGCTCTCTTGTCATTCTTGCTTGGAGCTCCAGTGGCTGTTCAAGGGCACACCCGTGCCAAACAGCCAGGGGGCCTGGGGGCAAGTGACCTCAGGGACCCCAACTCGGGGTCCCACAGAGGCGCGGCAGCAGGCAGGGCAGCCTGCAGATTCCCGTGTGGCCCCTGCGGCATGTCTGGGATGCTGGAGGGCCATGGCCACGGGGGCCCAGCCGAGGGGGCGTCAGCAGGCTTCCCCGTGTCCCTCGTCCCTCCGCCCTGAGTCTCCCCTGTCGACACAGTGAGTCTGCCCTGCAGGTGTGCCGGTGTGTGCTCCGGCCAGCAGGCGTGCACAGAGAGGCGCCCACTCCCGCTACGTCCTCCTCTGGCTTCTACCGCCCGGCATGGGTTCATGGCAGTGGGACCCTGGGTTGGAAGCTTTTGGGGGAGATGCCCAGCAGCAAAAGAGAAGGTGCTGGAATCCCTCTCCCGGGAAGCCCCCTCCCTGGGACCCCACATCCCCTAGAGGTCTTTGCTACTCCCCCCAGGTGCCCCAGGATAGCCATGTGTGACCCTAGAAGACGTGTTCATCATTTATCCCCCTGCTACAGGATGAGGGTGCTTGGGGATCTGGGAGGGGGCTACCGAGGGGACCAGTCCCCTCTCAGGGGAAATTGAGTGGGGGGAGTCTGGAGCCGGCAGGGCAGAGCCAGCCTGGGCCGTGTGGGGTCAGCCTCAGGGACAGAAGCCCTGAGGGGGCTGTGTGGGAGGCCCGGATGCAGCCTGGTGACCCCCCCGGCTCTCCCCCTCCCCACTTAGATGCCAGGCACTCTCCTCAGGCAGCGCGTGAGCCCCTGTCACCGGTGTCACGTGTTTGAGCATGGTGGCCTTGCCCGCTGGACCACATGCTCCCATAGGGAAGGCGGCCGGGCCTCCCTGCCTCCCAGGTCTGCCCAGGAATTACCATGTGCCGCCAGCAGCCACAGCAGGAAGTCCAGTCGGCTGGCCGAGGCGTCGCCCCGCGGGCTCTTAACAGGAGCTCTGGGGAGAGCCTCCTGGCTCGTGGGGTCCCTGTGGCTGCAGGCCTGCAGTGTGAGTCCTGGCTGGCGGTCAGGCAGGCCACCCCAGCTCCTGGAGGCCTCCCTGGTCCCCCGACAGAGGCCTAGGCCTCTGAGCCAGCAGCCGCGCTATGCGACGTGTCATGTCTATTTCCCACTTCTGCTCCTGCCGCTTCTTGACGGCAGGCAGAGCACGTTTCCCCACTTTCAAGGACTCCTTGGCCAGATGGCCCACCCTAGGGTCTGGGACGGGCACCCTCCCTTGTCCCGTCTGCAAGGCCCCCTCGCCTGGTGCACCTGCGTCCTTGTAAGCTCCAGGGCTTGGATACGGGGTTTCCGCTGGAGGCCTTCAGAGCGCCGTCCGTGCAGGGCCCAAGCCCAGAGCACCAGCACCCGGGGCTCTCGCACTTGGGGCGGATCTGCTGGGACCTGCCTGTCCCCCGAGAGGAGACCGCGTCTGAGCCGCAACGTGCACCCCGAGCTCCCGCAGGGCCGGGCAATGGCCTCCCGTGGGCTCCCCCTTGCGCTCTGCTTCTGGGGACCAGAGCTGAGACACGGCGGTTCTGGGAAGCCGCCCCGGGGCCTCACTCAGCGGCGTGACGGGCGCCCGCTCACAGGGTGACAAGAGTGAGGTGAGGAATTCACTGTTTCGTTGGCTTGAATCACGTCTGAAGAGCTGCAAGATTTTAAGGAGATTTTCAGGTGGAGATCGAGAGCAGTGCAGACGCCCGCAGGGTCTCAGGCCAGCACCCGGCCCAGGGGGCTCACGGGGGCTTCCTCCTTAACTGTGGACCTCCGACTCTTCTTCACGTGGGCCGTGAGCCTCTAGGGGCCGCCGTAGCCCATGACCACAGCGTGGGGGGGGGCGTACTTTCTCGGTCAGCGAACACAGGTGCGCGAAGCCACCCCTTCCTCCCGAGGCTGCACGCAGGCCAGTGGCAACACACGGTCACTCTCGTCCCTGCTCGAGGGCATCCCTGCCGGCCGAGCCGGCATGGAGCTTCTCCTCGGCCACGTCGAGGGCTCTGCAGACCGCGTCCATCCGCGGGTGTGAGTCCGCGAGGCGTGTGCGGTGTCAGGGCTCCGAGGGCCGGCCGTGAATTTTTCCCTTGAAAGATGTGTTCGTTGGTTAGCGCACCAGCAGGGTTCTGCAACCTGGGTTTAAAAACATCATCACTGGGGGAGAAAAGGAGCGTGAGGCTGTGTAAGGAAATGTATTCTCGTGTAATGAGCAATGACACCACGCTCTGATTCTGCAGGCCTCACGGGTGCACACGCATGCACGCGCACACACGTTCACAGGCACACACGTGCACCGTGTTCTTGTCCTCACGCACAATATCTCAGCTCTGCAGGACGCTCCGTGCCTGCTTTGTTCTAGGTGCTGTTCCGGCGTCCTCACCAAATCGGCTCCCTGCCCGTACACTGTCCCTGACACGGACTCCCGTGGCTGAGTGTGACGACCGAGGGACAGGAGGACTTGCTCCCTCTTTCTTTTCAAAGGGCTGAGGCTGCTAGATGTTACCGAGCGAACACTTGCTGTCCACATCCTGAACGGCCCCGACTCTCAGAGTCTGGCTTCTGTCATCCTTTTTCAAATACCACGCTTGTGTGGCAGGCTGGTTCTCTGGACGGCAAGTCTGCCGCCCCTTTGTCCGTCCTCACAACAGGCGAATGGTGCGGCTCTGCTGTGGACAGCTGGCGCCGACCGGAGCGGACATCTGTTGGTGTTGCTTGTCCAGACCCACGCACCCCCGGCCCCAGCCCTGCCCCTGCTGCTGAGTCACAGGGGTCTCGGGTCCTCGAGCCCACTGGGTGGCCTCGGGAGGGCTGCCCAGCCCTGTCCTGCTTCCAGAAAAACCAGAGGCCCCCTTCCCACGGCCCTGGAGGCACAGGGTGGACACTCAGAAGCCTTCCCACTTTTTGGGGAGAGTGGACACCCCCTGCTCGCTGGTGGCTGAGCTGGTTCCAGGCAGGGCTGGGGACGGAAGGCGGCCTGGCGACTTTGCTAGAAGCCCTGACTCCTGCAGTGCCGGCAGCCCGCCCCGCCCAGCCCGGTTTTCCTCAAGCAGGTTTGACTCGGTTTCCAGCACTGGCAGCCAAGCTTCGCACCCACGGGCACTTCTGATGTCACTTGCGGGTTCTTGTGCCCCTTGATTCCTGAGTCCTTCATGCGCAACGTCGGTGAGGGGGCCGGGATGCCGCCACACCAAGCCCCTGGTTCCACGCGCCCAGCGGGAAAATGCTGGCGACGTCACGCCCGGCGGACTCTCGTCTTCTCCAGAAATTTCAAGGCTTGAAGACAGAGACGTGAGCTCCTGAGACGCCTCGGCCTGCCGGGAGCGCGGTGGAGATAATTTGCTTCTTCCTGTGACAGCTAATGATTAGCTTCATAACAGCATGCCACCGGCTTGGACTGATTTGCCTTCGTAGCCAAGTTATTGCAGAAAAACACGTTTTTGGGAAAACAGAATTCTAGGGCCTTACTGCTTCTTCTTTCCGAGTGCATCAGAACCTCGGCCCTGCGCGACCCTCTCCGAGTGGCCCTGAGCGGCCCAGGGTCGGGTCCTCCCCGCCGGGACCCGTGGGGCGCCGTCCTCCCTGGCGCCGTCCTCCCCAGCCAGGCTTGTCCTCCCAGCCGGGCGGCGCCGGGCCGTCTGCTCTTCTGCGGATGTCCCTTGAGGAAGCACAGGGGAGTCACCCGAGGCCAGCCCGGCACCCCCTTCCAAACCCCAGTGCATTGACGAGGGACTTCTGACCCTGTCGAAAAATGTTAAAAAAGGAATTTGGGGCAGGAGGCCGAGCTGCCGAGTGGTTGGAGTGGGATTGTCTGTCTGCTGGAAATCACGGAGGCGGGCGGGGGTTGCATGGGGGTCGTGCACCGTTCTCCCTCTGCTCCTGCACAAGGTGAACAGAACAAGTCTGGGGTAAAATAAAAGCGTTTATCGAATGGCCGTCCTCTGCCTGTGAGGGGCCGGCTGCCGTCGCTGGGCTGGACACCAGTAGGGTGGGTCCTCTCCACCGTCGGGAAATACACCCGAGGGAGCCCCCTACACGGAGATGCACGTTTCCCACCAGTCTCTCTGTCTGTGGGATGAGCGGTGAACCCAAGGAGTGAGGATCGAGGAGGCAGCGTGCAGGGTCCCTGGGCGGCATCCTGGGGGCACGTTTGGAGGGCATGTGCCTCCCTTGCTGTCTTCCTGTTGGGGCTCTTGCTGCTCCTGCAAAGCCCTTCCCAGGTGGAGGAGGGGACAGAGGGGCAGATGGCCTGGGGTCCACTCCTGCCTTTCCAGCAGGTGGCCTGGGAGCAGAGCAGGTAACACGCCCTCCTGAGCTCCGTGCTCCTCATAGGGCCGTGGTGGGAATCGATGAAACACTGGGGCGCCCGCGGAGCCGTGCTGCTGTTGGGGACCCCCAAGCAGACGTGGGACAGGGAGTCCCAGGCAGGGTGTAGGGGGGAGGAGATGAGGAGGCGGTGCTGGGGGGCAGAAAGGTGAAGCAGGACACCTGCACTCCTCTGTCACACACCTGCTTTCACCTGTGCGGCAGGTGAATCGGCCTGGAGCAGCTCTCCCTCCACGACTGGCGGGAGCACCGGAAGTGGGACACGCGGTGTGACGTAGGAATGCAGGTACCTCGGCAATGGCACCACGGAGGCGTCCTTCAGCTCCACCCTCTCCCTGGGCCGGGGGGTGGGGCCCTGCCCCTGCGCACGGTGCCGTCACCTGACCAGCCCACGCCAGGTGGCTGCACACAGCTGTTGGGGCGCCGATGGTGCAGGCTAGCTCTGCTTGGAGCACAACAGGAGTCCCTGAGCCAGGCGAGTGTCAGCTCCCCCTCTTCAGCCTCTGAGACTTCCCAAGGGTTTCCAGGACTTTCTGCAAAGTCCTGGGGTTCTAAGACCCCAGGAAGTCTTTGGAGAGAACTCAACCCCAGAGGAGCGGAAGGTGTGGGATGCAGATGTTTCTCGAGAGTGACTGCTGAGCTGGGGACCCCAGCTCACCTGGCCCTGCAGGGGTGGGGGCAGGGGATCCCCTTGACCACGTCCCGTGCTCTGAGCCTCCACTGTCTGTCCGCGTGGCTGGCATCCTTGGCGCCCAGGACAACGTCTGCCCTGTTTGGGCTTCTCCACAAACCCTCCTTCAATGAAGCGAAAGTTGCACAGGAAAGGAGGACGCTGGTGTGAGTCCCCCCTGCCCCGCCGACCTCCCCGGGGAGCCACAGTCCCAAGCCGTCCAGGGTACAGGGAGGGAGAGGCTGAAGCTGCCCAGAACCAGGGTCTGGCTTGGTTTTTGATGATAGGCTTGGTCCTCTTATGGGAGGAGCAGGGGGCCTCCAGTGCCCGGACGGGACCACGAGGACTGTCCGCAAGAGGGAAGTCAGGCAAGTCTTCGCGAGAAATGAATTTCATGCCCTGTGATGGATCTGATTTTCTGAACTTCTATGCAGACGTGCTTTCGTGCTGAGCTGTGGGCTCCTTTGGTTTTCTGGAAGGAGCGGGTTTCTCAGGAAATGATAGGCCTCTTTCTCTGCCAGCCTGGCTCCCCAAGACCCCGGCAGTTTCTCCTCCGCTCCGCTGGGCCCTTCGGTTTGGAGCACGGGGGCTTCCTGGCTGTTGCTGTCAGTCAGGGAGGCCCTTCCATATGGCAGCTCAGCCTCTGGTGTGTCCTCCTTTCAGATCCAGGCCCCCAGGTGTGCTCTGCGCCCCCCCAGGTGCATGTGGCTTGGACCAGGCCTGCCCTTGGGGAAGGGAGTCTGGCTAGAGAGGCGGCCACATTCCCAGGGCCCCGGGGGGTGTGGCCTGGGGTGGAGGGAGGGCCCTCCTTTCTGCAGGGTCTGTGGGTGGCTCTGACCCTGCCTCCTCGCCTGCCTGGCCTGGCTCCCAGGATGGATGGTGGAGGGCTGCCTGCCGTCTCCGCTCTCTACATGCTCTCTAGATGAACCCCCACCGGGGTCGTGGCCCTCGGCCATCATTGCGCTCCCCCTTTGCCTGCCGCCTCCTGCCTAGGTCTCCGCTCAAACTCACGTTCTCCACAGGCCCCCTGATGCCCACGGTGCGCCCCCTCCGCGGCCCCCCCTCAGCAGGTGTGCGCATGTACCCCGTGTGGGGGGAGGACCGCCCAGGGCCTGGGGCCCCCTGCGTTGCCCACAGCTCTGTCCGCAGCAGCAGCCCAGGCTCGGTGTCCACAGGAGGCTTGCCAGGTGTTTGCGCACTGACGACAGGCACCAAGGCACTTGGCTTCGTGTGGCTGCCTGGCCTTCAGCCGCCCTCGTGGACCTTCGGAGCCTCGGGAGGCTGAGCCCGAGGCCACCCAAATTAGGAAGTAAAATGAAGACATTTGTCTTCAGAGGTTCCTAGCCTGTTGGCGGGGACTTTTTGTGCAGCTGATAACCTCTCCTCCTGCCCGCCCTCTGCGGCCCCATGTACCTGGCCGCCCCCTCCCTCCCCCACATCATCCAAAGCTGCACTTGGAGAATAGCTGATACTAATTCAGACTAAAGGGTAAATGACTGGTACGGCTTAATGTGGCCTTTTCCTTTCTATCTTCTAATAAGGTATTTTTTTAAAAAAGTACACCAAAACTTATGAGTGATGTCTGGGAGGCAGGGAAGGTGTGCCCGGGCTGGAGCGCCCCACGGCCCAGGGGTGGCGCTTGCTTTTCCGGCAGCTGGTGTCCGTCCGTCCATCCGGCAGCTGGTGGACTGGGCACCAGCTCTTCCACCCCCCACCCCCCGGCACTACGGAGATTTCCTCATTCCGAGGCTGTGGAACATGACTTCAGTCACAACTGGGATGTCAGAAGATCACAAGAGGAAGAAGCTCTGCAGTCAGCTGGTCCGAGGTCAACAGAGGAGGCGTCTGCGGCTTCTGAGCTGCACCCGTTTAAGCTGGGTGCTTGGAGATCAGTCAAGAGCTATTCAGACGTCACCTGTCATCCTGAGCCTGGGACAATGTCTCCCTGCTCAGCCGCTCAGCCAGGACTCTGCTCCCCAAGCACAAAGCCCGCTCTGCCAGATGCATTTGGCGGAGCTGACTGGGCGATGGCCTGAAGGACACCATCCACTACAGGGCTCTGTCTTCACTCAGTTGTTCCTGCTCGGTGTGTGTGTGCGTGCGTGTGTGTGTGTGTGTGTGTGTGTGTGCGCGGTCTCAGAGATCCGAGGTGGCCAAGAAGGGGGCGGCCCAGCTGCCTGCTTGCCAGCCCCACAACTGCAGCCTGGGGGAGAGGGAGGAGGAGAGGAGAGGAAGGGATGGGGAAGGAGGGAAAAGAGGGAAGAGGAAGGGGAAGGGGGGAAGGGTGGGGAGAAGGGGTAGGCAGTGGAGGAGGGGAAGAAGGGTGGGAGGGATGGGGGTTGGGGAGGAGGGTGGAGGGAATGGGAGGAGGAGAGGTGGGGGAGAAGGAGACAGGAAGGGGGAGGGGGAAGCAGAAGGGAGGAGGGAAAGGAAGGCGGTGGAGGAGGGGAGAAGGGATGGGGGAGATGGGGAGGAGGGAAGGAGGAAGGAGGAGGGAAGGAAATGGTAGAGAGGAGAGGAGGGGAGAGAAAGAAGGGCGTGTGGGGGGAGGGGCGAAGGGAAAGGAGGGGAGGAGGGGTGGAGGAGTGGTGGGGGTTTTTTTTTTTTTTTTTTTTTTTTTTTTTTTTTTTTTTTTTTTTTTTTTAGCAGGTGGGGAAGAGGGGAAAGAGGGAGGAGGAGGAAGGGAGGGTGAGGGAGGTGGAGGGGAGGAGGGTTGGAATGGTGGAAACAAGGGGGAGGAGGGAAGTGAGGAGGAGAGGGGAGGAGGAGAGGGGAGGATGAGGAGGAGGGTATAGGGAGGAGTGGAGGGGGAAGGGGATGGTAGAGGGGAGGGGATGAGGAGGAGTGGGGAGGGGGAGAAGGAGGGAGGGGAGGAGGGGGAAGGGTGTCACGGAGGACCCCTCCCTGCAACTGTGGGAGGCTGTGTCCTTGGGATGGAGCAGGCTTCCTCATAAACCCTTAACTGTAAGCTGGTCCTGGGGTTTCCCAGGACGAGGACTCTGCTCCGCCCCCTGTGCCTGTACCCCACGTGTCTGTACCCTGGGCATGGGGTGACGGGGAGTGAGGGGTGGGGCAGGCCGGCAGCTCGCCTCCAGAGCTGGTGCGGGAAGGGAGGCCAGAAAGCCCCGCCCCGCCCCTGGCACCCCGGTGCAGCTCCGTGGAGAGGGAATCCCAGTGACCCCCTTGACCCTCGAAGGAGCTGCTGCACCCTGAAAATCCGAGGGTAGCTTCTTCCTCCCGCGAGCTCCCCTGCTCACAGCCGCTGGGGACGGCGCCATGCCCCGTGTTCTTACCAGGAAGGAAGCTGGACGGAAGAAAATGTCATTAAGAAAATCAAAAGGAGGCAAAACACACTCGCGGTCCTGTCCTGTCCAAGCCCGTGGGCAAGGGGACCCGAGCACTTCAAACCCGTGTGGCTCGAGGGTTGAGGTATTTGCGAGGTGCACACTAGGTCTCAGGGCTGCCTGAGTCCCTTCCCTGTGTCCTTGTGACCCAACAAGATGACGCCCTGCGTGAGGCCACCGCAGACGGCAGAGAGGGACTGTGTTCAAAGCTGCCCCGCGGGCTGTCTCCGCGGCAGCAGGCTGGGGCGAGCCACCAGGTGCCCCACGCCCGCCATCCCACCTCTGGAGCCCCTTCTGTCCCCACCTGCCCCTGAGGGGTCTCCACCATATCGCCCCTGCGTATTGCAGGGTGGGAGAGGCCCCAACCTGGGAGCCCCGGCCTGATTACCCGCTGGTCTCGGGGGGGGGGCTGCAGGGCCCCCACGGGCCAAGCTCACTTTTCCTGGGAAAGCGGGAGGTAGATACACTGAGCGGCCCTCAGGACTGCGTCTGTTGTGAAGGCCGGTCATTAGAAGGACAAATTCGAGATGGGCCATGCAGAGCACAGCGGGCTGGGGCCCAGCAGGCTCCTGATGAGTGCCTTCCTGGGGCGGGGATGGTCATTGCTCTCATGCAAATGAGTGACTCCTGGGTCAGGCTCAGGCAGTTTGAGGGCAGGGTCCACACGGACAGACCTCACACTGGTTTCCGACCGTGAGGACAGCCCAGCTGCCTGGACCCTCCTCAGATACGGAGCCAGTGGGTGCGAGGGCGGCGGCTCCGCCTTTCAAAGCAGGTGCCCACCTGGCTCCGGTGGACTTGTTGGGGTCGCAAGCCCGGCTCAGCGGGCAGGTGTTCTGGGGGGACGTGAGGCTCCAGGGAGAAAGGGCACAGCCGGGCAGGCGTGTGCGACCTTTCACTTCACGTGTGACCTGGCAGTCCCCTGGGTGTTACCAGCTTCCTGGGCCGGGGCCCACCCTAGCAGCCGGCGGATTGTGGGACTCCCCACCTCCATTCCCCTTGCGTCTGTGTCTCTGGGGAGCCCGGCTGGCTTGGGCTGGCTATCCAGCTCTCCGTGCTCCCACTGCTACCAGCCGAGCAAGGATGAGGATTACCTCAGTCACCCGATGAACACGGCCACTGCGATCAGTCCCGACCCAGGGACCCTCGTCTACCTAAACCCCAGTAAACCCATATAGTGGCATCATGCCCACTTCAGAGGTGGGGACACCAGGGCACGGAACGGTTAAGTGACACCCCAGGACCGCACCTCTCCGAACGCACTGGGTCTGCCCCAGGCCTGCTACCTGTTTAACTCACGCTACGCAGCCGGCCCTGCCTCGCGGTGTGCTGGGAGCTAAGAGTGCGCGCGCGTCCCAGGCTGAATCACTCGATTATAGTTAATAATGTAGCCGAGGTCATACTGCCTTTGCTTTTCATCATCAACGTCATCGTGGCCATCGTGGCCGTTCCTGCCACCCCCGAAGCCTCCTGCACCGGCTTCTGCCCCGGCCCGGAGTCGGGCTGTCTGAGCTCGCCCGGCAGAGGGCGGCCCCCGCAGCACAGCCCCCCGCACGCCTGGGGCGGCCCCGCACGACGTGCAGTAAACAAGCGAGCTAGGAATTAACCACAGCAGAATGCAATTACCACGGAGCCAGCTGCGGATACCACGGATCATACACATAACGGGCGTCCACGGCCAGCGCTCGCGCGTTTCTAATGGGCTGCCAATTAAAATAAATCCAAGCGTAAATGACAGCTTGGAGTAATTGCTCTCCACACGTCGCGTCTGTGCCCCAGGGGGCGGCACAGGATGCGCGAAGCCAGGAGTCCCGGCTGCCAGCACAGCCAGACCTCCGTGGCCACCAGCCTCCGACCAGAGCAGAAGGGGGCCACTGGGGGTCCAGGAGCGACCAGCACAGAGTGGCTGGGCGTCCCCGGAGCTCTGCCCAGATGGCTCAGTTCTTCCTCGCCTCGCTCTGAGAGGCGGGACCTCGTCTGGGCCCCATTTGCAGATGGGAACACTGACGCGGGAGTCAGGATCACTTGCGCAAGGTCACACCCCTGTAAGTGCTGGAGCTGGGATTGGAACCAGGATTAAGTTGGGGGCCACCATCCACGGGGCCAGAACTTTAGAAGTATCTGTCTGTGCTCACGTGTGCACGGTCATGCACGCACACAGACCTGTGGGCGCACACGTGCACATAAACATACATGCCGTGCAATGGGATAAGGCCCCAGATTTCGGCAGAGGCCTGAGTCCTGCCAACTCCTGTAGCTTCCCGCCATCCCCAGGCTGGATGTCAGGAATCTGGGGAAGGATGGGTGGGTGTGGTGCTCGGGACCCGGGGGCCCTGCCCACCCACTCTGGTGCTGCGGGCAGCCTCCCCTCTACCCAGGGCTCACACTGGGTGCTGCGGGCACCCTCCCTCCTGCCCAGGGCTCACACTGGGTGCTGCGGGCAGCCTCCCCCCTGCCCAGGGCTCACACTGGGTGCTGCGGGCAACCTCCCCCCTGCCCAGGGCTCACTCTGGTGCTGCGGGCAGCCTCCCCCCTGCCCAGGGCTCACACTGGGTGCTGCGGGCAGCCTCCCCCCTGCCCAGGGCTCACACTGGGTGCTGG
>NC_048230.1:46177663-46185793 GCF_002007445.2 Ailuropoda melanoleuca
CCTGCCCAGGGCTCACACTGGGTGCTGCGGGCAGCCTCCCCCCTGCCCAGGGCTCACACTGGGTGCTGTGGGCACCCTCCCCCCTGCCCAGGGCTCACTCTGGTGCTGCGGGCAGCCTCCCCCCTGCCCAGGGATCACACTGGGTGCTGCGGGCACCCTCCCCCCTGCCTAGAGCTCTGGCCAACGTGGCTGGTGATGGGGCGACCCCAGAGTGCTACGAGGTGCCAGCTCTCCCAGGCCGTGACCAAATGTGACTGTGGAAGTGTGGAGACCCTCCTGGAAGACGGGGTGCTGCTCCAGCCCCGGTGGCCCATGAGCCTTCCCCCCCGCTGTTCCCCCAGGCCTCTACTTTACATGCCCTGACCTGCCGTCCTCACCCATCTCGTGTCCGCGGCTGGTGTCCCTGTCCATTCACAGACTTACCTTGTACGTTTTCACTATGGAGACTTCCATCGTGACGTTTTTGATGGTCCCGTGTGAAAGGACAACGGGAGCTTTCCACCTTCCCCATGCTTTGTGCGGCCACGTCCTTTGGTGGCGTTTCAGGCACGGACATCTGATATTTGCGCCCGTCCCTCCCTCCCTCTGTTCTCCCTGCAGGGACCAGGTGGGCTGTGTGGTGTGCGTTGGACCTGGACCCTCCTCAGAGCCAGCAGACAGGGCTTGAAATCTGCCGTAACCGGAAATGACGGGCACCAGTTGCCCCGGGCTCCGGAAGCTGCGAGTCCAGGGCCTGGGTACCGTGTGGTCGGGTCCTGGTGAGGCTTCTTATCTTAATTTGCAGACGGCCACCCTGTCGTGGTGTCCTCCCGTGGTGGGGAGAGAGGGGCCCCACCTCCAAATACCGTTCCACTGGGGCCAGGCCTCCAGCGTAAGAATGGGGGGGGGGACACAACATTCAGTTGATGACACTTGCCTTGGCCACGTTATTGCTATGGGGCCCCCGGGCACGTCGTGGGGATTCCAGACCTCAGGCTCCCCATCCATCAAACAGGGACAGTCCCAAGCAGATGGAGACACGAGTCTGAGCACCATGTGCGTGTGCACAGCCCGAGGAGCCAGGTGCCACGTTCCCCCACTGTCCCCTTCTTCTGACTCTCACCCCACCCCTTGTTCCCCCCAGCCGCACCCTAGGAGCTCCTTCCTGCTGCCCGCCAGGCCTGGGTCCCGGGACTCATCCCTCCTGCACGGGACACACGCAGGAGCTCTGATGCCACGCGGCTCAGGCAGGGGCTGGTGTAGCCTCCAGCAGGGACGTGGCCGGCTTGCCCACCTTCTGCAGTGGGGCCGGGGACTTGGCTCATACCGTGGAATGTGCGCTTGTGGACTCAGCTGGCCTCCTGCCCTCCTCTCAACTCTGTCCTTCCTTCTCGGTCCGGCTTCTTGAACAGCTGGCTGCGGGAACACGGGGTGGGAGGGGTGGGCTGCAGGGCCTGGCCTGGCAGTGCTGGGCTCTCCGGGGGCTCCCGCGTTGGCGATGCCCCTCCAGCCTCTCCTCTCCATCTTCCCTGCTACCTGGACGACGCCAGGGTCTCCAGCACGACGCAGCCAGCCTCACCTCCAGCCCAAAGCCCTGCCTCCTGTTTGGTCCTGGGTGACTGCTCACCTCCTGGGCACCCTGGTCCCTCCTTCCCCTGTGAGATGGGTGCAGACATCGCCTCCCCCGGGGAGCTTCTGCCCGTCCCCCAAACCTGCCCGTCCCCCAAACCTGCCCTTGCAATGTGACTCCTCGACACTCTGTGCCCCCCTGGATGCCCTTCCCTGGCCAGCCTGGCCCAGGGGTCACATAGGTGAGCTCGGCAGACCCCCTCCTGGGGACCTCATGGCCTGGGGGTGCAGCAGACGTGGACCAGCGTGGATGCTGCTGTCGGGCCCGCCCGCGTGAGGGACTGTGTGCAGAGCATGCCTGTGTCCCCTCCGAACGCTGCCGTGTGGCTCATGGCCAGAATCCTGCTAGAGGACGTCGTCCTGATTCCAGCACCGAAGTGGTCCAGATTTTGTGTTTCAGCCTGGGAATGGCTGGGAGGGGCCAAGGACCTGTCTCTTTAACTAATACGACCCACACGGTGGGGTCCACCCACACAGCGGACTAGCTTCCACCTTAGACAGGACACAGACTCCGCGTCGAGGAGCCCAGCGGCTGCAGCAGACACGGAAGGACCACGTCATGTATGGTTCCCCTTCAGCAAATGCCCCGAACGGACAGCTAGAGAGGAACGTGGATTCGTGGTTGCCGGGGGCACGGGGNTGGCGGGCCCTCCCCAGGCTCCCGGGCAGGACGGTAACCGACAGGCCTCCCGGGAGCTGCGGGCTCCACACCCAGGCCTGCAGGCAGCTTTGCACTTTCTAGCACTAACAGCACCATCAAGATTGCATAGTTCGTTTTAAAAGCACAGCTGTTAATGCGTCCAGGGCTCTTGGCCCCCAAGGAGAATTCAGTGCTGTGTGGCTATGTCCATTCATGGAGTGTGAAGCAGGAAGGGAACGGCAGCTAGGCCTCGTGCTTCCTGAGCCGGAGAGACCATCACCCTGGTCCCCAGGGGCCAGGAGGGAGCTGCACCCATTGTCGATGTGCCTTGCTCTCTCCCTCCCTGGTGTCTGAGACCCACGTGCGTCCTCCACCCGCTCAAGACCCTCGGATCCAATGGGGGATTTCTGGAGCGTCTTCAGCACGGGGTATCAACCGGTGAGGGGTCAGCCCTTCTGGGAAGAAATCAGACAGAGTCTCAGGAAGTGCCCCTGGTGGACGGAAGGGCCGTCAGACGTCACTCTGGAGCTGGAGGGCTGTGGGGGCATCCCGGAGGTCCATGGGGGTGTCTGAGGCCGAGGACTGGCTGGGCAGAGAAGCTTCCAGTCTGTTGGGAGACTCCGAGGGCGGTTTGTACAGGAGGCAGGCGATGGCAAAGAATAGGAAACCCAGCACCTAGGGAGAAAGGAGGCGCTCGCTGGACCGTGCCCAGAGCTGCCCACCCGGCCCGGTCCCTGAGGACCCCTGCTCCGGCGAGAAGACCCTTCTTTCCTGCAGAACCCTAGCGTGGACACCAATACCGTTTGTGAGGGAACAAAAAACACCATTTGACTAAAACCAGGCCCCAGGGGAGGTGGAGGGCTTCGGGGCTGAACAGCGGCCCCCCCCAAAAGAGACACACCAGCCCTGACCCCCAGAACCTGCAGCTGAAAATAGGTCTTTGCAGATGTCACNAACACCATTTGACTAAAACCAGGCCCCAGGGGAGGTGGAGGGCTTCGGGGCTGAACAGCGGCCCCCCCAAAAGAGACACACCAGCCCTGACCCCCAGAACCTGCAGCTGAAAATAGGTCTTTGCAGATGTCACTCAGTTAAGGATCTCGAGATGAACTCGTCATGGATTCTGGGTGGGCCCACCTGCCATGCCGGGGGTCCTTACCCGAGCAAGGAGAAAGCAGTTTTAGAGACACAGGGAGAAGGCCACGTGACCCGGAGGCAGCGACGGAGACGCAGGCCCCAGCCCCCCCGGCAGAGCTCCCAGAGGGAACCGGCCTGCCCCACGTGCATTTGGGGCCTCTGGCGGCTAGAGCTGAGGAAAACCTAAGTGTCTGCAGTTTTAAGCCTCCTGGTTTGTGGTCCTTGCTCGGCGCTACGGAGGCCGCACCCCGCAGCCAGCCGCACGGACCTCACGGCCCACAGGGCCCCCACGCAGCCTCGGGGAGGACGCTGGGCCCGCCGGCTGGGCTCTGGATACATGCGTGCATTTTGACGTGTAAGTGCTGCGTTAGCAGGAACACCCCCGGCCTGATGGGCCCGAAGCGTTTCCACTTCGGGACGGTGACCGAATGGGACGCGTTTGGAACCTGTCTGCTCCTCCTGCTAAAACTAACCATGTCCTTAGACGCACTCCTAACCATCGTGCCGACGCCTGGGGGTGGTGATCTGGGCAGACAGACGTCCCCGGACGGGCCAGCTGCTCTGGGCAGAGGGACCGTAGGACACAGAAGCCCTGGATAGGGCGTGTCTTTACAGCCGACCAGCGCTGACCTCCAGGGCCTCCCAATCCCTGCTCACACTGGCTCTTTTTACGCTAAGCCGTGCGGAGGTAAACCCAGGCCGAGGACCCTCCAACCTCCGGCCCTTCCAGAAAAACTCAAGGCAAGAGGTGGAACCCCGGAGCACCCCCATCCAAAGAAGGAAATCAGAACCCTCTTACAGACTGGCCCCACGATTTCATGTTATTGTGAAGGTTTTGTGCCTTTTCCTCCAATCAGGCAAAATTCAAACTATAAATACTGTGCTTCTCCCCACGCAACGTGAGCCAAGTGGCCCAGCAGGAGGTTTCTCCTAACGGGTTGGGCTAGGGGAGGGGGCAGCGCCCCGGGCACAGCAAGGCTGGAAGAGGGTGCCGCTGGTGCATGGATCCATCAGACAGACCCGGCCCCGACGGGAACAGGCCTGTCAGAACCCACGCTCACAGAAAGGAGCTGGTTTTCATTTCTGCAAAACCCCAGCTGACCAGAGCCCCAGGCCCAGCCGCCGAGCTGCAGGGTGAAGGCCTGGGTAGGCAGGTGCCAGGGAGCACCCCCAGCGGCTGGGCTTGGAGGCGCCGGGGCTCTGAGGCCATCGCAGCATCACCGGCCTGACCCCGACGGCTCTAACTTGGAAAGGATGCTGCTCCTGGACACTGGGCCACCAGGGTCCAACGGGGGGTCTGAGCTGTGAGGGCCCCCGTGGGGCACCTGGACCCCTGAGCTAGCTGGAGAAGATGCTCGGCCTTTCGGAGCCGACTCTGGGGCTCCCTCCCTCCCGCGCGGGGCAAGTGCTGCCTCACCCACCTTGTACACCAGCCCGGATATAAGCATGTACCGGCTCATGGCCGAGTTCTGGTACACGAAGCAGGAGCCCTGCTGGCCACACTGGTCCTGCCAGAGCAGGCACGCCTTGTCAATCACCCAGCCAAAGGCGATGGGCCCTGGGATGCCCCCTGCAGAGAGAGGCTCAGTCAGCACCCGGCACGGTGCCCCGGCCTGCACAGGGCAGGCAGGGCGGGGGGAGAAGGGGCAGCGCCAAGACCCAGACTGTGCGGGTTCTCAGAACAGTGGCGTTGGTCACTGGCGATCTCAGGGGGTGCAAAGTGGACTTCAGTGTTCCTTTCTGGGGGGGAACTGGCGTTAGGCCAGGGAATCCCCGTGACTTCTGACACCCTTTGTGCTAAAAAGGAAAAGCCACCCTCTGGGCGAATAAACGACCATGGGTCCCTCTAGTGGACTGTTCGGGAATGGCGTCCTTCGCCAAAGCAGGCGCAAGCTGTGCCGGGATGCACACCAGCCAGGTGAGATTTCTGCCGGGTGCTCTTGTGCAGTGAACACACTACACAACTGCACCATGCCACCACGCCACCCAGGGCACAGTACCTAGAGTTCTGACCACAATCCACTGGATTCCCAGTGCAAAGGATCTCTGCCGGTCACAGACACACCTGAAATGGAAGACAGCAGCGTCAGCAGCCAGGCGAGTGTGGCGTCCGCCACGTCACACCCCACACCAGCAGCCAGGTCCTGGCCAAGCCCCAGGCTATATCACTGCCTCCCCAGGTGGCAAGCACCTCACAGAGGCAGTTAGCCCGTTGCTGCCGCAGTGCTCCGGGGGCCCAGCACGTACCCTGCGGGGTCTGCAGGGTTCCGCCGCAGCGTGCTGCAAGGGACGGTGCTGGACCCGAGCGAAACCCAGGCCCGGGGCTTACCGTAACGTTGCCGTCAGCGCAGGAATGCTGCTGAGGAATGTAAAGAGAATTACAACGAATATGAAAACCAGAAGGAGGGGCTTTCTTTGACAAGTTGAAGTGCATTTCCCTGCAGTAGCATGGCCAAAACCAGAGGAAAAATTCTGAGGGACACAGCTACAGTCTCGGTACACCTGAGGGGCGCAACAACAGCGCTGATTACAGGAGGAAGGGGCGGGGGCCCCCCGGGTGCAGGGCGCGCACGGCACGAGGGCAGCAGCCGCACTCACCTTCTGGCCGCCCGTGCCAGGCGCAGCCTCCCCGTGGCAGCCCGCGTGGCAGGGAGAGTAGTACGTGAGGCCGTCGGAGCCGCACACGGGGCTGTACTGCTCGGGCCCGCAGGCACACTGGGCGTTGCAGGCNAACCTCCGGCCCTTCCAGAAAAACTCAAGGCAAGAGGTGGAACCCCGGAGCACCCCCATCCAAAGGAAATCAGAACCCTCTTACAGACTGGCCCCACGATTTCATGTTATTGTGAAGGTTTTGTGCCTTTTCCTCCAATCAGGCAAAATTCAAACTATAAATACTGTGCTTCTCCCCACGCAACGTGAGCCAAGTGGCCCAGCAGGAGGTTTCTCCTAACGGGTTGGGCTAGGGGAGGGGGCAGCGCCCCGGGCACAGCAAGGCTGGAAGAGGGTGCCGCTGGTGCATGGATCCATCAGACAGACCCGGCCCCGACGGGAACAGGCCTGTCAGAACCCACGCTCACAGAAAGGAGCTGGTTTTCATTTCTGCAAAACCCCAGCTGACCAGAGCCCCAGGCCCAGCCGCCGAGCTGCAGGGTGAAGGCCTGGGTAGGCAGGTGCCAGGGAGCACCCCCAGCGGCTGGGCTTGGAGGCGCCGGGGCTCTGAGGCCATCGCAGCATCACCGGCCTGACCCCGACGGCTCTAACTTGGAAAGGATGCTGCTCCTGGACACTGGGCCACCAGGGTCCAACGGGGGGTCTGAGCTGTGAGGGCCCCCGTGGGGCACCTGGACCCCTGAGCTAGCTGGAGAAGATGCTCGGCCTTTCGAAGCCGACTCTGGGGCTCCCTCCCTCCCGCGCGGGGCAAGTGCTGCCTCACCCACCTTGTACACCAGCCCGGATATAAGCATGTACCGGCTCATGGCCGAGTTCTGGTACACGAAGCAGGAGCCCTGCTGGCCACACTGGTCCTGCCAGAGCAGGCACGCCTTGTCAATCACCCAGCCAAAGGCGATGGGCCCTGGGATGCCCCCTGCAGAGAGAGGCTCAGTCAGCACCCGGCACGGTGCCCCGGCCTGCACAGGGCAGGCAGGGCGGGGGGAGAAGGGGCAGCGCCAAGACCCAGACTGTGCGGGTTCTCAGAACAGTGGCGTTGGTCACTGGCGATCTCAGGGGGTGCAAAGTGGACTTCAGTGTTCCTTTCTGGGGGGAACTGGCGTTAGGCCAGGGAATCCCCGTGACTTCTGACACCCTTTGTGCTAAAAAGGAAAAGCCACCCTCTGGGCGAATAAACGACCATGGGTCCCTCTAGTGGACTGTTCGGGAATGGCGTCCTTCGCCAAAGCAGGCGCAAGCTGTGCCGGGATGCACACCAGCCAGGTGAGATTTCTGCCGGGTGCTCTTGTGCAGTGAACACACTACACAACTGCACCATGCCACCACGCCACCCAGGGCACAGTACCTAGAGTTCTGACCACAATCCACTGGATTCCCAGTGCAAAGGATCTCTGCCGGTCACAGACACACCTGAAATGGAAGACAGCAGCGTCAGCAGCCAGGCGAGTGTGGCGTCCGCCACGTCACACCCCACACCAGCAGCCAGGTCCTGGCCAAGCCCCAGGCTATATCACTGCCTCCCCAGGTGGCAAGCACCTCACAGAGGCAGTTAGCCCGTTGCTGCCGCAGTGCTCCGGGGGCCCAGCACGTACCCTGCGGGGTCTGCAGGGTTCCGCCGCAGCGTGCTGCAAGGGACGGTGCTGGACCCGAGCGAAACCCAGGCCCGGGGCTTACCGTAACGTTGCCGTCAGCGCAGGAATGCTGCTGAGGAATGTAAAGAGAATTACAACGAATATGAAAACCAGAAGGAGGGGCTTTCTTTGACAAGTTGAAGTGCATTTCCCTGCAGTAGCATGGCCAAAACCAGAGGAAAAATTCTGAGGGACACAGCTACAGTCTCGGTACACCTGAGGGGCGCAACAACAGCGCTGATTACAGGAGGAAGGGGCGGGGGCCCCCCGGGTGCAGGGCGCGCACGGCACGAGGGCAGCAGCCGCACTCACCTTCTGGCCGCCCGTGCCAGGCGCAGCCTCCCCGTGGCAGCCCGCGTGGCAGGGAGAGTAGTACGTGAGGCCGTCGGAGCCGCACACGGGGCTGTACTGCTCGGGCCCGCAGGCACACTGGGCGTTGCAGGC
>NC_048230.1:46186814-46208029 GCF_002007445.2 Ailuropoda melanoleuca
AAATGTTAAAATTGTGGGACTTCTAACTTTCATTAATATAATACATAGAGCACCTACAGCATAAAGAATAGGGAAAAGATTTGTGACAAGGTCTCCACATTTTAGGTGAAGTTGTACAGTAATTACTCTAAAAAGACTGAAAAGTTAAAGATGCGTATCATACTTCCTAGAGCAACCACTTACAAATACTTTTGTAAAAAGATATAGCTAAAAATCCAATAGAGGACTTTTGTTTCTGCCAAACATGGAGTAATATGGAATAGATTTATCCTCCCACCTGAAACAATCACACATACACACAAAAGATAAAGATAAAATAATAAAACAATAATTTTCAAAATACTATGGATCAGACAACTAAGGAGAGTGATCCCTAAGAGATGGGAAAGAATGAGGTGAGCCCACAACTGACCAAGCTTAAAGCATTAAGCCAATTTCCAGGCTGTGACCCATGAAGGGAGAACCTAGGCAGAGCCTAGTGGAATCCTTGAGTTGAGGAGGGAAACGAAGGTAACTGAAGCTCAGTGTCTGGCAACCAATCAAAGATTATTAGATATGCACAGAAGCAGGAAAATATAAGCCGCAATGAAGAGAATAATCACCTGAAACTGACCCAGGACTGACATAGATGTTAGAATTAAAAGATAAGGACATTACATGAACCACAAGAGACGATGGACTCTGGGAAACAAACTGAGGGCTTCAAAGGGGAGGGGGGTGGGGGATTGGGATAGGCCAGTGATGGGTATTAAGGAGGGCACATATTGCATGGAGCACTGGGTGTTATATGCAAACAATAAATCATGGAACACTACATCAAAAATTATACTGTATGGTGATTAACATAATAAAAAAATTTAAAAAAAAAAGGACATTACAAACAAGGAAAGATAAATACCATATGATTTCACTTCTGTGTGAATCTAAAAAAACAAAACAAACAAAAAGCAGAAACAGACCCATAAATACAGAGAAAAAAAATGATGGTTGCCAGGGGGGAGGAGAGAGAATGGGCAAAATGCGTGAAGGGGAGTGGGAGGTACTGGCTTCCAGTTATGGAATGAGTAAATTACAGGGATGAAAGATGCTGCATAGGGAATATAGTCAATGGTACTTTAATATCATTGTATGGTGAGCATTGCATAATGTACAGAATTGTTGAATCACTATGTTGTACACTTGAAACCAATGTGACACTGTGTGTCAACTATAATTCAATTAAAAAAAGATAAGGCTGGGGTGCCTGGGTGGCTCAGTCAGTTAAGCATTTGACTCTTGATGTCAGCTCTGGTCTTGATCTAAGGGTTGCAAGTTCTAGCCCCACACTGGGCTCCACACTGGGCATGGAGCCTACTTAAAAAAAATAAGTAAGGGCATTAAAAAAGTTTTAACTGCATTCTGTATATGCAAAAATATCAAACAAAAGTATAGACTATATATTTTAAAAGCCCAAGCAAACTTCTAGAGAAGAAAATTACACTGTTTCAGATAAATAAAACATAGGATGGGATTAAAAACAAATTGGACATTAAGGGAGAAAAGATTAGTGAACTTGAAGACATGAAATAGAAACTAAAACGAAAATAAAAAAGAATCCAAAACCATAAAAGAGCACCAGTGGGCTCTGAAAAAACTTCAAGTAATCTAATATATGTGTGAATGGAATGCCCAAAGGAGGGGAGAGAATCAGAAAAAATTATTTGACTAGTTAATGGTGGATAATTTTCCAAACTGATCAAAACTATAAACACAAAGATTCAAAAGGCTCCATTAACTCCAAGCACAAGAAACATGAAGAAAACTATACTAAGGTACAGCCTGATCCAAGTATTCAAAACCAGTTAAAAATCCTAAGCAACCAGGCGAAAAAAAAAAAAAAAAAAAAAAAAAAAAAAAAAAAAAAAAAAAAAAAAAAAAAAAAAAAAAAAAATGGCGGGACCGCGGCAGCATCGCCTGTCCACGCTCCACCAACCCCGTCAGAGGACCGCGCCATCACGGCCTCTTTGCGCTCTGGATCGGGACCTGTCAGCTCCGCGGGGAACCCCGGGAGGGGCCCCATCAGCCCAGGAGCAGGCGGTTGGCACCTGCCTGAGACACTCGCCAACTGCCATCGGAGGCCTTTACTCTCACGTCCCCATGATGCGGTGACACGTGAGAGCTGACCCTGGACCACTTTCCACGTCCACACGTGGAGAGGAGCCGGGTGATCATGGTCTCGTTTTCCAGACGAGAACACTGGGCTCAGGGCTGAAGCAGAGCCCGGGGCTTCTTAAGGGCCGACACTGGGCTGTCTGTGAGGGACCACGAGCTGGCGTCTTGCTGCTCCGACCCTCTCCAGACAGTGGCCGAGGGCCAACCCCACCTTCCCCATCCCCGGGGCCACGCTGGGGGTCTCCCCTCCATCCAGGCGCCGCCGGCTTACCTGCCGCTGTAGTTGGCCGTCACGCCCGCCATGGGCACGTTGGGGCAGTGGATGAAGAACACGAAGACGGCCAGCAGGCTGCTCAGGGTGCAGAGCAGACACAATAACGATGCCCGAGCCACGGAGCTTGAACTTGTTCACGAGGAAGCCGCCCAGAAACGTTCCGCCACCGCCCGCCGGCACCACCAGGTACCCTGCAGGAGGGAGGGGCTCAGCGCGGTCCCCAGGAGCGCAGGGGTGGGGCCGGCAACCCACTGGGTCTTCTCATCTCCACGCTACAGGTGGGGAGACTGGGGCCCAGAGCCATCTGTCTGTCCATGTGGCAGTGCTTGGCTCTGACCTGAGTGTTCGGCCATGGGTCAGGGGGCTGCTGGGGCAGCCTGGGTCCAGGGACCTTCAGGAAGGACACACGGCTGCCCAGAGGCGGAAGGATACAGGGGCAGGGTGGGCCTGGGAGGAGGAGAGGCCAATGGCCCTGCCCCCTGATAGGGAGGCCCCCATTGTGCTCCCCTGGTCTGCCATGGCTTCTGCTGGGTCCAACCGGGGGCCCCTTTTGGAGAAATCCGTGACCAGGGCCATTTCATATGGAGGTGGGATGAGGGTTCCCAGGCTGTCCCAGGACAAAGTGCAGGTGCGCGTGGGGCTCGGTGTCCCCAGCACTGACCAAGGCCGGCTCTGGCGTGGGCCCCTTACACCTTTGCAGTTAAGCCTGGGGGCCCAGAGGATGCAGCTTTTCCGGGGGGGGTGTCGGCACAGTGAGAGGGGCCACTTTGGGGAAGGGGAGGCAGTTGTGGATAGAGGCCTGGGCATGGGAGGTCAGCTGAGAGGCCAGGCAAGGAGGGGTGTCTGGGGGCATTAGATAAGGGGGGATGGGGTACCTAATCGAACACCCAAGCCCCATGCCGGGGACAGACCCCTGAGTGTTGGGGCGCAGCCTGCATTGACCCATGTGCCACCCAGACGCACCCCACCTTTCACACATGGCGTTGACCCCTCCGGCTAGGGTCCACCCACGTCTGTCACAGACCCTGCCTGGCATTGACCCCATGTCGGGTGACCACTCCCACACCCCTCCTGCCTGGTGTGGACAGCAGCGGGAGGGCCCAAGGAGGGCCCAAGGAGGGCCCCCTCATTCTCCTCAGCGGGCTGACTTGCCTCTGGCAACAGAATGGCTCTGGTCAGGCAGGCCCAGGGACTCCAACCTCATGGTCCCATGAAATCCTGGGACACCAGCCACTTGGCTCACGGGCATGGCCAAGCTTGAGCGTCCAGGTGCTCAGGGGGGCACTGCCACCCAAACCCTTCCTGCAGTAAGCCAGGGATGATGACGGCCCAGGCCCTGGGTGGGCAGTAGGCAGCACAGAGGAGCTGGGCCCACCCGGACCCTCCCAGCTAGGGCGCATCCCCAGCAGGAGGGGTCCGCCGAGAGAACTGGCCAGCACGCTGTGGTCAGCGCTCCCCACCTCTCAGCAAGGAGCATCGGACCCATGTCGTGACATTGACAAACAGCCCCACCCCTGCTCCCCGGGTCTTCCCTGAGGGACCACACGCCCCGCGAACCCTCACGTGCACAGCAGCAGTTTGGACGTCTCAGAGATACTCCAAAGACCCCCCACTCATCTGAGAACTCACAAAAAGTCAGAGGACCCCCAAGATTCGGTGAGTTTTCTCACCAAACAAGGTGGCAGCTTCTGAGGCGCTCAGGCTGAACTGGGACTCCAGGAACTTGGGGCCAAAGGTGGACATGCCGGCGATGAGCGTGGCCTCCGTGGCCCCGGCCAGACAGAGCAAGATGAATGTGGGGTTTTTCAGGAGGAGCCAGATGGAGCTGGATGGGGGAGAGAAGAGACAGAGGGTCAGAGTGGGCCCTAGCTGGGTATGCAAAAGTGCTGTTCTCAGGGCCACGGTCCCCCCACCTGAGTACACAGAGCCCCAGGTCTGAGAGGGGAGGGAGGGTTGGGGAGTGGGCTGGTGCGCTGCAGTCGCTCCATGTCCATCCCAGAGTAACCGAGAAAGGGTGTGAGGCTGGGCTTCTGCTGGTGGAGAACAAGCTCCAGGAAAGACCGCTGGTAAACCGGGGAAGAGCCTTTTCAGAGCCTCCCCCTCTCCAGCACGGGGAGACCCTGAGTGCCCATGGCACCCTTCAGTCACCTGGGGGGCAGCTGGCCTGAACCAGGAGCCGGGGGCTGGGGAAGGTGCTGTCCCTAAGCCCAGGACTGGCCAGGCCCCCACAGAAGGGGAATGGGCACCGGGAGGTGGGGTCCCTTCTCAACCACCAGCCCTGGAGAAGGGGGGACAGGGGGGCCTCTCCAAGGAGGCTCTGGGTGGGCGTGGCTGGCCCCCCAGTTTCTCTGGGTGCATTCTTGTTGGGGGTGGTGTTGCCGGGTCCCGAGGGAGGATCTTGGCATTGGCCCCCCCGGACCTGGCCTGCTGATACCCCAGTGAAGCCGGCCTTGATTCCCCTCTGAGGACTGGGAGTGGGAGCCCTGCAGGGCCCTGGGGGACACTTGGCCTCTGGTCTCACTACGGCCAACTCTGTGGGTGTCGGGCGTGGGCTCTGGCTGCTGTTCCCCTGTGTCTCCGCCGAGGGACGGGCTGGACACCGAGCCTGCCCCACACTGCCTGCCATTGGGATGAGCAGTTTCTTTGAGGGCCACTCGCTCTGGCTGAACTGGGTTCTGCATCTTGTTAGGGGTTCAGGCCGAGCACGGCTAGCACCCGTGTGCTGATTACACACGCGACTCTACCTGTCCACTGTGTCACGAGTGGCACGAAACCAACTGCGTTTACAGGGCTGCTGACGGGAGGGATCAGAGTGAAAAACATACAGAAACTGCAGCCGTGGGGGTTCTGGAAGTAACGAGGCTCAGCCTTTGTGGGGCAGCCCGTCCCCCCCACGCGAGGCTCTACCGCCTGCGTGTCCCGATTCCCCGAGCCGTCCCCAGCCATCCAGCCACCGGGCACCGAGGTTTTAGGGCCGCGGCTGTCCCTGGCCCCGGGGCTGGTGAGTGGGCTGGGCTGGGGGCAGAGTTTTCGCTGCAGCCCCAGGTCCTGGCAGGACGGACCCGCCCCCTCCTGCGCCTGTGAGAAAGCAGGTGTTGGCAGGAAAAAAAACATACAGAAACTGCAGCCGTGGGGGTTCTGGAAGTAACGAGGCTCAGCCTTTGTGGGGCAGCCCGTCCCCCCCACGCGAGGCTCTACCGCCTGCGTGTCCCGATTCCCCGAGCCGTCCCCAGCCATCCAGCCACCGGGCACCGAGGTTTTAGGGCCGCGGCTGTCCCTGGCCCCGGGGCTGGTGAGTGGGCTGGGCTGGGGGCAGAGTTTTCGCTGCAGCCCCAGGTCCTGGCAGGACGGACCCGCCCCCTCCTGCGCCTGTGAGAAAGCAGGTGTTGGCAGGAAAGGGCCACCGTCCGGCTGCCGTGGGGGGCGGCTCCTGGGCTGGCATTCTCGAGCCTGCCGCTCAGAGCTGCTGTATACACGGGAGCCCCAGCCCCGGAGGCTTNACTGCCGTGGGGGGCGGCTCTGAAGGGCCCTCCTGGGCTGGCATTCTCGAGCCTGCCGCTCAGAGCTGCTGTATACACGGGAGCCCCAGCCCCGGAGGCTTAGCTCGCACGGACGCCGCTGGTCATCCCCGCGCCAGACGGGGTCTCACATCTCCGAGCATGTCACAGCAGCTGCCAACACCTGGACACCCAAATGCTCTGCCGTTAGAGGACACAGGCCGACAATAAACTGGATTTTGGGACTTCGGAACTTGCACTGCGGCCTCTGCACCAGGGCCTGGAGCAGGCGGCCGGGAGGGAGATAAGGCAGACACTCCCCTCGGCTCATGGCGTCTCAGACTCGTCCCAGGCGCCACTCCCCACCCTGGTTCACAACACGATTGACTTTCAAGCCTGAAGACTGAACACAATTCTCTTTGGCTCGTTACTTGGGTCCCACGTCCACGAGGGGAAGACTATACCCCCGAGTGCCTGCCGACGGGCGGGGGGGCGGCCGGGGGCNCTGCCCTGGACCTCCTCTGTCGGCCTCTCAGGTGTGGGGGATGCCCTGGGCCCGGCTGGTCCCCTCCCTGGGCCCTGCTCAGACCCGCCCAGGCCTTGGGGCACTCGGCTAGGCCGGAGAGGAGGCCACCCTCGCCCGTGGTGTGGAGACTTGTGCGTTTCTTAATCCCAGGCTGTAGGCTGCTCTGCTGAGATCCTTGTGTTGAATTTGCTTAGAGAACTAGTCATGCTGGTAACAGAGGTCACGTGCTCCAGGATTTGGGGAGCTAAGCCTGGATGCAAACCTCCTCTCGGCCACTGTCCCAGCGCTGCTGACGTGCTGGGTCCCCAGCGCATGTGCACGGAATGGAAGTTTGGCTCATCCTGCTTCAGGGGCGCCCTCAGGAGTGGGCAGCACTTTGGGGGTCTCACAGGAAGTGGGAAGCAGGAGAACAGAGCCCTAAATGGGTCAGGGGGCCACCCACCCCTCCACCCTTAGCACGACAGCCCCGTTTCCTCTCCATGGGGAAGCAAAGCAACAGACACTGGGTGGCCCGGGGGCTTCCCCGGAGGCCACCTTTGACCCTGAGACCCCTTCATCCTCCCTGTGGCGAAGACCAGCAACAGGGACTCCTTCCCGCCACTAACGGCCCCCAGCCCCATGAGGCCGGTTAGACACAGCCATTCCTGGCTCAGGCCCCAGGGTCCGGGAGGGGCAGGTGGGTGCTCAGTGAGGCCGAGGACCCAGGCTGGCAACCATCCAGGGGCCTCCTTTCCCATTCCCGGCAGAGGCCCCTGTGGAATGCCCCGTCCCCGTGAAGAGGGGTGCTGGGCAGCCAGGAACCGCCCCGACCCCCAGTCTCTCTGAGATCAGAGCAGGCCAGGGATCTTTTCATCCCAATACCGTGTCAAGAGCACAAAGCCAGGCCAGCTCACACACAAGGAGAACGAGGGGAGTGCAGGAGGAGGGGCTGGTGCAGGGCAGTGAGGGCAGAGGGCCGGAGACAATCCCGCTCCTCCCAGGATCCTCAGCGACCTCGAGGCACAGAGGAGGCACGAGCCCGGAGCCCATGCAGGTGACACTTAGTCAAACAGTCAGAGGGCGCAGTGGAGAGACGGGCTGGGGCCTTGGCCCTCCATCGGGACCAGCCCTCCATAGCTCCAGGCCCAAGGGCTCTAGGTGCTGATACTCAGTCTCCTAGTTCTGGGGCCGAGACCTGAAGCGCCTGGGTCATGGGGAGGTTGAGGAGACAGGCGAGAGGCACACACCACCCCCCATAAGGTGCTTACAGGGGCAGATCTCTGATGGTTTTCCCGAAGTCGGGGTTGCTGGCCTCCTTGTGACCGCTGTCCTTTAGCTGCTGTGTTTCCGACACTCTCATCACCACGTAGCGTTGGGAGCCTGGAAGGACACAGATGTCAGGAGAGCCAGGGACCAAGGGCTCTGCTTGAGGCCCCGCCCCACTCCCAGGTGTGGGAAGGTCCCCTGGATGGAGGGCATGGGGACAGATGGGGTACGGGGCTGCAGCACGGTGACCGCTGACCAGCTGGCAGAGAGGAGGGAGGTGGGAGAGCCAGCGGCAGGACACGCCGTGGGGCCGAGGGAATGGAAGGTGTCAGAAGCGGCACTCGCTCTGGCTGCCGCAAGCCCCTCCTGCGTGCCTCTGATGGGGAGAAGCCACGGGAAGGACGGTGCCTGTGTCAGCAGCACAGGGGCCAGGCCGGGCCTGCAGGATGGGGGCCCCCCAGCAGGTGACGAGCCCAGACTTTCCCAGGCTCCCCCCAGCCCGGATGAGGAGAGAATGATGCACCCACCTGGCAGCTGCCGGGGGTAGCCGAGGATGGGGATGGCAATGAGGAAGGCGGCAGCTCCCGCGCCCAGGAAACCCACCCACCAGGCGCCGACCCACAGCGGGCTCTCGGTGGTCAGCTCCGTCCTGCAGGGAGAGTGCGTGGGGTCAGCGTCCTGTCCATGCGCATTCAGGGCACCCATGCCAGGCGTCCTTCTGCACGCTGGTCCGTGAAAACCTTAACCGGGGGCTTGGAGGGCCTCCAGGCGGTGGCTGCGGGGTGTGGGGGTGACTCGCTGCCCAACACGGAAACCCGCACCCCCTCCCACTCTTGCCCTCGCGCCTCTTCCAGCTGGCGGCTCCAGGCTCATAATCTGTTTAATAAACTGGCAATCGAACGAGTGAAGCGCCTTCCCGAGATCTGTGAGCTGTTCTAGAGGTTATCACGCCCGAGGACGGGGTCGCGGAACCACCGATTTGTAGCCGGGCTGGATGGAAGCGGGGGACCCAGCACCGAGGCTGGCGTCTGACTCGGGGGTCTCCTGGGGCTGGGAAGTCTGTCGGAATTGGGTTGAATTTAGGACGCCCAGCTGGCATCAGCAGAGACCCCCTTGGTGCGGAAAACCCCACACAGAGGAACCACATGGCAGCACGAAAATCCTCTGTCCGTTCCGCAAAGGGCATCAGAGAAGCAGTGGCCTGGTGTCGCCTGGCTCCGGGGAGCTGCCCCCTCCCTGCACACTGTCCCCGCTCCCAGGCCCGAGCTCAGGGGACCACCCCCCCAGGACCCCGGTCGCCCCTGCCCCTGCCCCCGCCCCCGCCGTAGCGTGCTGTCCCCCAGGGGCAGGGGGAGCCCGGATGCTCACTGGCGGCCGACTTCTGTGTAAATGTTGAGCAGGGCGCCTCCGAGCAGGTAACCGGCGGCGGGGCCGAGGATGGCTGCCGTGTAGAAGACGGCTGCGGAGAGAGGCAGAGCTGTGGCGCGGCGGCCGCACCTGGCCCCTCGCCGCCCTGTGGGGCTTGCGTCGCCCCCCCCCCCCGCGAGGAGCCCCCCACCCTGCACCTCTGTGCCCTCTGCCCCCACAGCACAGCGCATCTCCGTGCCCCCCCCCGTGTCCGAGATCGGGCTGCTGTCAACTTTTTATCTTTATTTACTTATTTTATTTTATTTTATTTTTGTAAGCAGACTCCACACCTAGCGAGGAGCCCAACACAGGGCTTGAACTCACAACCCTGAGATCGACACCTGAGCTGAGATCAAGAGCCAGGCGCTCAACTGACCGAGCCACCCAGGCCCCCTGCTGTCAAGTTTTGAGAGTGCTTTCACAGTTCTTTGGTCAAAGCCAAATGCAGGAGCATGTGGACTCTTTCTCCCCCGAGAGGACCAAGATCCCGAGGGCCTCGTTTTGTGGGACGAGGGTGCCTCCGCTCAGCCCCACAGGTCCACCGGCGCCTCGCTGGAGCGATGGGACCCCAGCCTCCCTGGGCCAGCACCACTGAGCGACTTAGAGGGACAGAGCCCAAGGTGGAGAGAAGGAGGCCAGAGTCAACGGAAAAGGTCTGGCCAGCCCTGGAGCGCCGGCCAGTCTCTCTCGAATGTCCCTGAGCGCCTTTCCCTGGGAAAGCCTGGCCTGGCAGGAGGGACGGGGGGAAGTGGGGAGCACGAGGTTGAAACCCAGAAATCTCACCACTGGCTCGAGCCCAGCCCCTGCGGGCAGTGGGGCAGCGCCTGGCCAACCTCAGCCCCGGAGGAAGCCCGCGCTCACCTGCGCCCTTGCCCGTGACCACAAGTGGCCGATGAGGAAGGGCGTGGCCACACCCACCCCGTGCCCCCGGCGGCCCCACTCACCGATGTAGACAGGTGAGTAGCTGGACTTGACGTTCTCGTCCAGGAAGGTGACGCCCAACGTGTAGAGGGGCGTGGCGCCGACGCCGTGCAGGAACTGGCCCAGCATGAAGACCAGCCGGTAGCCGGACAGGCCCGAGGCACTGTCCCTGCATGCCACGCTGCGGTTGGCCCCGCACGTCCCGACGCCCTCGGCGCCCTCCACCTCATAGGCGCCCGCGGTGAAGTGCGGCAGCGCGAACACCAGCGAGCCGGCGCCCATGACCAGCACGCCCCGGCCCAGCCAGCGGGGCTTGTGTCCATTGCCCCCGAAATAGCTGACAAAGGTGAGACACAGGCAGGCGGCCACGTCGTAGGCGCTGGCGATGAGGCCGCTCTGGTAGCTGTGCAGGTCGTAGCGGCGCTCGATGGACGTGATGACCGTGTTGATGAAGCCGTTCACGGTCATGCCCTGCAGGAAGGCCGCCGCGCACAGGAAGACCAGGAAGCCCCTGGGCGTGTTGAAGGCCTGCAGGCACTTGGGCGCGAAGGCCCGCCAGCCACACACCACGCTCTGTGGCCCAGCCGACACGTAGTGCATCTGGGGGGCGGCCCGGGGGCCATGCTTCTCAGCGTGCGGCAGGCACAGCGGCTGGCTGCAGGAGTCCAGGGGGCTGTGTGCGGCGGAACACAGGGCGCCGTGGCTCAGGGGCGAGCCGAGGGACGCCCGCCTGCCGGAGGGCGTGTGGCCGCACCCGCCGTCCGTGGCCGAGGGTGGGCTTGGGAAGACCAGCTGCGGCACGGAGACCAAGGGCTTGTCCCCCACCGAGTGCTGAGGCATGGCCGCCCGGGGGGCGCCAGGGGCAGCTACGGAAGCCGCCGCACCGTACTCCAGGGGCAGGTTTGTTCTGCGAGAAGAGCTTCTGGTTAGAAAACTTACATGGACCCTCGAACACACTGACGTCTCGGCAAGAACGCCCCCGCCCGTGCCTGGTCCCTTGGGGCGATGGCTCTGCAGCGCGCTCCCCAGTCTGACGGGGCTGACCCTCCCGGACCAGCCCGCTCCTGCATTCCGGACCCACACCCCTGAACGAGGCCGCGGTCGAGGACCACCCTGACCACCCTGCGCCCGCGGCCTCCGCTCGGCCGGCGTGAGCTGTGCTGCCTCTGGAGGGACCGCCCCGTGTGGACACGGTCTCCACGCTGTCCAGCCTCAGTTCCTCCTTAAACTCACAGCCTCCCAGCAGTCATTTTAGTCCACGGTTTGGAGGGCAGTGAGGGAGGGGGTCAGAGCAGGGTCGAGCCCTGCAGGAGGGCGGCCACGCTGGCCTGGCCTGCTCTGTGCCGCTGTGCTCGCTGCCACGGCAGGTTTTCAAGATGTCACCACGAGACACGTGTGCAGCAACGTGGGCAAGTTAGGAAGAAAAGCGCCAACACTCCCTCTGTCTGCTGCTCCCCAGTCCAGCCCTGTGCCCCTACCTGGGCCCTCACTCTGCCCCCACCCCAAGGGGGCTGGGCTGGGGTCGGGCAATCCTGCACCACGAGGCTCCCGGGGCCCCACCCACCGTCTGAAAGCGCAGCCCCTACCGTGGGTACACGGCTGCTTCTGCACGCCCCGGGCTGCTGGGACTCCGGGTGGCACCGGACACGCGGCTGGTTCTCCCGCCGGAGATCAAAGCTCACACGCGCTGTGGGAGGAAGCATCCAACTTTACTGCGGCCGAGCTGCTCCTGGGCCCCCTCCACCGAGGGTCTTCTGCAAACCCCACCGCACTTCCCACTGGTTATGGGCTGAGCTGTGTCCCCCCAGAGGAGACGTGTTGGAGCCGTCACCCCAGTACCTCAGACGCGAGGGTGTTGGGACACAGTGGCTTTAGAGAGGTGACTGAGGCCGTCAGCGTGGGCCCCGATTCGCTGTGACTGGGGTCGTAGAGAAAGGGGAGACCTGGGCACAGGGGCTCACACAGGTGGGCAGCCCGTGAGAACACTGTCCGCCAGCAAGGACAGAGGCCTGGAGCAGGTCGTCCCTCGCGGCCACACCTCCCTCTCAGGCTTCCTGCTCCCAGCACTAAGACCATCAAGGCCCACCCAGTGCTTCAGCCCTGGGTCTGTGGGCCTTTGTCCGGAAGCCCCAGGACACTGATACACGCCCTTCACCCTTTGGGCTGGGCCGCTTGGTAGTCCGAGGCCCGGGAGTCTGAAGTGCAGCGGTTTCAGGGAGCCTCAGGCCGTGGGAGGCACGGAAACACCACAGGCTTGTGCTCGGAGGCTTGGGGAGCTGCCTGCCAGCCTTGCCCTGGGCTGGGGCCCCGTTAGTGGTGACTTGGGACCCTGCAGTGTCCTCAGACCCAGGTTCCCAGCCCACAGGGACGCCCTGCCCCCGCCCCCCCCACACGGAGCTGAGGGTGTCGGGTGGACGCGGGGAGAGGCTCCCGCCGTCCGATTCTGTCGGCAGAGACTCCTTCAGCCGCCGAGTATGGAGCCCGGCTTTGTTGGGCCCTGCACTGGGGGCCTGGAGGGGGGTGAATGGTGTTCTCCCCAAAAGACAGGTGCACCCAGACACTGTGACTTTATTTGGAAAAAGTGTCTTTGCCGATGTGATTAATGGTTTGAGATGAGGTCATCTGGATTGGGGTGAGTCCTAATCCAGTGACAAGCGTCCTTAGAAGACAAGACACAGAGAAGGCACGTGACAACAGAGGCCGAGCTGGACAGACATAGCCACAAGGAAGCCGGCAGCGGGGCAGGAGCTGGAAGAGGCGGGAAGGACCCTCGCTGGAGCCTCCAGAGGGAGCCCGGTCCCGCTGACACCCTGATTTCAGACTGTGGCCCGCAGAGCCAGGAGAAAATAAAGTTCTGTCGCTTTAAGCCCCTGCTTTGTGGAATTGGTTAAGGCAGCCGTGGGAAAGTGAGCAGCCCCTGGGGATGCCAGGCGCTGTCATGTGTGGCCCGGTTTCCAGGAGGCCACAGGCCTGAGGGGAGGTGGCCACTGAGTTAAAGGACCCTGTGTGTGCCTCACGGCCATCCCACAAACACCGTACTGAAAGAACCGTGACTGGTCATTCGTGCCCGGAGCTGGCTGCTCACTGTGGACACAGGTACCCCAGGCTATTTGCAGCCGTGCTCCGAGGCTGTGCATGTCCCGCAAAATTCCACTGCAGTCATCCCCGTGGCAGCCGCGAGGGCCAGCGCGTTATTTACAGAGCCGCGAGGCCAGCAGGCCCGGCTCGAGTACGAGCAGAGCCGGGAGGGCCAGCTCCCGAGCTCGAGCGGACGGCAGCTCCGCACGCGCGGCGGCCCGGCTGCGGGAGCCAGTGGTCGCGGAGACCACCTCCAGCACACGCAACGCCCGCCCGCGGATCACGGCAGAGCCTCGCAGAAGACAGCCACCCGTGTAAGCCTCCACCTTCCAGCCCCACCGCTCAGGCGGGCCGCTGAAATGGCACACGGAGAAACGCCACAAAGGCTCGACGTTACCCCAAATTCCAAGGTCCAGGGGCCGCCGTGTGCTGACTGGCGCCCTGGTGTGTTTTCCCCTAGATGCACACACACGTACACACACAGCCATCCACACCTTTGCACAAACACGATGTGGGGCCACCAGCTGGGACGGGGCCAGGGGGGCCACGGGGAGCTCAGGGAGGCCCCAAGCAGCCTGCGGGGAGTGAAAGGTCAGTATCGGGCCCTCAGGAATGATTCATGGGTCAGTATCCCCAATAAGTGATCAAGACCCAGGGCGCCATCAGACACCCGCTGCCTCAGCTCTGGGCTTGCCTTGCTCGCTGGGCTGTAGCCCTGGGTCCGGCCTCTGCAGGAGAGATGCGGGGGCAGGTGACAGAGGACGGGGCCCACAGCCTGGCTCAGGAGGTGGTGGGAGAGCTAGCTTTTGTGATAAGGGATGGCCACAAGGGAAGAGTTCTCCTTTTTGAAACCAAAGCCACAGGAGAACAGCAACATGCAGCTCCAAGTCAGTGGCGAAGCTTTCCCCGAACCAACAGCTACGGATCTTGGCCGTGAACCTGGGAAGTTCAAGCCAAATCATACGCATCACATGATTTAAATTAGCAAATTGAAAATCCAATCTGGGGTATTAGCCAGTTGACCCACTGGTGGCCGCCGCCCGTCACATAAGAATTGGAGGGCAGCACTCAGAGCTGTGGGGCCGTGAGCCTCCTCCAGGGAGCCCTCCCCCAGCGCTCCCGGCAGGAGCCTGACTTCGGCACGCCCCGCCCCCCCTTGCCGTCCCCACGCTGAGGGGGGCACGCTGACACAGAGCCTCTGCAGATTTTTCTCACGCCTGGAGTTTTGCCCCAGGTTTCCTGCGCTGTCTGGAAGGCTCTCACCCTCACCAAGGCTCTTGATCAGACAGGGGGAGGCTGGGCTACCGCGTGAGGAAGCAGCGGGCGGTGCCTGGAATCGTCCCCTCCATCCACTGGCTGGCGGCTGGAGCCTGGGTGCGTCTGGGGACCTGCAACACCTGGAGTCTCCCAGCCACCAGGACGACCCTGAGTATTCTGGGACTTCCAGGGGACACTTCCGAGTTTGCACCAGGATCTCGGGCAGATCTGGGCACTGGTATGTGTGTGGGGTGCCGGAGACAGCTCTGGACGTGTGCCCGAGGCCTGCCATCGCACTGTAGAGGCCTGCGGTGCGACCGGCCTGCAGGGAAGCCAGCAGCACTGCACGACAGCATCGTGGCCACAGTGGCCGGGCCCAGCGGACAGACGGGAGGTGCAGGTCGAATGGGCACAGAGCTGCTCCGTCTCGGTCACCTGGTCATCGGCTCCCTTGTGGGCAATGCTGCTGGAATATGGGGGTGTGACCCAGGTCACTCATGGGCACTTTCTTTCCAGGATCTGCTCCTGAGATGGGCAGAGCTGAGTGTGGTCAGTGTGGTCAGCCAGGAGTAGGTGACTTCATGGCTGCCCTTCATGCTGGCAGCCCAGGCAGTGTCAGCTGACCCACAGTAAGGCCGGTGGCTCTGTGGCTACTGACTTCTGTTTGTATCTTGGGCCACTGCGGGCAAGCCGGGGAGAAGGTGCCAGGGGCTGGAGGACCTAGCGACACGCCACGTGGAGGCAAACTGGCCCCGCCAAGGAGGACCGGGCCCCATGGTTCTTTCTCCTGGAGCCTTGTGAGCCTGTCCACCGGGAACCAGTCTGGACAAAATGTGTGCCTGCTCTCCACCTGCCGATGAGGCCTGCCTGCAGAGCTGAGGCGTGGGCACCTTCCGTGGGGACCCACGTCACATTCAGCTGGTGCTGAGGTGCTGGAGCTGGGGGGCCGGGCAACGCAGCTAGACGGCAGAGGACAGGAGCGTGTGGCAGACAGGAGGCGGGCCGACAACGGGGAGCTGAAGCTCAGAGAGAGCACTTAGCAGGAGACAAGGCTGAGAGGCCGCCCCCACCCCTTGGGGGCTCCAGGTACCATCCACATGTACCCTCACCTACGAGATCCCCAGGGCCTCTCCCTCCTGACGGCCCCTCCCCCTCCTCTGCCCAGAGCTGCTGCCTGATGCAGCGCGATGGCGAGTTCGGCCCATCAGTCTGGCGGGCCGGCAGGTGCCCCACCGGCCAAGTATTCCAGGCATGTCTGCAAGGGTGTTTCTAGAAGACGAGTATTTGAATTGGTGGACTCAATGCCGGTGGGCCTCGTCCAATCAGTTGAAGCCCTGAATAGAGCGAAAGGGCTAGCCCCTCCCTGAACCTCTCCTGCCTGGCTGCCTTTGAACCACCTCCACCTCTCCTCTCACCAGTTGCCAGCCCACCTACGGCAGACTCGGGCCTTGCCAAGCGCCGTAATTGCATGGGCCGAGTTTCCAATAATAAATCTTTATCTAATATATAATATATAAACATAATCAAGTATCTATATAAATACGCATGTGCATATATAATATACAAATAATATATAAAAAGGTATACACAAAAATATAAATGTATCTTTCTCTCTCCTCTTGGCTGTTTCTCTGGAGAATCCCGAGTGATACAGCAGGCAGTTTCACACCAACACCTGCTGTCTTCGAGGCCTGTGCCAGGCAGTGGGGTTTGGGGACCACCAAGACACTGTCCTATCCGTGAGGAGCTCCCAGCCCTCTACGCCCGGGGAAGTCACGTTAGAGCCGACTGCAAACGGCCCCGGCTACACATGAGAACAGCACGGACGGCGGGGAGCCAGCAGAGGTGAGAGGCATGCAGCTGGGAGCTGGCCTGCGGGGGCCCAGGAGGGCTTCAGGGCCAGGGCGCTTGCCACCATCACCGTTCATAAGCATTCCGTCGTGGCCGAGCCCTTAGCCTTGCACCAGTCTCAGGGGCGGGTCCTCCCACCCCAGAGCCAGGGGTGCTGCCCCAGGATGAGGGACAAAGCCTCCATGGGAGCGCCGGCAGCAGGAAGGAGCCCCCTCCCCCTGTGATTAGAGCGGACCGGGGGCTCTGTCTGGGGTGCCCGCTCACACGCCGGGCGGCCCCTCCCTGCGCTCTGCTGCCCTCCCCCTCGTGGGGAACATCTGAGGCTGCGAGCTGCTCTGTGGAAGCCCTGGTTGGCTTTCCAGTCCCGAGAGCAGCAGACCGAACATCCTCTTCCTCCAGCTCCTTCCCAGGGAGCCCGCTGTGGTGGGGACTTTATCTCACCCTCCAGGCCTGTCCCTGGTCCTTGGGCGTCTCCCCACCACGGCCAGGAGCCCTCCGTCTGTTCCCGCGGGGAGAGGAGCCCTTTGGGATTAGGCGCCCAGAATTAGTGGAGGGATAATGTGTACCCTGGAGCCTCCTGCCAGACGCTCCGCACCTGGGGCTGCGGTGGGAGGGGCAGGGGTGGGTGTGAACACTCACGTGTGTGTGTGCACGTCCGCGTGCACACCTGCGGGCTCACTCAGGAGGAGACCACAGGTCTACACTGGCCTGGCTGTCAGCCGCACGTCTCAGAGTCTGAGCCACTAGGCTCCAAGAAATCCAGGTTCCACTTCCTCCTCCCCCACCCCCACCCATAGGCCCTAACAGCTGCCGTGTGAGGAGCCAGCGGCCCCTGTGGGTGGCTCCCATAGCCCTGTCTCAGGGCCGGGGCCTCAGTCCAGGGCTGCAGTCCTGTTAGCGCCCCCAAGCCCACCTCCGCACGCCTACCCCTTAGCTGCTCCTGCAGGGCTCTCTGCAGATCTCGCAGGGGGAGGGGCACCGGGTCACCCAGCGCGGTACTGGAAGCCTCAGCGCCAGCGCCTGGTCCTCCTCTGCCAGGCCCTGGGGAGAGTCTGGCTCTGGCCCAGCAAATGCCCCGGGGGCCCCGAGGCCCGGAGTGGGGTGAGTAGCGCCCTTCCACGTTAGGGCCGGGCGCTCCCAGGCTCCATCCTGAACTCCGCTCAGGGGTGTGGCACCTGGGGGCACACACAGGTTTCGTTTCTCCTTCCTCTCTATGCTCCAGCCACTAGGTCCTCTTCTCACTGCACCTGGTCGCTCTGAGGTTGACAGCCACAGCCCGAGTCACCACGACATGTGCCACACCCCACGTGTCAGCCCCTGCCTGAGCTCCTGCTCCACGGGTCTCCACCCTGTCCTCGGCCCTTCTCCTGCCCCTGCCCCCCTCACACCCTGGGTCCTTCCCCAACCCCCGTGACCCAGCGTCCTTCCCTCTGTGACCCATGGAGGTCTTTCAGGCAGACCTCTTCTCTTGCTGCCTAGGTCCATCCTGGTGTCTCTTCCTCTGACGGAGGGAGTGGCGGGGACTTTCACCTGTCCAGGGGGCTCAAAGCCATGTCTAGAGCAGACACCAGGTGGCAGGACCTGGGGTGGCTGCCGCAGTGCCTGGGCCCTGAATTTGCATACCTAGTGACCACACAGAGGTGAGTGGGCAGGAAGCCGGCCACTTTGCATGGAGGCCAACAATGAAGGACTGTCTGAGAGAGAGCAGGGGCCCTGTCCCTTGGGGTGTCCTGCACGGACTCTCTGCTCCCCACCTGGTCTCCACCAGCAGGCAGACGTGTGGCAAGTACAAGTTTACTCGTCTTCCCGACTTATAACGTTTGATCCACGGAGGGGACGGAGAGAAGCTGTGTTTGCAGCCAGGCGGCTGCTCTGACCTCGGGCAGGTGGTAGGCCTCTCGGCACGTGCGCTTCTCCACTCTACAGAAGTGTGCCGTCCTGGGGAGGAGGGAGGGGACCCCTCTCCTCCGAGCGGGTCTGGGCACCACGTGGGGCTCATGGGAAATGCAGCCTTGCAGAAGGGCCCGCACAGGGTTTGAGGTGCCAGTGCTCGGGCTCTGCCCCATGATGGGCCTGCCAGGGTAGGCCGGTGGGTCCAAGCACCGCCCCAGGGCGTCTGCGGAGAGGCAGACCACCGTGATGAAACGCTCAGACTGCACATAAGCGTGGGGTGGGAATGGGGTGCCGCTCAGCCCAGCGATCCCAAGCCCTAAAAGGTGTTGGGCCGAGGAACAGCACCTTGGGTACCCCCAGGCTTCCTGGAGGAAAAGCCACTGAGAGGAGGTGCACACCCTGGGTGGAGGGGGTGTGTGAGAAGCCCCCCGGCTCAGGAGACTGTGACTATCCGGACCCCGTGCTTGGTCCTCCGTGGGCCTCGGCCGGTCTCACCGTGAGCAGCTTTTTCAAAAGGCATGTGGTTTGCGAAAAGTGTCCACTGGCCCCAGAGATGTGGTTCGAGAGGCTAATTCTGTGTCGTGCTGGTGCGAAGGGGCTGCACCGTGGCCACCAAGGGGAAATGAGGGGTGTCTGAGGACAGCAGGCTAAAGGCCTGTAGCACGAAGAGTCCCCATGACCAGCCAAGATGGCGAGGTGAACCGGGGTCCAGCCCGCCAGTTTCTTCCCCTGCTAACAGGACCCAGAGTCCACTCACACGCAAGAGCCCTGGTCACCAGAGACCGAGCTGGTGCCTCCTTCCTGCTCCCAGGGGCGGGGTCCTGATGCGCCTGCCGATTACCTGCCAAGGCAGAGACGGGGGCCCTGCCCTAAAGTGGGCTCCCACCACCACCCTCACGCTGAGGCCAGACGAGCAGCTCAGTGTCCCAGAACAAGAGCAGCCGGGAGCTTCTGAGGGTTACTGTCTACCCCCTTCCAGAAGCAGACAATGGGCTCTTTGCCACGCCTGAAAACAGGAGGCCACGTGGCTCAGGAGGGAGTAGTTCTGTGGTCTCGGTCCACAAAGGAGAAAACAGAAGTACAGTTGGGCGAGCCCTCCGGGTCCCTGCTGGGCCAGCTGCCCCACTCCCTTCTGACAATGAGCTCCAGGTCCTGCCCACAACCCACGACCACGGGGAGGCCTTGGGGAACAAAACCGCCACAGTAAGCGTGAATCCACAAAGCTATGAATTGCTACTGGCTCAGCAGTGCTGACCTGGGAACTGGATTAACACTCCCGGAGAGTTCTGGATCGTTTGGAAGCCAGATGGAGACCCAGAGCTCAGGCTGCATCGGCGGCTTATCAAGGCAAGGGTCCGTGGGAGACCAGGGAGAGCCAGACTCTCCGAGCGGAGTCATTCAGAACTGGGTGCTCTGACAAGGAGAACGTCAGCCCCAGACCTCCATTCACCCGGCCATCATCAAGCCAAGCTCCAGGCACCCAGCAACCTCACCACGGAGTGGGGAGGGACTTGGTTGGCACCTGCTCGGGACCTGCTCGAGGGGCCACACCCAGGGCGGATTAGGCCAGAGCCACCCAGGAGGGAAGTAGCCGCATAAAAGTGTCCGGGTAGTGTGCACCAGCCCGCCCAGCAGGAAAGCAGGGCCGCGGCAGGGGCGGCCACGGGGGTCCGACCCAGAGGACCTTCTGTCCTCTCGCTGCTGGACACCTGGGAAAGCTGGCTGTGTGGGCTCTCTCCCTGCACCCCATGGGCGTTGGCTCTCCCTGCCCACTGCCCCAGTCTCCTTAGCCGTGGGACCGCCTGTTGGGGTACTGCTCTGTGTCAGGCCTGGCTCACCTGGGTTGTCTTCTCCCACCAGGAACAGAGCTGCAAAATGTCTGGCATCACCCAAAGCTGGATTAAAACCTCTCCACCACATACTAGCTGTGTGCCCATGGGCAAGTCACCAAACCTCTTAGTGCCTTGGTTTGCTCACCTGTGAAATGGGAACAACAGCAGTTACCGCACCCGTCGTCGCCAGGCTTACCCGAGATAATGCTCAAAGCACTTAGTTCGGCGCCTGGCGCGCTCTACCTGCTGGGCAAGCCGCTTCTCCTCCGCCCCTGCTATTGGCACCCTCAGGGTCGCACACAGACAGGCTAAAACCAGAGGCTTCCTCTCCTCTGAACCCCACCGGCTCCACCCCGCACCGAAAGAATCCCACAGCAGAACCTGTTCTGGGTACACGGAGTAGAGCCAGTTTCTGATTGGGCGGAGGGAACCCCGGCTCTAAAAAGCACAGAGGCGCAGGGACTAGGAAGCTGGTTCCTTGAGGTGGAAAACTACTGAGGCGCCCCCGCGCCTCCGGAGAACAGGCCCCGCCACCGACTTCCCCACACACGAGGGAGCGCACGCACGCTGCCTGTCTCTGCCCCCGTGCCGCGGACCCCCTCAGGGCCCCAGCGGCCTCTCTCCACTCTGGTCCGCACTGCCGGCTCCCGCGGCGAAGGTGGAAGCCCGGCGTCTGCCTTGGGCTTCCCGGTCTGGGGCCGGGTGTGCCCACCCGGCGCCTAAAGCGGGTCCGCATCCTCGTTTCCATCCTCCCCCGCCCTCTGACCGCACGGGCGCCGGGGTCCCCCAGCCCCGCTCTGCGCCGGCTGCCTGCGGTGGGGATGGGATAGGGCCCGGCCGGCGTGGCCCCCACGCGCTCGCCCCAAAGCCCCGCGCGCGGGCAAAGCTCCGCCCGCGCCCCCGCCGCGAGGTGTCTGCGACGCAGCTGTGGCGCGAACAAAGCCCGGCTGCCCGCGAGAAACTTCTGCGCTTGACGATTTCCTCCTGGACTCAGCCGCAGCCGTATCCGCCGCAGGTGGAGGGCCGGCCGCCGCTCCGCACCCCGGGGAAGCGCGTCTGCCCTTGCCCTGACCCGCGGGGCCTGCGCCTGGGTGCGCGCCCAGCCACCTGCCCTGGTCACCAGCCCGGCCGCGCCCTCCCTGCCTTGCCCTCCCCGTCGCCCGCCTCCTCCTGGGCAGCTGGCAGCGACAGGGGCGCGTTTGCCTCGGATTTCCCAGAGGCAGCCGGGCCGTGGGGCGCAGCGCCCGTGCCCCGCGTCCCGCCCCGCCGGCGCCACCTCGAGC
>NC_048230.1:46208250-46274233 GCF_002007445.2 Ailuropoda melanoleuca
CTCGCGCTCTGACGGCTGCTCGCCCGGCTCCGGCTCCATTCATCCCCTCCCGGGCCCGCCCGGTCGCGGGGCCACCTACCCCGGCCAATGGCTGCGCAGCGCTGGCTGGGCCGGGCCCGCCCCCTGAAGTGACAGCCCGGGAGCGCGCGGCGGGGGCGGGGCGGGGACCGCGGTGCCACTCCGGCCCCCCAGGTCGCAGTCGCCCCCCAGCGCAGCGCGCCGGCCCCTGAAGATCCCTCCCCAGCCCCCAGAGACTCGGCATCCCCGAGCTGCAGGCCGGAAACCAGAGCCCGGCGGTGAAGTCCCCAGCCCTGTGGCGACTGAGTCTCTGACTCAGAACGCCAGCGTGTGGGACGGGCTGTGGCAGAGGCCGCGAGAAGAAGTGAAGTTTCCCGCCCAGCCCTTCGGAAAGGCCACCCCTGGCTGGTGGGGGCCGGACAGCGGCGCGGGGGCGCCCTTCTTGGCCTGGGCTGGGGGCCGGTGTGCGCCCCCCCATCCTGCCCTGCCCCCCGGGGAATCCGGGGGGACACCGGCTGGGGGCTCACCCTGGTTCTTGGTGAGGCCTGCACCCTCGCCTGGGGAATCCAGTCTTTCCCGCCTGCAGCCCTCTTGCTAAAATGATCCTCTTTCTGACGTGGGCACTGTCAGGAGTGAGGGGCGCATCGGCCTCGACGCCACCAAAAGGAGGTCCTGTTGGAATTCCACCACTGTTCTCCTCTGTGTGACCTCGAGCACATTGCTTCATCTCTCTGAGTCTAGTTACATCATCTGTAAAACGGGGGTGATGACAACACTTCCTCAGAGGTCCTTGAACACAGCAGGGATGAGCCAGGGGAGGGGATGGGGCCGCCCTCGAAGGCCTCACAAGGGCTGCCAGGTTAGGACAGAAACAGCAGATCACACTGACACCCCACAGCTTCTCCTTTTTAGTTTCCACAAAATAAATTCATTTTAAAAGATGTCTAGGGGGTGACTGGGGGGCTCCCGCGGTTAAGCGACAGACTCTTGATTTCGGCTCAAGGTCATGATCTCAGGGTCGTGAGATCAAGCCTCAAGTAGGGCCCCTCGCTGAGCATGGAGCCTACTTGGGATTTGCTCTCCCTCTCCCTCTGCCCCTCCACCGTGCTCGTGCACGTGCCTGTGCTCGCTAGCTCTCAAAAGGAAGAAACAAAGAAAAGGAAAGGAAAGAAAAGAAGCCAACAAAAGTCAACCGTGTGTGTGTTTGAATCCTGACGTCTGTTGGGTAAGGGAGAAATGACCAAAGCATGATCTGGGGCTGGTGCGGGAGCACGCAGAGAGCCTGAGGCCCACGCAGCCACCGAGGGGACGTGGGGCTGACCTCTTCCTGTGGGGACGGAGAGGGGCGGGGCTGGGGATTATGGACATGTCCACATTCGCACGGTTATTTATGAAACACTCTGCCTTCAGAGGGTCGGCTTCTGCCCACTCGTGCCAGGCCCTGCGGGTCCCCGGTTTTGTCCTTCCCTCCATGCACACGTCCACACCGAGAAGCTGGGGTGAAGCCTGGCCACTCCTGGAACACGGCCTCCATTCCTGGCCCCACCGTGTAAGAGAAAACGCCACCAGCAGTGTCCCCAGGAGACGTTCTCTCTCAGTATGAGGACCTCACTGGTCTGCCTGGAAGAGGAGTCTCCTGGAGGGAGACGGCAGCACGCTCTTCTGAGGAGAGGCCAGTGAGCTGCCAGGCAGACCTGGCCTCGGGGTGGAGCCCGCTGGGAGCAGCATTTCGCAGTGGAGCTGACCGGAGAGACCTTTGGTAGGTAGTGAGCCCCCCATCACGGGAAGTGTGTGAACAGAGCTGGCTCATCTTCTGGTAGTGATGGCGTGAAAGCTGAGTGTCAGAAGCAGCATTGGACTTACTGTTTCCAAACGTCCTTTTGGATTTTATTCCTTGAGACTGTTATCTACACAGTGTTTTTCCTTTGACAATTCATGTATTAACTAAAACCATACCTCTCTTTTTAAAAAGGTAAATCCGCGTCTTTATCCTAGAAAGGCTGCATCAACATGGATAAAGGAAGAGAGAAAGTGGTGTTCACTTCTAGCCAAACGCTACGGTCCCCGAGAGCTCTGAGCCTCAGACCTGCTCCCTCTTTGTTTGCCAAAGGGCTGGTGTCAGACAGGCATTGAGAATGGCTCTCGCTAACGGACAGGAGCGCGTCCCCTGGACCTGACCGGCAGGTGGGATGAGGAAGGAGGAAAGGACCGGCTCCCACTGTGATTCACAGCTGTTCGCGGTTTTGTTTGGGTCCTGTCGCCATCCATCACCCACGCCACGGGGCCCTCGTCCACCTCAGGGAAACACAGGCCCCCACCGAGCCTGGGGTCATGGCCCTTCCCCGTCGGCGCCACCAGACCGAGCGTCACACCGGACAGGCTCTCCACCGGGGACCCTTTGGAGGCGCTCATCCACAGGCGCAATTTGAAAGGTAAATCAGGAGTGAACATTCCAGGTGCATTAATGCAAACTGCGGGCCGTTGGCTCTCAGAAGCTAACCGGCACCTAGGCACCTCCAGAGGCCCCTGGGAGAACTGGTGCCCGAGACCCCACCTGGGCAGCCTGCCCATAGGGACGGGGTGGTGCCTCGGGGTGGGTGTCCAGGGGGACGAAAGTGCTGGCACAGACTCCAGGCCCTGTGCTGTGGGAGCGGGCTGTGGCCTGCTTTCCATCAGCCACCCCAACCCTTCGTCCTGTGGCGGAGGGATTAGGAGAGGCAGGGAGGAGGGGGCAGGAGGTCACCCACGGAGCCCAGCAGCCTTTGAGAACAAGGGCAGCCTGGTAATGTGTCCTGGAACATTCTGAACTCAATAACGTCTATCCTGGCGGGGTTTTGTCTGGAGAGGAAATAATTAAAGGAAAAGAAAGAAAGAAGCCAAGTTCCTCCCGCTCCCCTGTGGTCCCGCGGGGGGCGCACGGCCGTGTGTCAGGCCACCTCCGGGAGACTCTGAACAGGCCAGGTGCATGTTTACGGTCAGTCATTCTCCTCTGCCATCATTTCTGGAGGCAGCCCAAAACCCCGAAATGTGCAGGCTTCTGCTGACACACTCCTTCTCCGTGGACGTCCGCTGACTTGACGCACATCCACGTCAGGGAGAGACATCTCCTCCCAAGATCAGAAGCTAAGTGAAGAGAGAGAGAAACTTTCTCCAGGTCTTGGGACAAGTTAATGACCAAACTGGACGTTTGGAACGCCACGGGCAGACCGGTGAGGCACCATGTTCCAGAGGCCACCAATGAACCCATTACTGCTCAGAGACTGGCGACAGAGACAAGAATCTGGTTGGAGAAAGAGGGACCACACAGCCCTGAGCTCCGAGGACCTCAGCAGTGGACACGTGGGGCACCCTAAGTTCCAGGAAGGGCAGACCCTGCAGAGTGGGGGGACCCCTCTGTGCTGGCCACTCCGTAACTCAGGCGTTTCCGGAGCTGTGGGGAGACAGGGGCCAGGCCCCCAGGGCCCATGGAGCCCAGCCCTCGTCCAGACCCAGGGCCCGGCTGCCCAGCAGTTCCCTGGAAGGATCGTTTGAGTTTCACGGGGACCCACTTGTGTGGTCTTTCCGCACTGGCTTCTCTAAAGATGCAAGCATGTTTGCCAGCTGGAGGGCATCCGGGACTGCCCGGGACTGCCCGGGCCTGCCCTGCCGGGCTGGGGTGGAGGTGGGGTCGGAAGGTCCAGCTGGCAGAGGCCTCCCGTTCCAGAATGACGTCATGTTAGCTGAATTGTGGGTAGCTTCACAGTCATGCACACAGGGCCCCAGGATGAGGCCGGGAGGGTCAGGCCTTCCAGCTTGCTCTCGCCCCCACCCAGGGGGATCCGGTCCTCGCCTTGACTGGCAAGATTAGTTTGCATCGAAGGTGCTTTTGTGTTGCAAATATTAAAAGCAAGCATTCAAATTATCGACGATTATTTGTAGGCCCGCTTAGGTGTTCCTTCGTGTTTTATTTTGTTGGGAACCACCGCAAACGGAGCGGGTGGAAGCTTTCCCGCACACCGAGGCCCTGCCTTTGGCATCTTCATCCCTGAGCCACTCAAGCCTTGGCTGCCCCTCAGGACGATCAGCAAAAAGGAGCAAAAGACCCGAGAACGGGAAAGACACAGGACGCAGGGTGGCAGGGGCCTCCGTGTCTGTCGAGGAGCTGGGGGCTCTGTGCCTGTGCCTCCGGAGGCCCCCATGCCCTTCTGGCCCTGGCCCTCCTTCGTCCAGTGTCCTAGTCCTGTGTCTCCCACCGGCCTGGGCTGGAGCTCATACCGCCTGCCCGGCGCCCGGCTCCCTGCCCTCCCGCCTGCTCCAGCTGCCCTCTCCGAGCCAGCCGGGACCTGCCTGCCCCCCAAACACCCCACGGGTTGTCCTGCTCCTGTGCCTTACACACTGCAGTGTTCTTTGCTGACTATGAACATCTCCATCCCACCTCCTCCAGGAAGTCCTCAAGGACCATGTCTCTCTCTCCGACCCTGGAAGCCAGATCTCTGAGCTCTGTAGGCCTTTGTCTGTGGGCATTGTCCTCGCCCTGGTGCCTGCCAGGTTGCATGCTCCCTGGAGAACCTTCCAGCAATCTGGCCATCCAGCATCTGACACCCCGGGCTGCAAGCAAGGCACCGGGGGTGAGAAAGAGGGGACGCATGTTCATGAGACATGATTGCATGGGGCTGCCTCAGTTTCCCCAGTCCTGGGAGACATGCTGGACGTGCCAGCCCCAGGGTCCCTCTGCTTGCCACAGCCTCATCGTGGTCCCAGATCTACTTCCGTCCGGGGGTTCTGTTCACTGAGTCACCAGGACATGGGTCTGGCTGAGCCAGGGCAGTCAGTGACCGGAGCCCTCGGGCCGCCTTCCTTCCACACCCGTGACCTTCTCAAGTTTCATCCCGGACCACAGGGTCCATCCCAGCAGAGGACCTGCGGGGGCCCAAGAGGCCCCTTCCCTGTAGTAAGCGGCGAGGCCACCAACCCTCCTGGAAAATGAGGGACAAACTCCCAGCAGAGAAGCCAACCTCCAGGGGCCTCTAACTTAGTGATGGAGTGGCGACAAGGTGGCGGCCGGCTGCCACCAGTGGTTCTCACACATGCTGAGAGGTTGGTAGGAGGGAGATGCCACGTCGGGGGGAGCTGCGGCCCCGCTGTGAGACGGCTCTGGGGGAGCTGGGGAAGGCAAAGCAGGCAGGGGTGGGTGGGAGAGCCAGGGTGACCGCAGGTGGCTGACGGCCCGCAGCTGTCCGCGGGAACCGGTCCGTCCCTGTGGAGGAGGGGTGGAGGGGCCGCAGTCACACAGCGGAGAGCCAAGCTTTGCAAGGAGACAGGGCCGTGGAGTCTGGCACTGGCTGGACCCGGGTCCAGGAGAGCAAGTGCTGTAGGCAGAGAGAAGACCCCGAGGGGGGTCCTCAGCCCAGAGTGACCCTCGGGCCTCGTGGGACGAGCCGACTTTGGGACTCCTCCTGAGGGGGCGTGTGTCCCAGGAGAGCCTCACGTGGGAGCAGAGGGACCGGTGGCCCCAGTGACCCTCTCCCAGCAGCCTGGCTGTGAGCAGAGAGCTGCTGGCAGAGGCCCCTGGAAGGACCCTGGGGGGAAGTAGGGAGGGAGCCTTCTGGTCCCCAAGTTTCCTCCCCCAGCGCCCTGGTGTCCGGCAGGACCCTGACAGCTCGTGTCTTCTTGCCCTGACCCCGGACAGGCCGGACCAGGGGGCTGGGTGGGCTCCGTGAGTCCTCGAGGAAGCTGAGCAACAACTCCTGAGCCCACTTAGTGGTGAGGAGATCCTTCCCGAGTCTCCAAGATTCCAGACTCGGTGGCCGGTGGCCAGGGCCCTGCAGAGCCGCTGAGCTCTTTCCCCATCCCCAGGTAGAAACATCAGTCTCTGGCTCGCCGAGGCCTGGATGTTCTCTTAAACCCCAGGAACACAGAGACCCTGAGGGGCTTTGAAGAGCTGGCTTAATTTCCGGATCCCAGACGGCTTGTCCTCTTACAGGAAGTGGGTGGCCTGAGGCTCTGCACGGCCCCCAGGGGCGCCCCTGCCTCCCTCGCTGGTCCTGCCCCTCCCCTGGTGGCTCCTCTTCCCTCCCGGCCCCCCAGGCCAGGCCTGCAGGACCCCTTTCTGCAGTCACACCGGCCGCCTTGCCCAGACATGATTCCCACAAACCCTCCCACGGGCTCCGGGCTGGGCCAGCAGACCCGCTGAGGTCACCTCTGAACCTGGCCCCCACCCCTCATGCTCCCCCCACCCCCAGCTGATCCCTGCCCCTCCTGGGAACATGGAACCCCCTGCCCCCCGAGACCTGACATGCCTGATGTCCTCTGCTCCCTCTGTCCCCTCTGCCTGTGAGACAGGCTTACTGTGGCCCTGGCTCCAGACCTGGGTCTGCCCCGGGCGCCCTCCCTATGTTCCCCCGGGAGGCCTCCACGTGGGTCTTTCCTGCCGGACCCCGACCACACCCATGGCCCAGGGCCGCCTCTTTGGACCCCGATGTGCTCCCTCCCAGTGTCCGCGTCTTTCACAATGACCTGTGGGCCCACCTGTGCGCGTCCCCCATGTCCTGTCACCCCTGGCCGCTGCTGTCCCCCTGGTCCCCTGGGGGATCTTCGTGTATTTGCACAATGCCCGCCTTCCCGATGTCGGTCCAAGGGGCCGTGCTGGGCACCCGTGCAGAGAGCCCCCTGTGAGCCTCAGCATGTCGGGAAGAGTGATCAAAACTGCTCTCTGCACCGTGTCCCCACCTTGTGCATGGTCGTGTCTGTGTCCCTTCCCAGCGTCCCACCTCCACGGCTCCCTGGAGACCCCACAGCTTCCTTAGGGCCAGCCCTGTTTGCCCCCTCCCAGGTCCCACCTCCCTTCCTCCCTGCCAGGCTTCCTTCTCCCCTTCCTCTGTGACTTGCTCTCTGTCTGTCTGTCTCTCTCTCTGTGTCTCCATCTCTGTTTCTAACTCTCTGTCTCTGTCTCTCTCACTGTTTCATTTCTCTCTCTCTCTCTGCCTCCTCCTTTTGGCTTAGGAATTTTATTTATTGCAAAAGCAACGTTACAGCAGCGTTACAGGAAATGTTTAAAGGAGAAAAGTTTGCTCCCCGCCCCACAACCTGAGCCCAGTGGCGGCTTTCCCTATTTTTTGTTTCCTCCTGGCCTTGGCCGGCAACATCACAGGTGATGCACAGCTCAAGAGGGGCCCTCTACTCACGCTGTGTCCACATCTTCCACGCTGACCCCTCCTCGTCCCCAGCGCTGTCACCATCCTCCCGCTGATGGCCTCACACCTGTGTAGACAGGGGTCTGGGCCGTCGTCCTAGGCTGGTCGATGCAGAGACAGGACACGGTCACCTGCTTTGCTCTGTCCCCGAAGGAGCTGGCACAGGGGACATCAGCACTGGCCATGGGTTCCCTGCCACAGCCGTGGGGGGACCGGCCCAGCGGAGCTCGCTTCCCGAGGCCTGGACTGACGCAGCACAGAGGAGCACAGGGAGATCACGGGAGAGCAGCCCGCAGCCATCACATGGGAACCAGGTCTTTGTCACCCGAGGGTCCCCTCGTGTGCTGATGCTTAGAGGGCACGGTGCCTGGCAGCTGTGTCCTCCGGCATGGCAGCTGCTTTAGCGAGAGGTGGGGAAGGGCGCCTGCCATCAGCACGGGGGGCTGCAGGTGGCAGCGAGAGGGGCAAGTGCTGGCTTTTCCTGGACACCCCTACCTTGGTCCACGGAGCACATATTCCTTTGTCTTAAGAAATGCGCTGGGGGCCCAGGCACCCCAGCCAACTGCCCCGAATCTGGCGCACGGAGAGCAGCCAGGAGAAGGGAACTTGGTGAACCGCCGAGCTCAGGAGGGCACCCGGCCCAGGCCCGTGACACTGCACTTCGGAGGGTGGGCTCCGTCCCCCACCTTGGCGCCAGCTCCCTGGGTGGCCCCTTGCACCCAGCAATTACCACCTCAGTCCCTCCCACACATCTCCGTCCTGAGCCAGGCCAGCCGCTGTCTGCAGTCAACACACAACCCACTAGGGAGGGGGGCTGGCCTCCTCCTTCTAGCCCCTTCCTCAAACCAGCTGCTCATCCCGCCTCCCTCCTCCTTCTCTCCTCCACTTCTCTTCCTCCCTCCCTCCGTCCTCCACCTTTCCTCTTCTCTCCCTCCTCCCTCCCTCTCCAGGGCTCCTTACCTGGGTCACTTGAGCTCTGCCCCAGGTGTGCTGGCGCCCCACCCCCACCCGCATTTCTGTCTCCCAGCTCAGGCCTCCTGATGTCCCCTGACCACAGCCTCGAACACGCTCCTGCCATCTCGGCTCCATCACAGGCTGCACGATGTCCCCCTTTGCATCCCCAGGAGGGTGCTCCCTCCTCCCTGAGTCCCAGGCCAAGAACCCCCAGAGAAGGTGCCCACTTTACCCCATCCCCTACGGGAGGCCCTGGCAGCTTCTGGATGGGTGGAGGTGTAAGTCCCAGGAAAGGGCTGCCCCAGGTGGGCAGTCAGGCTCAATTCACACAGAGCACGGTTTTAGGTGAAATCAGCGGATGGGCTTGGGGCCCCAGCTTTCGTGTTGAGAGTGCAGAGAGGCTGATGCCTGCCCACCGGGCGTTTTGGGCTCAGCTCTTCATGGACAAGCCCGCTTCTCCTCCTGCCCCGGTGTGCTAGGAGTCAGCCCCTTCACCTGGAAGGCCCTCCCCCAGCAAGGTGGAATCCTCGTTTATTCTTCGCCTCCTGCTCTTATGGGGCGTTCTGTCCACGTGAGCGGGGGACACGGAGCCTGGCTCCTGCAGCAGCCAGAGCTGCTCGGGGGTCTGCCTTTGCTCGGACTTGGTTTTTCAGGCCGTGTGTCAGCATTTCTCAGGAGCACACCCAACCCTCCTCTGACCTCCAGGGGCTTCTGAAAAACACACCAGAAGCACCGTCAGTAAGACTGTATGTGACATGGTGCAGCTGCTGTGCAAAATAGCATGGCGGTTGCTCAGAAAACTAGAAATGGAATTACCATATGACCTGGCACTGCCATTTGTGGGTATGTCCCCCAAAGAACTGAAAGCAGGGGCTCAGAGAGATGTTCACACGCCCACGTTCACAGCAGCACCATTCACAACAGCCCACGGGTGGAAGCGGCCCAAGAGTCTATCCTTAGATGGATATGGACGAACAAGATGTGTATGTCCATGCAGTGCGATAGTCAGGCTTCGGAGCTGGAAGGGGCAGTGGCGCTGGGTGGGGTTCCAGATGGCAGCCTGCATACTTGGCTGAGTGAGGTTGGGGCTGTCCAGCCTGCTTAACTCAACTTCTAGTGATGAATGACTCACAGTTGGTTGCCTCAGATCAGGGAAATGGAAAAACCCCAAGAGTGTTAATAAATATTTTCCTTGTACACTTCATTAATTGTGTCTCTACGTGGCCTGGGGGATGTGAATCTCCTTCTGTCCGGGTCTCACCCACAGGGACAGAAACACTGTCTGGGGATGTCTCTGCTTCCTGGGTCCTACTTGTAGGGAGATGCTCCCTCACTTTATAGACAAACTATGATGATGGTGGTGGTGGTGGTGATGGTGATGATGGTGATGATGGTGATGATGGTGATGGTGGTGATGATGAAGGTGATGGTGGTGGTGGTGGTGGTGATGATGGTGATGGTGGTGATGATGGTGATGGTGGTGGATGATGAAGGTGATGGTGGTGGTGGTGGTGCTGATGATGGTGATGGTGGTAATGATGGTGATGGTGGTGGTGGTGGTGGTGATGATGGTGATGATGGTGATGATGGTGATGGTGGTGGTGGTGATGGTGATGATGGTGATGGTGATGGTGATGATGGTGGTGATGATGATGGTGGTGATGGTGATGGTGGTGATGATGGTGATGGAGGTGGTGGTAATGATGATGGTGGTGATGGTGATGGTGGTGATGATGGTGATGGTGGTGGTGGTAATGATGGTGGTGATGGTGGTGATGATGGTGATGGTGGTGGTGGTGATGGCGATGATGGTGATGGTGGTGATGGTGGTGATGATGGTGGTAATGATGATGGTGGTGATGGTGGTGATGATGGTGATGGTGGTGGTGGTGGTGGTGATGGTGATGATGGTGGTGATGGTGGTGGTGATGGTGGTGGTGATGGTGGTGATGGTGATGGTGGTGATGATGGTGGTGGTGATGATGGTGATGGTGGTGATGATGGTGATGATGGTGATGATGGTGGTGATGGTGATGGTGGTGATGATGGTGGTGGTGATGGTGGTGATGATGGTGATGATGGTGATGGTGGTGATGATGGTGATGGTGGTGATGATGGAGGTGATGGTGGTGGTGGTGGTGGTGATGATGGTGATGGTGGTGATGATGGATGGTGGTGATGGTGATGGTGGTGATGATGGTGGTGGTGGTGATGATGGTGATGATGGTAGGTCAGCAGCTGAACATACAGCTCTGGGTTTGGGGGATAGTCAGGCCTGGAGGTGAAAAATGGGATGTTACCTGTGACAATTAGGTAGTGTTTATCTGAGACCAGGGCTGGGGTCCCTCCGTGTGGGTTTGGCAGGGAGGAGACTGGGAAGGACGTGGTGTCTGCAACATGGACTTTCTAGTCTCTTCATGATCCTGTATCTCAAGCCTGGAGTGCCCTTGGCCGCATGTATGCCTGGTCACTGCAGGGTGGCCGGGGTCCTCCTTCCCTTCCTTGGCGCTGCTTTCCTGTGCCAACCACACCCTCTCCAGGAGAGTCTGCACAAGGAGACGCATTCCAGCAGCTGTTGTCCTGGGCACTGCGGCTGGGTGGGCAGGAAGGTGGCCCCCCCAGGTTGGGCTTTTCACTGTTGTGTTTTGTTCTGTCTTGGTTTAGGGCAACACTAAGCTGTAAACCAAAGGATGAAATCAGTGGGATTCCATTGTGCATGGTGGAGCGGAAAATGCTCACTGGCCCCAGTCACTGCCCCTCAGTGACTGGCCTGCTCTCCCTCACTGGTCCCAGACAATGGCCTGGCTCTGCTCCATACGTGGGATGGGGCACACACCACGAATGTGCTTTCTGTATTTCTGTTCTGTATCACAGGAGGTTACCTGGAAATGGGAAAACTGAGCTTATACAATGGGATTTGCATTAAATGTTCTGTGACCTCATTTCTGGGGAGGAAGTAAAGGCTGGGGCCTCCACATGTGTGACCCCAAGCATGTGCCCGGGCCCTGCTGAGCCACGTGGAGCCCGTGGGATTCTGAGCAGACCTGCTGGTAGCTTTCAGCGGGGGGCGGCACACAGTCTGCCCTGTTCTCTCGTGTTGCGGCTGCGAGCCGTCGTGCCCATCTCCGGGGGGCAGGAGGACAGGCTCTTCCCATATCTGGAGCGAGGGCTTGCTGTGCCCTCCCCACCCCAGTCCTGGCACCATCTGCTCTTTCTGGTGAAACCGGAAAGAAACAGTGTGGTCTGGATGGGCATTTCCCTTTTTTGATAGCGACCTATTCGGATAATAATAAAGATCTTCCCTTAAAAATATCCAAACACAGCATTGCCAGGGGGTCTCACAGAAGAGGAAGGTCGCTTCGGGGCGCCTCTGAGGCTGAGCCTACTTCTGAGGTGGGTCGTGCAGCACAGGCCCGAGCGCCCAGGTGCCAGGGCCAAGGCTTTGTGCCCGGCAGCCCCTGTGGGTGCCATGCGGAAGCTGAGCTTGCCGGCTGCCAGGCCGGAGGAAGAGCTGCCCAGGAGCTACACGCCCTGGGTCCTGAGGTCTGCCACCTGAACCAGAGACTGTCACTTCCTGTCCCTCTCCCTGTGGGCCCTCCCACCCGAGGCAGGAGGCGACCACCTGCCACGTGTCTGAAGGTAGAGAAGGATGACCTCACTTAGCACACCCTACCTGCCCTGGTCTGGTGTGGGGAGGGGGCAGAGCTCAGCCACACGGCCCCCGCCAATGTGCACAGTGAGCTGGAGTCCCGAGACCTTCGGTCTGAAAAGAGCCCGTATCGTCTGACACTTGTTTCCCCTGGATCTTCCCACCAACTGGGAACTGGGAACGAGTTACGTCCAGCTGTCCTCTTGCCCACCTTTGACCAGGGTCCTAAGTCCTCGGTCGCTTGGGCCTCCTCCCTGAGCATTCGGTCAGGGACGCTCACGTGTGGCCAGGGATGCACGTGGTCTGAAGGTGGGGGACGGCCAGACCGCCCAGCACCCCGCCCACCACAGCTCTAGAAGCACCTGGGCCGGCGGCTCCAGCAGCTCGTGCCCCCCCGCCCCCCCTCCCCCGCATCGAGGGCTGAGTCTGCCCCTGCTCTGCCGGCTTCCCTCACGCTGCTGAGTCACGTCCTGGATCCCGCGCTGGGCGGTGGTGACTTCTGGTCTGGCAGAAATGTTTCTGGTTGAGTTGTCAGTGGCTGAATGTCCTTCCTGCCTCTTGACAGGAAAGTTTCAGCTCTGGAAAATTACCAGGCCAGGAAGCGAGGGAAGTTTCTGCCCCAGGCAGTCTGAGCGAGAAGTTTCCCTGGTCTCAGCCCACGGGGAGAAGCACTGACTGCTGGTGACTTTATTAGAATCAATTTCCTGATTGGCTGGTAGCCGGGAAAGCTGCGTCCCAGACTGTCCTCGTGGGCACCGGCCAGTTTGTGCAGGAGAAACTCCGTGTTTTGTGAGATGTGGAGACTCTAAGCCATGTATTCAGAGATATGCGGACTCCTTCCAGAAAGCCCGGGAAACCCCAGTGACTGCCTGAAGTGAGTGAAACGCGCGCCGAGCCCCATGCCAGTCCAGCCCTTCCCTGGGTAAACTTCTTTCTGAAAGCACCTGAAAGTCGGGAACACATCGGTGACCGGTGAACATGAGGTCAATCATTCGAACAGAAGCCGCAGTTGCGAGCAGCCCGGGTCAGGCTGCAGGTGCCAGGTGGGGCAGGCCCAGAACTGCCCAGGGCCCCAGGCTGTGCAGGTGATGCCATCCGTGTCTGTAGGACCTCTGATCCGGACATGCGCGGCCCCCCCTTCCTTCTCTCTGATGAAGGAGGGAACGGTACTACTCCCTACCCAGCTCCCTCTGTCCTGGTTGGGGTGTCGGTCCCACCCATGTGGGTGTCACTGGCACGCGGTGCCAGGGAAGGCTCCAAATGATCCAGAGAGCGAGTCATGCGTGGCTCAGCTCTGACGGAGCGCGTGGACTTGAGCGGAGCTGCGGACACCTGGGCCTACCGGTCCGCCCCGAGTGAGGGGCTTCGCGGCCCAGTTTGACCCCTGAAAGAACACGACTGCCGACAGAGGCACGCACAGCTCCTGCGTACGCCCACGCGGTGACACGTCTGCGCCTGTGCCGCTCAGTGATCTGGCACCCGCCCCAAGGGCCAGCAGGCAGGAGGCGCTCTGGGCCTCGGTCTGCCTGTCTGTAAAATGGGGCCCAGCCACGCTGCAATGAGAGCCGTGCCACCACATGCCGGGGCTGTACGCGCCCTGGGTTGCCCTGGGGCCACCGTCCCAGCGTGTGCTCAGTTAGGGAGCACCAACTAGACGGTTATCTCTTCCCTGCTTCAAATGCTCCACAGTCCCGGTGACCTCGGTGCACTGAGCACCCACACCTCTCTGCGGGCCGCGGGAGGGTCCTGTTGCCGTTGTGATGAATCACCACGAGCCCAGGGCTGAAAGTGACGCACACTCATCATCGTACCGTCCCAGGGCCAAAGTCCAGCCCGGGCCTCACCGGCTGCAGGTGTCCACAGGATGGGGCCCCCCTGGAGGCTCCGGGGGAGAACCCAGGTCCTTGTCTGTCTCGGCTCCCGGGAGTGCCGCTTTCCTTGTCTGGGGGCAGAGGCCTGGGGTGGGGGTCATGGAGTCTCCACAGAAGCAGAGGAGATGAAGAAAGAAGAGCAGAATCTGACTCCTGGGGCCAGGTGGGGCTTGGACTGCTATGCCCCCTCCCTGCAGGACTTGTCAGGTCCTTTGGCACCCCATCAGAGTAGGTCTCCTAGGCCCTGGTGTCCTTGCTCATCCTTCAGAACACCAGTAGTGTCACCTCATGGCTGTTAACCCAGGTGGGCTGCCTGTAGGTGGGGGTTGGCCACATGGCCTTGACACCCTGGTCCCATTCAGCAGCCACAGGTGCTTTAATCTGACCTGAACTAAGTTAGATTTAAAAAATTTTAATGAGGCGCCTGGGTAGCACAGTCATTGAGCGTCCGCCTTCGGCTCAGGGCGTGATCCCGGCGTTCCAGGATTGAGTCCCACATCGCGCTCCTCCGCTGGGAGCCTGCTTCTTCCTCTCCCACTCCCCCCGCTTGTGTTCCCTCTCTCGCTGGCTGTCTCTCTGTCACATAAATAAAGTCTAAAAAAAATTTTTTTAATGACAGTTCAGTTATTGAAAACGTTTAAGTATATTTGGAAGAACTTAGGTAAAGGACTGTCCTTTTCGGACTTGAAGTTTTATGAACTTTGAGCACAATCAATGATTTCTGAGATAAATTTAGTGGGTGAGTTGAGGTGTGCTGCGCGTGTGACATGGGAGTTTGAAGACAGCAGAGAAACGGAAAGGATCTCATCAACAATGCCTCACGTGGACGACGTGCGAAGTGATACATTGGCTACATTGGATTAAATAGAATGTATTTTCGAGATTAATCTTGCCTATTTCATGTAAAATAACACAGTGGCTCCATTCTATTTTTATTGCCGGGGCTACTCCAGGGGCCCCAAACTGTAGGGACTAAACCCGACCCTGGAGGCGTTCCTGCGCCACCTGGTGGAAGCGTGTGGCCTTTGCTGGCCGGTCCGCGCGTCCCTGTGCGAGTGCGGCCACGGCCCTGGTGGGGGGGGGGGGCGCAGGCCTTTCCTCAAACCCCAAAACCCCGAAGAGAATTCCAGGTAAACAGCAAGGCGGCATGACCGGGGCTAGTTGGCGTGGAGGGGGCTTCCCCAACCCCTCCTTTGTGGCCCGGCAAGTGCAGGGAGGCAGGAAGGCCAGTCTGCGTGGGGGGCCACCCCTGCAGGGCCAGCAGCACCCCTCACCATGTGGGGCACTTCGGGGGGGCATGGCTGTGCCACGTGGGCCCTGGGCCAGGGGAAGGAACTGGGCTTGGCCTTGTTGCTCTCACATCAAGGCCACTTCCGGGGGCACCATGACCCCAGCATGACTCAGAGCGCATGCCTCTGAGCTCAGGAAACATCACGTCACGTGGGGTCACCATGGTTTCACCGGGACTGTCCCAGGAGCTGGAGTGGAAACATTTGATAAGCCATGAATCTTTCCCTGGGAAACTCCCTGGTCTTGGCAGGGCGGCCATATAGTCAGACTTCTGGCCTCTGACCCCATCAGCCTGTGGCCAGGCAAGGGCGGATGGGGACACTGAGGCATGGGGCCTGCTGTCCTGGGCTTGGAACAGGCTCCAAGCGAACAGTCTGCAAGAGGACCCAGGGGTGAGGGCTGAGCCACGTCCGGAGAGCGGCCGGGACGCGCTGGTGCAGGAAACGGTGCCCGTGTCCCAGGTCCGCTGAGGTGCCACGGCCCCCTGAATCCCCCTGGAGGCCAGCTGGCCCCTGGAAGCCCCGGGGAGGCACCGGCGGCCTTTCCCACAGCCCCAACACCCGGTAAATGAGAAAGAAGGCGGCTTTCCCCTCACTTTTCCTGGCGCCTCCCTCTGGCACGTGGGTCGTGCACCCCAGTGGGCAGAGGCCTGTCTTGTTCACAAGCTCACCCATGTGGATGCACGCTGGTGGGGTTTCTGTTGCCGCTGGTCCCCAACCTGTGTTTCCCTTTCCGTGTCCTGCACTGGCCCAAACCACGAGACTGAGATGTGCAGGAGACTAGAGACATAGCGTCGTGAGCAGGGCTGGGGCGAGCGTGTCTGGAATCCCGCCCACCTCCTGCGGGCCGAGCACGACCCGGCCTCCCTCCTACTCGCCCCTGCGCCCGCCCTTCTCTCGGGAAAATGTGAACATGCACAAAAGTAAAGGGAAGAACAGGATGAGCCTGGCGTGCCCGCGACCAGCTGCAGTCGCTGCCAGTCCTGACCCCACCCAGCGCAGGCGCGGGCCCTCCCGACCTCAGTCCATACAGGGAAGGCGGCATCGATGCCTTGTTCTTGCCTTAAAAAAAAAAAGAAACATTTATTATTATTATTTATTTTTTTAGAAAGAGAGAGAAGAGCTGGGGGGAGGGGCAGAGGGAGAAAGAATCTCAAGCAGACTCCACACTGGGGGGGCAGGGGGGCCCGACGTGGGGTTCGATCTCACGACCCTGAGATCGTGACCGGAGCCGAAACCACAAGTGGGACACTTTACCGACAGAGTCCCCCAGGTGCCCCGAGGGACATTTTTAAAAACAAATCACGGTTGATCCCCTGGGTTTCCTTTGTTTCACTCTGTTGTCACTATCGCAAACGTGCAGGTCTGCGGGCAGTGGACGGGGCTGACCCTGGTGCCCGTCACCCTCACCGCTGCTCGGATCCGCCCTCCAGTCCTCTCCTCCCGCCCTTCCGTGGGCTCCTGACCTGGACCAGCCGAGCCGCCCACCCCGTGGTGCTGGTGCTCCTGGCTCAGGCAGGCATGGCATGGAGTCTTGCCCGGAGCCCAGTCCCTCCCTCCGCGGCCGAGCCGTCTCTGCTGGGCTCATCACAGGGGACGCTTGCACCTCCCGCATCTGGTACGAGTCTTCTCTCCACGTGAGCGCTGTCTTTCTGACGGGCTAAGGAAGAGTCGAAGGAGAAGCAGATGGTCAGCCGGGTCCTCTTTCCAGGCCTGCTCACAGGGTGCACATCCCGGCCGCCGGGGGGAGGGCCCCGGAGGAGCAGGGGGACCTGCATCCCCACACAGGCCACCACTGTGGGAGGGGAGGCCCCAGGAGCACGGTGGCCTCCTCGCCACCGTGGAGAGAAGGTCCTGTGCAGGCCCGGCCCCAGGGCCGGTGTCTCGGTAACTGGGTCTGATTGAGACCCACTGACATAGCATTTCTCTTGGAGAACTTCCCCGGTTCCTGAGGAAGGGAGCCCGTCACCCGGTGGGTCGCTCATCCGCAGCTGAGAAGCTGGTGTCTCGAAAGCCTGAAACACCCGGTTCTAATGGGCGCTATCCCCAGCGAATCCGGCCAGACCCGGCCCCACCTGTGCACCGAATGCTGTCCACACGGATGGACAGCTGCGCTGCCCCATTTCATCCAGAGCTGTGTGGACGTCCTGGTCAAGCTGAGGTCTGGCCCCAGCGTCATTAGTGATGACATGAGACGCTGACGGTCTGGGCGGGGCTGGTGCGTGTGCGGCTCAGCAGGTCGGGAATGGGTGCAGCTCTGGGGGCAGTATCAATGCGTGACCACTGCAGGCCCCTGCAGTCTCCCACCACCTGCCACCTGCCGCAGTCACACGGTCACCGGACCTGGGAACCTGGCAGGGCACATGTCCCTGGTGGAGGCCCCCGGGGCTGTGGCCGGTCACGTCCCCTGCAGTGACACCCAGTGCAGGCCTGACCCTTGGCCACTGGCCCACGGGCTGGGCTCCTCCACAGCGCACTTGGGCCCTCCGCCAACACCTCATTTTCTCTCTGGCCCTGCCTGTCCTGAACCAGGACCAGAACCTTCCACCAGCCCTGGAGAGGGGCCTTGCTCCTCCCAGCCTTGGTTTCCCTATCTTGAAAATGAGGCAGTGGGATGCTGAAGTCCCATTGTCTTTTGAAGTTTGCTGCGCTGTTGTAACAACACAGGTCCCGGTGGCGCAGGGAACCCGACAGAACCACCCTGAGTGCCAGCCAGGAGCCTTCCCGGGACTCCCCTGGCAGCCGCATCTCTCGGCAGGGGAAGCGGGAGGTGTCGGATTCGCTGGGGCCCCCACGGCCCTGGCCTTACCCCTAGTGTGGGGAGCAGCAGGTGGACACATGGGACCAGAGACAGGGACGCCAGGCTCAGGGACCCGCCATCTGCAGGCAGACTCTCCTCTCTCGGCTCAAGTCAGTGGGGCCCCCGGAGACGTGGCATCCCTATACGGCTGACGAGGAGCCGGTGCCTGTAAAGGACACGGCTGAGGTCTGGGAAGGCGGGCGTCACTCAGGTGAGGAAAGCAGCTGGCCACCCATGGCGGGGCCACCGAAGCCGCCAAGGACATGGGACAGGCCAGGCAGCGTCCAGGGCTGGGCCGCCCCTGTCTCCCTGCCACCACCTTCTCCTCCCTCCTTCTCCTCCCTTCCTTCCTGTTCAAGAAAATGTTCCAGGGAGTTGTGGCTGAGAAGCAAGACGCCTTTTGAGGAAGGGGCTCGTGTACGTGGGGCACAGGACCCACCTCTCTGTGCTCTCGGCTCAGGGGCACACTGGCTTATTGAGAAAGGCTGCCCGGGCCGGGGTCCTGCCCTGGGCCCATCTGGCTCCAGCAGCCACAGGACACTGGGGCATCTTGCTGGGGTCCGCAGGCGCACAGTGGGGGGCAAGGGGACGGGCAGGGCATGTGGTCAGGGCCCTGGGACCCAGAGCACGGGTCCTGGGCAGTAGCCCGGAGATGTCTCGCCAGCCGCTGGTCTGCACTCTGCTGAGCTCAGGAACCTCGGCCTCGCCCGAGGGCTGTGCATGGAGGGTGACCTTGCTCTGTCACCTTGGGAGCCCTGGAATCATACAGTATCTGTCCGTTTGTGTTTGGCCAGCGCCACTTACAAGACCATCTTCAAGCTCCATCCGTGTTGCAGCACATCGTTCTTTTTAAGGCTCAATTATATTCCGTGGTGCGGATAGACCACATTTTGTCGATCCGTTCCCGGGCCAACCCCTTGGCTTCTGTGAATGGTTCTGCTGAGCACACGCAGTGCACATAGCTCTTCCAGGTCCCGCTTCCCTTCTTCTGGGGGTTCCACCCGTCAGTCGAAGAGCTGGATCAGACGGTAATTCTGCAAGTGATTCTACAAGGAACTGCCACACCATTTCCCAGCTTCTCGCGTCTCGTACTGTATCCAGGCGGACTTGCTCGGTGTTCGCGCTATGTCTGGTTTCTTGCAGGTAAAGCTATGTTCTGAAGGTTCACATGGGTTGTTGCTCACACACGAAGCCTGTTTATTGACTTCGCTGTACTGTACGCCCTTGGACTAACACACAGCAGTCTATTCATGCCGCTGTTCATGGGCGTTTGGGCTGTAGCCAGTTGGGGCTGTTAGGAACGGCGCCGCCACGCCCACGGAGCAGGGGCCCCTGTGAGCCCACGAGTGCACTTCCGATGGGTGCAAGGTGCAGGCCCCAGGATGTGCACACGCCTTAGCTGTATTGGTGTAATCCACGTAAGCTGGATCCCCTGGGAAAGAGGGTGTGTCGTTCTTGAGTAAACACAGCAACGATACCAAGGTTACCCGTAGCACAATTATTTACCGAGTGCTTCCAAAGCGGACTCTCACGCTGTGACGTGCATCAACGAGGCAGACACGATGATTAGAGGTCAGGATGAAACAAGGAAGTTAGGTGGCTTGCCCTGGGTCCATTGCTGGTGGGTGTGGAGCCCAGGCCCAACCCGGCAGGCAGGGGGCGCTGGTCCCACAGTGCACAGTTTTCATCCATGTCCTCCAGCTCTCTATCGTTGGCATTACATTTTTAAAAACCAGTTATAATTTCAAGGGAAATATTGTGACTGTCGTCCCGCCCCAGCTCCCCGGCTCTTTCCTCCTCTGTTATGACAATAACTGGCTTGCTAAGACTATGGGGCCCGTCTTCCCCATCCGCATTCGCGATCCTGTGTTTGTTCAAGCGCGTGCTTCTTTGCACTATGATTCCAAACAATTCAACTCAAAGTGAGTTATAGAACAAAATCAATGGGATCAGAAAGAGGAGTAGTGAGCAGGAGAGCCAGGAAACTGACCAGCTTGTCTTGTCATTTCTTCGGATTTGCACTAAGTTTATGAAGGCCCCTTGGTCCCCTGAGAGCATTTGCAGAGATGACCACTGTCCACATGCCCTTGCCCATCTGCTTGTTACACTCTTCACTCCTCTCACAGAACAGTGCTGGCATCTGTCCGCTGTTTCCATAACTCTCGGCAGCGCTCATGGTCACATTCCTGTCCATAAATGTTGCTCTGCAGCATTTTCAGTGGCTGCACACGGTTCTCCCCAATCTGATCACGTATGTAGACTGTTTCCGGCTTCAGCTGTTATGTGTCATGACTATTCTTGCATGCAAATCCTCACGTAGGAATGTCTGTTTTTAGGACATATTTTATGAATTTTATTGGGCTCTTGGTTCATTGTCTCCAAATGCACCGCATTGCCCATCTTCCGACCCTCCAGAAAAGGCATGCCAATTTATATGTCTACCAGCAGGGCATGAGGGGTCTTTTTCCCTGTTCTTTGACCAGAATTGGTTTTATGATTTAAAACATTATTTACCAGTTCGACAGAAGATAAACTGAGTGCCTCTGACGGCATTTCACGGCATTCCTTTGATTCTGGTGACACGAAGCACTGGTCAGCACCTCACTGGCTGCAGTGCAATTTGCCAAATGCCTGTGCAGGTCTTTTGCCCATTTTCCTGTGGGTGTGCTTGTCCTTTAAAAATGTATCACTTTGTGAGATCACTATTAACCGTTTGTAATACATATTGAAACATTTTCTCCTGGTTTGCCCTTTGCTTTTAATTTTGGCTCATGGTGTCTTTAACCATCAGCTGTTTTTGAGTTTTTATGTGGTCAGATATACCGATCTTTCCTTCGGCAGCACTTGGAAAGGACTCACCATCCCAGAGCGATAACGCAATTCATCTACATTCCCGCTATTTTTTCTGTCTTGTGGATTTGGGTATATAGTGATGTGAAGCTTCTAAGCTCTGGTTCAAATTTCTTATTTAAATAATTAGCTAAGGGTCTGACACTAGCGACCGGAGACTGCAGATGGAATGTAATTATACGGTTGAAAACACGTAGAGGCTAAGTTTTCTGCAGATGTTCATCAACCACCCAGAACAAACGTGCTTGTTCTTAGTCTGTGGGGTTGGAGAGAATGATTTTCCACCAACTGGGATCTCTCACCTACTGGGCAGTGACCCCTGGGGTTGGGGCTCCTCTCAAGACCACTGCCGACCCCCACATGCTCACACAAGGTCTCAGACAACAGTGAAGAAGAGCCCGGAGCAGCGTCCCCTTACACGTGTGGGGTGTGGGGGTGGCCAGGGCTGTGTGGCTGTGTTGAGGTCAGCCCCCAGCGGGCTGGGGCAGGGTGGGTGCCCGGGAGGGTTTTGGGCCAGACCGAAGGCCGCCTCACGCCAGGCGCGGCCATCTGGGAGAATGCCCTTGTTCACAATGCTGGGTGGCGTGGAAAAGATCTGACTTGTGGGATTTCATAAGTCAAGACTATTTTCATTTCAAGGGCTGAAAATTGATTAATGTCTGAGCTGTCATGTGTCGTATGGATCCGGGAGGCCAGGTTCCCTCAAGCTCTCTTTGCTGGAGTCCCGAGTGTCAGCAGTTTTCCCGGAAAGCAGTCTTTTTTTAGTGTTGGTGCCGATTCCCGCGATGCCAGAGGTGGCGGCAGTGGGCCTGGCAGGCTGGGGACGCCGTGTGACGCTCTGTGACTGGTGTTGGCACTGCCCCCGGGCTCTGCTCCGCTCTTAAAAAACTTGGCTGATGGAGCATCTCGGTCCTTTTATGACCCCTTGAGCAGACGCTGAGGCCTCTTGGCTGGATGTCTCATGACCGCCCTGTTTTCCATGTGAACAGCCCCCGGGCAGCTGGGGGCTCCCACCAACAGCAGCTCACTGGGCCCAGGTTGGTGCTGGCCTTTGACATACCGACGGGCAGGGGGCCTCTTAACTGATTTTCCTAATGATCATTTCCACTGTAGAATGGTTCACCTTTGTGAAACCTTTCCTTTGCTCATGATGAAAGTACCGCGGCGTCATTCCCTACACCCTTGAGTGGGGGCCTTGAGGTGCGAGGCGTTTCCTTCCTCATCCGAGACTTCAGTGAACGTGTCCAACAAAAAGGCCTGAATGTGTATAGGTGTCGGGCTTGTGTTCTTGTGTATTTGCTGTCACCCCAATGAGGACTGGCCTGGGGCACCTGTGGTCCCCAAAGAATAAGCAACATGGTGGTAGAGCTGAGCCCAACCCACAGCCTGGAGCCAGCTGGGTCGGCCCTGCCTGGCCAACGTCGGACTCGGGAACGAGAAGGAAATGCTCCTTGCCACCAGCCACTGGGAGGCTTGTTATGCAGCAGTGACGGACTGACACAGTGACAGCTGGGAGGTCTCTGGTGCTCCTCTTATCAATTTAGCTCCTAAACACTTTGGTGTCTGTTGACCTCTCTCCTCCCTCCCCTCTTCCTTCGACCGTGCAAGCTGGCTGACAGCTCGCCCCCTCCAGTGCAAAGCACACTGAAGGCTGTCTTTGCTCTTAGAAGCAGACCCCCCAGAGGCCTGACCCGCATCCCTGGGGCGGGACTGCCCTGCCTCCGGTGCTGAGCCCGCCCCTCCTGCCCCTTCTACCCCTCATCCACCTTCCCCTCTGTCCCCATCCACAGAGCTGCTGGAAGAGCAGCTCAGGCCCCCCACCATCAGTAAGCCGGCCTGCAGGCCCTGGTACTGGAGCCGAGGCTGGGGTGCCCACACCTCTGTGGCCTTAGCCAGCGAATGGGGCTGCTGGTGTTCGCCCAAGCTCTTCCTTCTGACTGGGCCCTGAGCACGAGAGGCCATGGTCCTCGCAGCACCTCATGCTGCATTTCTGCCGACCCTGTGATCTTCCCAGGTGTCCCGAGCCACGAGGGGTGGGGCCACTGGCTCTGGTCCACGCAGGCCAGCGGGACCCGGTCCTGCCTGCACGGCCTGGCCCCACGGCAGCTCAGGGGAGCACCGAGCTGGGAAGGGCACGTGGGCCCCACTCTTGTTTGCCTGCAGAAGCTGCCAGATGTCACCTGGCCACGGACAGTGAGGGGTGCCCTTCTCAGCTGGCTTCTCCCATGCCAACCCCGCAGCTCCAGCCCAGCCCACAGGAGGGGCCCTGGCCTCACCCACCTCCCCCTGTCCCCACCCACCTCCCCCTGTCCCACTGTTCTCTGCACGACAGCCATGAATTTGAACCGTCTTGAGTGTAGTCGACGGCTCTCAACCCCTGCCTCAAACCCCAGCGTGCGCCCACCCACACCCACCGGCCCCGGGCACCTCTGTGTTTCCTCCTGCGGGATTTTGTGGTTGCGTGGACCATCGCACCCACAACAGGGCGCCAGACCCACGCGTGTGGCTGCATGGTTCTCAAGCCCCTCCCTGCTTCTAGGGCTGAGGCAGAAACACTACACGGATGCTCCCTGGTCTCAGCAAAACCGCCTTTTCTTCAGTGAACGTTCAAACTGTGATTTTTCCCCTTCCTTTTCTAAATACACACCGAAATTTCAGGAGAGTTTTAGATTTACAGAAAGTTTGCAAAGAGAGCGTGGGGGGTCCCCACACGCCCCACGGCTCCCATCTCACACCATGGTGGTCCACTTGTCACAACGAAGGAGCGTGCATGGGAACCGGGCTTCACTACCGTCCTCGTGTCCTCTTTCCGCCCCAGGACCCACATGACACTGGGTCAGCACGTCTCCTTGGGCTCCGCTCAGCTGAGACGGTCTCTCTGGGATTTTCCTTGTTTGGGTGACCTGGCAGTTGTGAGGACGACTGGCCCACTCTTTTGTAGAATGTCCCTCAATTTGGATTTGTCTCAGGTCTTTCTCATGATGGGCTCATCATGGCTTCTCTGCTGCCCCTTGCCTCAAGTGAGACCAGTGCCACGCCACCCCAGCACGCTCCTTCAGCCTGAACACAAGCCGGCCCCCTTCAGTTGCAGGTGACAGAAGACACCACCTGGAAGGTCAGGGCATGCTTGTTTCAGGTATGGCTTGATCAAGGCCTTAAAGTTGTTGCTAAAATTAGATTTCTCTTCTCTGCGACCCACACACATTGGCTCTGCCTCATGAGTCCACCTCACCAGCATGGAAACAGCCCCCAAACCCCACCTCCTGGAACTGACTCACACTGATGTCCCCAGGGTCATGTGCCCAAGCCCGGACTGCAGCCGGCCAGCCATGCCTGGTATGCATGGCCTGGAACAGAGCAGCGGTGGATGCCCAAGGCAAAACCAGTCCTCCACCACCATGGGAAGAGGGGACAGGGCCCCCACAAATGTCTTCTGCAACGGGGAAGGGATTCCCAGCTGACACGGGCCCTCCAGCCCTGGAGCCACGGGGAGGCGTGGTTGGGGTCAAGAGGTGCCCTCAGCCCCAGCTCGGATTGTCACACAGCGTGACACGCAGTGTCCTTGCCCCCACGGTAACTTTCCAGGTGAGCGACCATGGAGCAGTGAGGGTATCACTGCCTTGGTTCGAAGCAGGCCCCTCATCTGGGGCCGAGGGACACGGAGGCTCGTGTTGGAGCACGCTGCAGACCGGGCCAGTTTCATCCATCAGGAGCTGGTCTGGGGACACGACCGTTGGCTAGCTCCCTTGCATGGTATTTAAGGAGGAATTCATTTTGATGACGACTTTAATGAGCATGGCCCGTGATGGACACACAGCGGCCCTCTCCATCTTCAGCGGGAGGCGAGCGGGGACTCTGCGGGCACCTCGCTCACAGGGTCTGCTCCGGCGGTGACAAGAACAGGAGAGTCCCAGGGCCGAAGCCTGCCACCTGGCTTTGCTGGGGTGTCAGTCACCTGCGGTAGGGGACACGCAATTGATGCATAGGGATTTTTGACATTTGCAGCTGTCGCAAATCCATGTATCCGCCCTTGGTTCCCACCCCTGCCTGGGGCTCCAAATTCTCAGAAAGGGGGAGCTGGTGGCCAGCTTCTGTGTGGTGTCCTTCCGTGGGCAGGCCTGGGGAGGGGGTACCCTGGGGGTGCAGCATCCCCGGGGAAGGCGCCCTGAGCACAGACAGGAAGATGCGGCATGGGGGGCACCCTCCCCGGCCTGAGTCCCCACCCCTGCCGTGTGGAGGTAGCCGGCTGCCGAGCCAAGTAAAACCGCTAAGGAGTAATGCCAGCTGCAGACGGGCCTGCTCGCGACTCCGAGAGACTTCCCAGCTCAGCGTCCACGTGAGGGTCCTCGGGGAGCAGGGAGAGCCAGGCCGAGCCCGCCACCCCCTCGCTCTGCCCGGAGTGCGGCCGTTGCACGGCGCTCTTGCTGGCTGTGTCGGTCCGTGCTCTCCGGCAGGGGCTCCTCTTGGTGGCACGAGCCTCCCCAGCTCAGTGTCTCTCTCCGGCTCTCTCTGACCCAGCTGTGCCTTCCGCTTCCCGCGGGACCGCGGGTCATGTCTCCCACTGGCGTGAAAGCAAACGATTCCTCATCACATTTAGAAACGGGCGTCCCCTGTGAGTGCTCTGATCCCCGCTAAGGAAACCATGGTGACGAGGGATGGACGTCCATGTGCATCTCATAATGCTGCTTACACAGGTGTGAGGAAGAACCTTCGGGAGGACGGCACTTTCACTGCAACTCCCCAAAGTGGCAGAGTTGAAATTTCCCTGGGACGCCGGACACAATTATTAATCAAGCCGCAGCACGACCTCAGAAGAGTTTATGATAAATACAGGGAATGTCACTCATAGCGGCCACTGTGGGCTCCGCCAGCGGCTCATTCATATTGACGGCCACTCCCACCCGCTGGTCATGAAGCTGGGAGCTGCCCTGCGCCCCACGAGGATGAGGACCGGCCTGCAGGAAAACCGTGCTGCCCCTGCCCCAGACTGGGCACGTGCCAACCCCAGCAGCAGATGACAGTCTGTCTCCCAGAGATGCAGGGGCACAGAGACACCTGGGGGGCTGGTATGGGAACCCAAAGGGGTCCCAGGTGGGGGCTTGATGGGACCTGTCAGATGTCTGGAGCCAATGGGTCCCGGGAGCCCCATCTTCCCTCTCAGGGCCCCCCCTCTCCGCCTCTGCCCGTCCCACCTCGCCACTCCCCTGCTGGGCCCCTCCAAAAACTCTTACTTTCTCCAAACATGGTTGTGACGCGGTGCCTGGAGCTGGCTGCCTGGGTCTGCGCTGGACGCGAGCACCGTTCACGCAAGTTCTTTGACTCTGGAGACAGGACAGGTGTGGGTTTTGAGCTTAAAGCCTGCTGAGGGGTGAGGAGCAAAGGGCTCACGCAGGCCTGCTGGGCACAGGGGGCGTGGCCGGGTGGGCAGGAGCGCTCTGGAGTCCCCGCCCCCAGCCCGTCCCAAACCCCAGGGACCAAGGCCCGCAGGCTTTTCTGTGCCTCACCCGCGGCCACTCCCCCTGCTCTTGGCCGCCAGGTGGAGAGTGGCTGGCTTCCAGGAGCAAGTGTAAGGACCCTGCCCTCAGAGGCCAGCCTGGGCTGAGACCCTGCCCTCCACGCACCTCCCTCACCTCTGGGCCAGGACGGGAGGTCCGAGGCCTGCCGTGACCTGCGGGTCTGCCTGGGCCGGTGGGGCAGGCGCTCTTACCTAGGAGAGCCTGCTGGGGGGGCAGCAGGAAAAGGGCAGGCTGGAGGAGCAGCTGAGTCCGAGGCCGCATTGGCTCCACCAGCAGTGTGCACGCTTCCCGCCTCAGGTTCTGAGCAGGGAGTCCCCGCTCCCAATCTCATGCTGAGCAAACCTCAGAGTTGGGGTGGGGGCGCGTGTTCCCCAGGGGCCCCGGCTGATGGAGAATCACACTCCAGGGAAATGGAGCAGAGAGCCCCCCAGCTGGTGGGACCACAGCAGAACTTTGGGTTTCAATGGCTCGGACCCCACCCCCACCATGGACGGAGGTTCCTGTGCGGCTTGTCCAAGTCCTGGCCCACAGGCTCTGAGAGCAGTGGATGGGGTCATCTTACAGCCTGAGTCTGAGTGCTCGTGATGTAGCAGTAACTGGAACAACGTTTGAGGTCCGGGGACAGGCCATTCAGAGGCTGATCCCGGTGGGCCACTGGCGGAGGCCAGAGGCTTTATTGTGGCTCCTGCCGGACAAGCATCTCCTGTGGCAGCTCAGCTGATGCCCTTGGGTTGAAGCAAACATTAGCTTCTCAGGCTCACCTCCCTCACACACACTCTCCGTGCCTGGGGATTCTCCTGCCACAGGGCCTTTGCACATGCGGGTCTGGCCTTGGGGGAAGGCTCCCCTGACCCTGAATGGAGGAGGGCCTCCATTACACACTGCCCCTGCACCCTCAAACTCTCCTGGTTCCCATCATGTCTGTGCCTACTGTTTCCTGTTGGGAACATTATTTGGCACATAGTAGGAACTTAATTTGCATCTGTAAAGAAACAGTGAATGCTGGAGTGAAGGGCATGCAGCCCGAGTGTCCAGTCCCTCCCCATCTGTGGCTGAATGATGTGCCTGGCACCTGCAGGCCATGCACTCCCGCCTGTGCTCCAGGGCTCACTGCCCCCACACTGTGAGCCCCCAAACACCTGGGGAGCTCTCAAAACCCTAAATCCTTAACCTGCTCTCAAGTCTCCAGACACTGCCTTCTCCCCTAAAACAGTTAACCCCTGGGACAAGAGCTGCCAGTGAGATCCAGAGAAGAGCTGGGTTTCCAGGCTTCTCTTATTTAAACAAGGAATTACCGCTCACTCTCTCTGGGAAGCTCAGCTTCAGGGCACACTTCACGCTCTGCTGTTCAAAGTTTCAAAGTCTGCACACATGGGCCGTGGGTCCCCCAGACCCTGAGGGGAATTGGTTTGTCACACAGGATCAGAACAGGGGCCACCTCAGATGTGCACACGGACATGCCCAGGACCCTGCGGGTTTGGGGGGGCGGTTCCCAAGGCAACGACCTAATCACCAGTCACTGCAAATATAAGAACACAACTACCTGTGAGCAGACACGCAGCAGGCTGGGCCCAGAGCCCCACAGAGGGGCCGTGAGGGCTCAGGCAGGGGAAGCTGCAGAGGGAACCCTGGGGGTGATGTGGGGAGGGGGGCTCAGACACACTCGAGGGGCCTGGACCATCAGTGACGTGATCTGAGCAGCCCCAGAGGGCTCCAACCAGGCCTGGGGCGGTGTGCTCGGTGTCCATGAGAAGAGGCGGCCCTGCTGCCGTGGGGAGAGGGAACGGGGGGCAGGGCTGCCTGGGGGTGCCTGCAGGAGATCCAGATGGAGAGATATCTCAGAGACAGGAGGGGGAGCCCCGAGAGGGAGCACAGGAGCCCCGGGTCTGGCAGAAGGGGCTGCTCACGGAGCGGGGAGGGAGCAGCCTGGGGCATTTGGAGGGTTAGAGGCTGTCCCTGCACTCAGTAGGGGACAGGCCGGTAGGAGCTGGGAGCTCAGGTTCAGAGGCAGGAGCAACGGGGAGACCCGGTGGGCAGACGGTGGCAGCTGCAAATGGGGAGCTGACGGGGCCACAGCTGCAGAGAAGGACCCACCCCATCCCCAAGGGGAGCTCTCGCTGCCCAGGGGACCTGGCCTGGGGCCTGGTCCCATCCTAGGCTCTTTGGGGGACATGTCCAGGTCCTTCCCAACCTCACCGTTCTTCCCAAACAAGGGACACCAGATCTAGCAGCCGGCCTGCAGCTCCTAGGTGGCAGGTGCGTGGTCTGGGGCCCTCGGGGCCTTGCTGCCCCCACCCCCAGCCCCTGTGGGCGGGTCCTGGGAGGCTCCCCCAGGGTGGGTGGGCGTCCCAGGGAACAGGCAGGGAGGGACCCGCGTCCGTCCCCCTTTGGGTGTGGCCAGGGGGCGCACACGCCTGCACATACCCTCCGTCCCAGGCCCCGGTCCCTCTGAGCCGGGAGGGCCTGCCGCAGAACATGTGGGAGGTTCCCCTCCCAGCCCAGCCCGCTGAGTGACAGCCGTTGTGGCCTCAGCCCGGAGCCTCGCCCAGCGATAGGAGACGTTTGGCCGAAGGCCATTAAGCTGCCATGGAGCTTAGGCCTTGCGCCCCCGTTCCTGCCCCGTGTTCAAGGGCCCGGTGTGTGTGAAATGCCTCTGCTGCCCATCTCCTCCCCACTGAGTCACGGCCGTTCAGCCGGACTGTCCCCCACCCCCAGCTCTGAGCTCATCAGCTCTGCCATCACTGATCTGGCCCCAGAGCTGTGGCGTGGGGCCAAGGAAACTTGGGTCCCACGAGGGCTCTGCTGCCCCAAGCGGCTGGAGTAGCTCCGAGAATGCCGGGGCAGGGCCTCCGTGTGATGGGGGGACACGGTCCTGAGGCCCTGGCTCTGCCCCTCCTGGCCCCACGGCCATGGATGTGGAGACAGGCCGGCTACTCCAGCTGCCGCCTGAGTCTGAGGACGTTGGCCCAACTTTGAGGCAGAAAAGGAAGATGTGTCCACACGATGATGCCATTTCCCCTCTGCCTGACCTGGCTCTGGCCACAGCCTCCCCTGCCAGACGCAGGACAGCTCCGGCCAGCGCCCCGGAAAAGAGCCCCCTGCAGACTCTCACCACCTGCCCGAGCTCCGGGCTCAGCCCAGTGCCCGGCACACGGCAGGGGCCCACACTGCCCCTCGGGGCTCATGGCGATCTCTCCACCAAGCTTCGCTATCAGGAAGCCCTTGAAGGAGGGCGGACGTGGCATCTCATACACAGCCCAGGGACTCACCGGGCTCTGGCCCATCCCTCCAAGAATTCAGACTCAAGTCTGGACAAAATGCGAACAAGGAGTACTGCTGAGGACACACGAGGGGCTACGACTCGGATAGAAACCCCATCTTCCCAGTGAGAGAAACCGGGATGGGGCCCCTGCAGGCCAGGGAGCGGGGGGAGTCCTGGAAGGGAGAGAGACGGACAAGAGGGTCTCCTCATTGGGTGCATGGCCCTGAACACCCCTCAGAACGACCCTGGAGGGCGCACGCATGAAGCCTGCCCACAGAAGGCCAGGCGGGCCTGTGTGCCGTGCTGCGGTCAGCATCTCCAGGGGGTGAGAACAGGACCCGGAGTCACCGCTCGGCATCCCACTGTCAGGACGTAAAACAAAATCACTCAGCACAAACGGGGAAGATGAGCCATCCTCAGGAGGACGGACAATGGCCAGATGCCAGCCCCGGGATGACCAGGTACTTACAGTGGGCGTCCTGACTATGTTTTCTGCGATCTCTCTCTCTCTCACACAGACACACACAGAATATGACATGAAATGAATGATAAGAATTCTCAGCAGAGAAATAGGAAATATAAAAGATAAACCAATGAGTATTTTCGAATCCCAAAATACAGAATCTGAAATAAAAAATTCACTGATGGACTCATAGCAGAACAGAGATGAAGGAGAAAGTCAGTGAACTTGGAGGTAAATGGAAAATATCCAAACTACAGAGAGAGACAGGAAGAGAAAGCAGAGCAGAGGCTCAGGGACCAGGGGGGATGACATCCGAGAGTCGGGTACACATTTGGAGTTCCAGGAAGAGAGGAGAAAGGTGGGGAAGGTATTTGAAGGAAAAACGATGGAAACACCCTAAATTTAGTGAGGGAAATAAAACATTCTAGAAGCTCAGAGAATCCCAAAGAGGATAATCTTAAAGAAAACCACACTGAGAAACATAATAACCAGATTCCTGAAAACCAAAGAAAACATCTTGGAAGCAGCTAGAGAAAAACAACACGTCACATCCACCTAACGATGATTCAGACGCTTGACGTTTGCTGTCGGAAACCGCGAAGGCCAGACGCCACAGAGCAACGTCTCTAAGTGCTGAGAGAAAAGCGCGGTCAGGTTAGAGCTCCAGTTCCGGTGACTGTTTCTTTCTGGAATGAAGGTAAATGAAGATAATCCCGGATGAAGGAAAACTAAGAGGGTACAACACCTGCAGGCCGTCACACAGAAACAGTGTGGGAACTCCAGGCTGATGGGCAGTGACCCCAGGAGGAAGCAGGCTGGTGACTCCCTGAGTAAATATCCAAGTTTGCTTTTCTTCCCCTTTAAAATGAAAAATGGCAATGCTGTGATGGGATTTTCAACACGTGTAGTTGTCATAATGTGACAGCAGCAAAGGCCAGTAGGGCTAGGGGTGGGGCTGGGGAAATGGACCTAAATCTGCAAGCTTGCTTTCTTTTATGGGTAGGGGGAAAATACGAAGTCTACAAGTCTACGCAGACTGTAAAGATCAAGGATCCTGACATCCCTAGGGCAACTACTAAAAAAAGTATGTAAGACGAGACAGCCAAAAGCCAGTATATACATTAAAAGGGAATACTAAAAAAATATTCATTAGAACAAATAAACAAACCCAGAGGAGACAAACAGAAAACAAAAAATAAAATGACAGACCTAAATCCAACCATGTGGGTAATTACATCAAATGCTAATGGTTTAAATATTTTAATTAAAAGGAAGAGATCAAGGGGCGCCTGGGTGGCTCAGTCAGTTAAGTGTCCAACTCGATCTCGGCTCAGGTCTTAATCTCAGGGTCATGAGTTCAAGCCCCACGTTGGGCTCTGCACTGGGTGTGGAGCCTACTTAAAAAAAAAAAAAAGGCAGAGATTGACGTAGTAAAGATAAGCCAGATCCCAGTACAAACTAGTTACAAGAGACACACTTCATATACAGACACAGGTAGATAAAGTCATCTGAAGGGACAGATATTCAACTATTCTCCTCCCCACTCATGCTCTCTCTCAAATAAATAAATAAAATCTTAAAAAAAAAAAAAAAAGCTAGGCTGTTTACTCCGGAGTTTTGAGAACTCTATATATTCTGGATTCAAGTTCTTTATCAGATAAGAGGACACGTAGATGTTTCCTTCCTGTCTGTAGCCCCTCTGTTCGTTCTCTTAATCGACATAGAAAGACAGATGTTCTTAATTTTTATTAAACTCAATTTACAAATTCGGGTTTTTTATGGATCCATGCTTTTATGTGTCAGATCTAAGATCTTTGACCAACCCAAGGTCACAAGAATTTCCTTTTCTATCTTCTAGAAGTTCTGTGGTTGCAGATTTTCTATTTAGGTCTATGAGCCATTTTGAATTAATTTTTGTATATGCCGCAATGCATGGGTCAAGAGTCTTTTCTTCCTCTCTCTCTGTCTTTTGGGGGAATGGGTGCATGAATATCTGATTGTTCCAGCGCCATTTGTTCAAAAGACTATCTTTTCCCCATTGTATTATCTTTGAACCTTCACTGAAGTCAACTGACTATATATGTGGGTCTAATTCTAGAATCCCTGTTTTGTTCTATATGTCTATCGAATCATAAATACCACACTCAACACTGTGGCTTTAGAGTAAGACTTGAAATCAGTGTGAATCTGTCAGCTTTGTTCTTTTTCAAACACTTCTTTTGGTGATTCCAGTTCCTTTCCCTTTTCCCGTAGGTTTTGAAACTAGGTTTTCCTACTTCTACGAAAAGATTCTGGTGTTCTCGCTTTTTTTTTTCCCCGTTTGTTTTTTCGTTTGTTTGGATTTGCATTGGACCTATAGGCCAGTCTGGGGGAAATGGACACACTAACAATCCATGAACATGGTTCATCTCTCCATTTATGGGCGTCTTAGCTGATTTCTATGATCAGTGTTTTGTGGTCCTCAGTTTACAAAATTTACACTCATCTCATTATATTTATATCTAAGTATTTTGTAGGTATTTGGTGCCATCGTAAATGGTACCATTTTTAAATCTCAGTTTGCAATTATTCATTGCTAGCAAACAGACATAGGATTTTTGTATAGTGACTTTGTATCTGAGGACCTTGCCAAACTATTACTTATCGAGGTTTTTGTCAATTTTTTGGGACTGTCTATACAGACTCATGTTGTCTGTGGATAGAGACTGTTTATTTCTCCGGACAGTAGGTTTCATACCAGCTTGTTCATTGTCTTATTACGTTGTCTAGGGCTTTCCCCGTCAACAATAATGTTAAGTATGGGTTTCTTGTTTATTATCATATTTTTATGCCTTAAATCAGGTAGAGGGGTTCCCTTCTATTCCTAGTGTGCTGAGGGTTTTCATCATGAATAGAAGTTAAATACTTTCAAATATTCTTACAGCATCTCTTGAGACGTCCTCATGGTTTCTGTTCTTTAAACATTCGGTACGGGGACTACAATATTTAATATCGAACCAGCCATGCATCACAGGGATAATTCCACTTGGTCATGAGATAATTTAATTTCGCTGGATTCAATTTCCCAGTATTTGTTGAGGAATTTTGTATCTGTTATAGACTGAACGTTTATGTCCCCCACCCCAAATTCCCTCAAAATTCGGATGTTGAAACCCTAAGTCCAATGCGATGGTATTTGGAGGCAGAAGTGATTAGGAGTGGATGAGGCTGTGAGGAAGTGGCCCTCCCGGGGGGTTTCTGTGCCCACAGGCTGGGTCACTCCAACCACATTCATGCCACGGAAGGGCCATCTGAGGACACAGTGACAGGATGCAGTCTGCAAACCAGGAAGAGGTCCTCACCCAGAACCAGATGGCCCCAGCACCCTGATCTCAGACTTCCAGCCTCCGGAACCATGAGAGGAGGGGTTTCTGTTGTTGAAGCAGCCAGTCTACGGTGTGGCTATGGCCACCTGAGCTGGCCAACACACCACTGAGGCTCACGTGGCCCAGCCTTCCCTTCAGCCTGTTTCTCCAGGGCCTACACCCGGCCAGAGCAAGGCAGACATGGCCAGAGCCCCCAGTGGCTGTCCAGGCATGTTGACATGAGCTTCAACTCCCCACAGCCAACCTGTCCTCCCATAGGCCCCATGGGGCCTGACGGGGAGGGGTGCTCCCAGCCGGACGGAGCTGGCCTCTGCCCCAGTTGGCCACCGGCCCTGTCGCCCCTCCTGGCTGTTGAAGTCTCAAGGTCATTGCCCCCCCCCCCGAGATGACTTTAGGGGGCTCATCTCCACCAGATCTGAGTTCTGGGAGCTGGCAGGGGCTGGGCTCAGGGCCCACTGCGTGCTGTCCTCATGCCTCCCCCTGGCTGGGGCCCTCCGGCCTGTGGGGGCCTCTGTCCCCTCACCTGAACAAGGGGACTTGCCCTGTGGTCAACATGAGGATGGCACAGGGTAGATGCCCCAGGGAGGCCTTCCTCGGCCCACTGCTAGCACTGGCAAGGATCCAGCACGCGCCATCCCCACGGGGATGTAGGTGAGCTGGTGCGGGATGGCAGCAGGCAGGTGTCAGCAAGGCATGCGGGGCCAGGCGTCCCCGTCCACGTTCTTGTCTCTCTGCAGACCACCAGCTGCCCCACACCTTTGCCATCTGTCTCGGTGCCTCCACAGGGTGAAGAGGAGAGATGGAGCCCCACCTCCCTCACCCCTGCCCCAGCCCAGCCTGGGAAGGTCTGGCCCTGCACAGGGCTCTACTCGGAGGCTGGGACTGGCTCCCGGGCACCGCTGAGAACTGGCGTAGGAAAGGCCGGTTCAGGGCAAGACCATATTGTGCCTGTCACCCGCGCTTTGGTCCTCTGCCAAACTTTGGCCTCGCCCGGCACCAACAGACACCTTTGTGTCCGAGGCCCAGGGTGCCGGCTGGCTTTGAGCGCTCGCTGTCTGCTGGACATCAGGGTGATGGATGGGTTGAGTCATTGTCCCAGGATGAGCGAGGCCTGAAGGGACTGCTGGACACGTTGACTCAGGACCTGAGCCTCCTGCCCAAGGAGGCCCCAGGAGCTGCCTCGGACACAGATGTCCCCAGGTGCTCCTCTCCTCTCCTCCTGCTGGATTTTTAATAGATCATCAATATTGGGGCTGGGGAGAGGTGGGCACGGTCATCCCAGTGCAGGCAATACTGTCTTCGGAGGATTTACGGACACTAATAAACCCGGGTAGACGCCAGAGGGGTGATTCTCTGGAGGGGATGAGGAGTCACCTGCTCTGCCCAGTGCCGCCCATCGCACGGTCACCTGCACCAGCCGTGCCGTCCCCGAGCCTCCTCACCGGGCCACAGACAGGTGGGTGCCTCTCCAGGCGGGCAGGTGCTGGAGGACGGCCTGTGTGTCTGTGTGCGCGGTGCCGTCCAGCCACCTGTTTCTCGCTGGGTCTTTGAGCTTGTCCCACGGATCCCCCGATGATCCTGTCCACGGCCCCAGCCCCCTGCCCTCCCTGGGGACTCTGGGCGGCAGGCCCGGGCATCTGTTCACACAAGCCCCCTTGCTGGGTCCTCCTCTCAGACAACCTGGGAAACGCAGACCAGCTCCCCCTCTGAGCTCCTCACCAGCCCCCACGCTGGGCCTTTTGGAGAACAGAGCTTGTAAAGATTCTCTCACTTCGCCCAGTCCCCTTCCCCTCTGCTGTCCCCAAACTCTGAGGCAGTGGGTCTGAGGTGGGGCCAGGCTCAGTTTTCAAACCTCGGCAGGTGATTTACTAGGCAGGTCGGCTAGGAACCCCCAAGTCAGTGGTTCTCAAAGCGGGGTCCCAGACCAGCCACGTCACGGAAACGTGCGTTCTCAATGCCCTGGACCTGCTGAGCTCTGGGCTTTGACAAGTCCTCCGGCCGCACCTCGGGACACTGAGAACCGCTGCCCCGTCCATCCCTACCCTCTCCAGGCCAGTGAGGCTGCCAAACCCAGCAAGCCTCTCCGCAGGCTCAGGGCCCTGGGGACCCTGGCTGTGCTCGCGTTTACGGTCAGCATCCTGTGGGCAGGAGGTCGCCCTGTGGTCCTGCTGCCCTAGTCACTCGACCCCCATCAGGGCCCATGAGGGGTTGAAGGCGCTGCCTCGGAACAGAGTGCTCTGGGCAGACTGGCCGGGAGGGCAGGAGCACAGCATGAGTGGGCAGGGGTGTGGCATGTGCAGGGTTCCAGGCATCGCACGGAGACCAGCATTGTGCTTCCCACCTTCTCTTGACAAGGTCATCTGTGTAAGTTTGGGTTCCCCTTGTGGCAAGCAGAGTCTGGAAATCTCAGGAATCCAAGCTTCTCGTGTGGACGAGGAGACAAGACTCCCGAACCCCCGCCCGTAGCTGCAAGGTTAGCAAGCTGGTCACCCTGCAGGCCTCGCGGGGGAGAACACTGGCCGTGGGCAAAGGACTGCTTGGGTGCTGGTGCAGCCCCGTCAAATCCCACAGTTGGTTAACCCGAGCCTCAGTTTCCCTTTGCAGACGACAGAACACGGCCATGGAGATGGTGCGGGAATAAACGGGGGGTGGGGGCAAATGACCCTGGAATATGCTTACTACCAATTTGGACCAGAGCAGCTGAGCACCATGACCCCTGACCTTTGTGCCAAGTAACGATGTCTTATTGACTTCACGCTCATCCCCTCAAGGCTCCCCTCCCACACCCACCACATCACCTTCTTCCTGTCTCGGGTCATAGGTGTCAGAGGCCACAGGGCTCAGCGCCCCTCCCCACTGACACCTCCAAGATCACCCATGCATTGACGATCCCAAATTCATACCAAGGTTCCAGAGCTTTCTCTGAGCTTGTCTGAGCCCTCGGTCCCGTGCTTGGCCCCATGAAGGCCCAGCGGGCGGCCCAGGCTCAGGGAGGCCAGGCAGTGCTGTCCAGCAGCTCCCCCAGGCTCAGGTCACCCCAAGCTCTGCCATTGACGTCTGAGAGTCTGGGCATCCCCCAACCGAGACACCTCACCTCGCGCCCACCCATTCTGTAGCTAGTGGCTTTACCTTCAAGATACATCTGAAATTCCCCTTCTCATCCCACCACACCACTGAGAGACTACCTTGAAGCCTGGCCTCCTCACTGCCCTCAGCCGCCACAGCTCCACTTCCCTCCCCAGAGCAGCCAAAGGGATCTTACAGGCATGGGTATCAGGTGCACTCCCCCCTGCACTCAGGATAAGCCCCAGCTCCATACCGGGACCCACGAGGCCCCTGAGACTTATTGGGGGGGCCCCCTCAGCCTGGGCCCCAGGAGGGCGTCCCTTCGGGCCATGGACCACCCATCCTGTCACATCCACCTCAGGGCCTTTGCACCTGCCGCTCCTGCCTCTGCAGAGCTCTCCCCCACAAGGCTGTGCAGCTGCTTCTCCCCTTGGCTCAGGCACCATTTCGGATACTTCTCCCCGGGAGGGGTCTTCCTCGACCTGCCCCATCAGGCCCATCCGCTCCCGTAGACACCTGACCGCCCCTCAGCTGCTCATTTACATGAGCTGCCCCCTGACCCCTCCGCTAGGTTGTGACCCGTGGAGGCCACGACCTCGTCTGTCCGTTGTGTTCGCTGAATCCCGCTGCCCACTGTGCTAAGAAGAAACCGCGGAGCCTGCCGGCGCCCAGAGCAGGGAGGGACTGAGCAGGATCGGGACCCAGCCCTGGGGAGGCCATGGCCCCATCCTGTCCCGCACAAAAGGGACTGACCCCCCGCTGCCGGTGGGCATGCTCGCCTGGGGCCTCTCCGCCACGCACCCTCCACAACACAGCCGGGTCAGGTGTCCTGGAAGGGGAGGCTGCTCCCGCGGGGTCCAGGCCTGGCCTTTGAAGGCTCCGGGCCAAGGCTGGTCTGACCCGGCTCCTGCAGGGCTGGGCAGGGCCTCCCAGGAGAGAGGCTGGAGCAGGGGTCAGTGGCTGGCCCAGCTGCACCCAAGCCCAGCCCCCAGGGCCGGGCCCCAGAACCCCCTCCCCGGCCCCACCCCCTCTGGGCGGGGGTGGGGAGCCTGCAGGCGGAGCTGGAGGCCTGGGGGCGTGGCAGCTCCCTGAGGGGCGTGGCTCAGCTGGGACCAGTCTGTGGACCGGCCTGGGAGGAAAAAAGCAGCAGTACTGAGATGAGGGAGCTCTGTCTCCCGCTGCCCGCGGTGGGCCCGCCGCCCATGGTGGGCCCGCTGGGTGGCTCTGCTGCTGCTCCCGAAAGTGCCTTCCGAGCCTCAGACCCGGGGCCACGGCATCTGCTGCCACACCTGCAGAGGCTTAGGCCGGGAGCTATGCAGCGGCCCTCTAGGCCTCAGTTTCCCCACTCCAAAGCAATCACAGCTTTCCAGGGGCGGGGCTGACACTAACCCACGAGCAGGTGCGCCCCTCCCATCCGCGTCCTGCCTGCCCTTCGAGGGCCGCCTGGAGCCCGCCCTGCCTGCTTCCTGTCTGGGTCAGCCTGCTGAATTATTCAGGCGGCACGGGGCAGGCCCTGGCAGGACGGGCAGGGGGAGCGCTCTCCTGCACCGCGTCCCATCCCTCCGATGCTCTGACTCAGCTCTGGCTCCAGCTCGGAGCTTCCGTCCTGTTAATGGAACCGCAGTCCCGGCCGCCTCCCCGACAGGCTGCAGCCTGACAGCCGCGGGGCGCTGCAGCGGGCCGGCCCCTCCCTTCCCGCAGCCGCTCCTCCCACCCGCTGCTTGCAGGCTGTGGGGGGGGGGGGGGGGGGGCGGGGCCCCCNCTGACGTCGGACGTGGTGTTTGCAAACACAGGCTCCAGCCAGTCGCTGCGCTGACCCCCAAACTCCACCGCCCACCAGGCAAGGGATGAAAACGGGCTGCAAAACTCCCAGGCCTGGGGCTGCTGCCGGCCTTGCCTTGTTTTCTCAAAAAGTATTTCCCAGGGACACGGGAAGGGCTACTGTAGGGCTGTTTTGAGGTCTGTGTGTGTGTGTCACATTGCAACACTTTGCACAGAACATGGCTTCCGTTGCCCGCTGAGTCCCCTGTGTGCGCATGTGTGCGAGCACGTGTATGTGTGTGCGTGTGTGTGCGTGTGTGCACATGTGTGTCTCTGTGTGTGCGTGTGTGTGTGCGTGTGTGCACAGGTATGTGTGTGCGTGTGTGCTGTGTGTACACAGGTATGTCTGTGTGTGCGTGTGTGTGCGTGTGTGTGTGCACATGCATGTCTGTGTGTGTGCGTGTGTGCACATGTGTGTCTCTGTGTGCGTGTATGTGTGTACATGTGTGCACAGGTATGTCTCTGTGTGTGTGTGTGCGTGTGCACACAGGTATGTCTGTGCACGTGTGTGTGTATGTGTGTACGTGTGTGCACAGGTATGTCTCTGTGTGTGTGCATGTGTGCACAGGTATGTCTGTGTGTGCGTGTGCGTGTGTGAGCGTGTGCACATGTATGTCTCTGTGTGCGTGTGTGTGTGCACAGGTATATCTGTGTGTGCACGCATGTGTGCACATGTGTGTGTGCGCACATGTGTGTGCGCACGCATGCCCACACGCACTTGTGTGCGAAGGCCCTGACCGAGCAGGAGCTGGAGTTCAGGTCCCGTGTGCTGCAGGCCCGGTCAGCTGTGGTGCTCCCAGACTTGGTTTCGGGCTTATCTTCCCTTTTCAGTTCCTGCTGGTTTGCCCAGAACCCGCACGGCCAGCACATCTGGGTCCCTGTGAACCTTTGGCACCAGGTCTGCGCAGAGAAGGGCCCCATGGGTCGTCAGGCCCCCTGTCAGTCCGGTCCCGCCCCCTTCAGCAAGTAGAGGGTCTCTCGGCCACGAGGGCCAGGGGTTCCCAGCTTGAGCCCCCAGGAAAGGGCTTGTCCAGGATGGGCAGTGTTCCCGGGGGTGCAGGTCAGGACGGCCGCCCCCCCCACCCCGTTGTGCCTCAGGCTGCCGGGAGGGCCAGGTGAGGGGACTCTGGGCAGACGTGGAACAGCCTTTGAAGGTCCAGTCCACGGGGTCGGGACCACAGCGCCCCCGCGAGGAAATCCAGCTTTGGGGTCTGCCACCCCGGACCCTCCTCACCCCCAGCCTAGGGCCCCCCACCCCCGAGGAGCACACAGCTCAGCCTGCTGTCCTGACCTCTGATGTTTCATAGAAGGAAACTCATTTAGACGCAGGGTTCCTTAAACAGAGCAGCTAAGAGGGGGACAAAGGTCAGGAGGAGGGGCCTCTCCAGAGAGCGGGAGAGCAGGCTGCAGTAGGAAGTGCGAAAGGGCTCAGAGGGGGTCCCAGGCAGGGTCCTGGATGGCATCCTGGACAGAGGTCCCAAGTGGGACCCCAGAGCCCGCCCCGCTCCTGCACAGGGAGGGGTGGGGGCTGCCCCAGGGTCTGAGTTCTGCCCTGTCCACACCCAACCAGCCAGCCCAGACACTGGTTCGTGTGTGGCAAAGGCTCACGCGGATGGCCCCCAGCCACTGGCCATTCCCCCCTGGCTGGCGTACTTGGGGCCCCACCAGCTCTGATCCCGTGGTCTCCGGTGGGCATCCAGAGCTCCCCACTGTCCACCCATCTGCACTATGGTCCCCATTCCCAGCATGGATGGTAGCTGTCAACCATCAAACCCACACAGCCACCCTCACAGAGGGCCCCCCGGGGGCAGAGCCCTTTGAGCCCTCGGTGCTGACAGAAGAGTCTGACTTGACCACATGAATCCCACCCCCTCACTCATGGTGTCACTTCCCTCGGTCTCAGTCTCGTCATCTGTGACATGGGGACGTCAGGGGGACCCTGCGGGAGGCATGTGCTGGGATAAAGGGAGGGGGCGTGGGGAAGTTAGAAGGGGGCCCGGCAATGCCCAGCAGACACAGAAACCATGCTCTTCTGGCCCCCTAATTCCCCCAGACACTTTCTCCAAGCTCAGTAGGCCCAGGGCCCCCACCCGGGGCTCCTGACATCTCAGGCCAGCCTGTGCTGGACCCAGAGGCTGAAATTCGCACCACAGCTCTGCCTCCCAAGTTCTGTGTGGCCTTGGGAAGCTGCCTGACCTCTCTGGGCCTTCAGCTCCATCTGTGGCTTGGGGAAGCTACCCCCCCCCCCAGTTGGAGCCATGGTGAGGATGCAGCAAGCTGACCACTGGCACAGGCTGGGTGTGGGTCACGTCTCCACCAGCCGAGCCAGAGCCCCAGCTGTCTGTCTGGGGGGAAGCCGATGTGCAAACAGCCAGCCATGGAGAGCCAGGCTGAGCTGCCAGCCAAACCGGCAGCATAAAGAACGCGCATTTGGAGACCAAGATGCTGCCATTCGGTGCGGACAGCGTCCCAGCAAAGGTGACCTTGAGCATGACCTTGAAAAACAAGTCAACTCTGATAAGCAGAAAAGAGGGTATTAGGGCAGGAAGGGCATTGCAGGAGATAGGGAGACACCCAAAAGCAGCACCCCCCAAAACACAGGTGCCAGGTGGAGCCCAAGACCCCTGCCCAGCTGCATGGCAGAAGCCGTCCTCTGCCCCAGGGCCTCCCTGAGGCACAGCACACTGACTCCTGGGACCCCCTTCTCTCCTGCTCGTGGTGATAGGGACTCAGGCCCCGCAGGACACGGAGGCAGGCCAGGAAGGGCTAGTGTTTGAGCTGCCTGGGCAGGGGTCTGGGGAGCCGCCTGGGGGCCGCGCGGTGGGCCCCCACATGTGGGAGCATGTCCCGTGGCAGCCTCCTCCCAGCTCCCGTGAGCTCCTCGGGCACCTGCTGCCTGTGAACCCCACATTGCTAACGGGAGCTGAGAGCCCCCCGTAAAAGGCCTTGGGAGATGGATTTGATTTGGTCATTCTTGCCGGTAAACCTGACTCAAAAGCCCTAGCAGATTTGTGGGAGATTGGTTATTCACGCCCAAAACGAGAGAGCAAATCTCGGCTGTGCACGAGTTACGGCCCGCGGAGCGGCTTCCGTCACCAGCTGCGGAACCTCTGCCTGGCAGGCCGGTGGCATCAAACTCCACCTTGGAGTGATTGACAGACCCGAGCCGAGCCAACCCGCTGGCTGCCTGGGTGTGCGGCTGCGGGTGTGAACGCGGCCCCCAGAGTGCGCGGCAGGTGGCCGCTCTCCCAGGTGCCTGAAGCTGGCAGGGGCTGGAGGGCCGTGGCGGACGCCCCCTGGCCCACCCCGGACACCACCTTGAGCCCGGAACCTCCCGCTGGAGAACAGCCGTGGCCGCGAGTGGGACGTGGTGGGCAGGCTGAGAGCGCGGGCAACCCACGCCTCCAGGAGACGCCCCAACCAAGACGGGCGGGAGTTGTGGACAGATACCCAGCGTCCCCCTGGGGGCCGCTCCCCGTGTGCTCCCCGGCGTGTCACAGGGGCCTCAGCAGCACGTCTCACGACACGCCTCCTTCCTCGCTTCCCCTCCCCGCCTGGCTCCTCACCACACCTGCGGGCATCGCATCCACACAAAAGATGGGCCCCAAACCTCTGACCCAGCCCCTGCTTCAGGGACCCCAGACTAAGATACCAGTGCACCCCACTTAGGCAACCTTGATGCCCACACCAGGGCTGGCTTTGGAGAGGGTGTCGTGTGGCCCTGAGTTTTTCTGGAGGGAGAGCCCCCTCCTCTGCCCGCCGGCCTCCAAGTCCCTGCCTGGCTGGAGCTGCCAGCAAGGCCCAACCCTGGGCTGAAAGTCTGCTGGAATCAGCTCTTTCTGGAGTGTGTCCCCAGGACACCCGGTCTCCCCAGGCGCCCCAAGAGCTGTGTGGCCAGAGCCTCGGCACACGCTTCCCAGAGATGTGCTCCGTGGGCTGTGGTGCACACATCCGTGGGGCCAGCGCGGGGGGCTTGTGGGATGTCAGTGCGGGGTCTGCAGACAGAGCCCCACCCCAGCCGGCCTGTCCCCCCTGCTCTTCTTAGTAGCTCTCAGCTCACCTAGCCATTGACCAGACCTGCTCCCTGGGTGGGTGTCCTTCGTGCGCGTAAATAGTGTGAAGTCACCTCCTTGGACTTCCACACTCGCCTCGGGAGCACGTAGATCGCACGTCTGTGAGATCCCAGGAGCAGGAGGCAGGCGTCATCCTTGTCTGCAGGGCCCCCAGCCGCCCATCCAGGGCTGGTGACGAGGACAAGCTGCCAGGTCCCACCGATGTCACCGGGCCCGGGCAGGGCAGAGTGTGTGGTATCAGCAGCACCGCCATCTGTCACCCCAGGTCTGGACCTTGGCCCCCTGTTACCCGAGGACTCACCGTGGCTGAGCCATGCTCCCTGCTCTCACGTACCGCACTGGTTTTCTGTCATCCCCATTTCACAGACAGGGAAACAGAGGCCCAGAGAGGGGTAGCAACTTGTCTGGGTCACACGGTGCAAGCAGCATCAGCCTGAGTCCCTGGGCCCGCGGCCCCAAACCACGCTCCTGCTCTGCTGTGGAGGGCGGCCAGCTGGGAAGCACAGCTCTGGGTAGGGCCACCTGCTGGCCACCTGGGCCAAGAACATTCCGGATGCTTGCAGGCTTGGCTGCGTCTACGCTGTACTAGACCCGCCCACAGCCAATTTTCAGTGCACAGCCAGCCACCTCGTGGGCGTGGCTGCCTGTGGGAGCAGTGTGTGCGGTGTGACAGTGCATGTGGCGTGTGGTGCCTGCTCGGAGAGTTCCTAATTCCTGCAAGTGCGCGAGCTCCTACCATCAGTTGCCACGAGTATGGAAGGCCACGGTGGCCACGGGGCACACAATGGTTGATTTCATGTCGACGGCCTGGCCTCGGTGCCCACGTGCCGGGTCACCAAACACCGGTCCAGAGGTTGCCTGGAGGTATTTTCAGATGTGATTGACACTTAAACGGCTAACTTTGAGTAAAGTGGCTGAGCCTTCTGCAAGCCGCTGAGGCCTTCAGAACAAAGACAGAGGTTTCCGGAAGGATTTCTGCAGCACAGACACCCTGCCTGAGCGTCCAGCCTGCGGGGCTGCCTGGCAGGTAGAGAGATCTCTCCATGTTCGCGTCCAGAAAGACAACCAGGTGGGCGGCCAGCGGGCACACGGTGAGTAGATACAGAGACTTACGCCATAAAGGGGCCGACACCACGTCTGTCTGTCCCCAGGAGCCTGACTGACACAGGGAGACACAAAGCTGTCTCCGGCTTTCTGAACCTGTCCCATCCCATCCTTGGAGACGCGAGTCTGGAAGCCTGAGGGGCACCGTCTCGTTCACGGTCGGAGCAGCTCAGAACAGCGCACCGTTCCCCAGATTTGCACCCCCCTTTCTCCGCGATCCCAGATCTCCTAGAGTCCCCAGCAGTTAAACTCCCTCTACCCTGGCAGGGCTCCGCCAGGCCCGCTCCTGTCTGTCCACCCCCGGGGCAGCGGCCCTTCCAGCCCGGCCGTGGCCCCAGGCGTGGGCAGCGCAGGCGGGAAAGGCAGGGGAGCACGGTTACCGTGACGGCTTCTCCTGTGTCACCCATGTGCCTGGGCAAATATTTTCCGGACAGCCTGGCTCCGTGGGTGTGAATAGCAGGACACTCCCATGTCGCACCTACACAGCCCTGCAAACTCGGGGCAAAGCACTAAATGCTTTCTTTTTAACCAGTCCGCCGTGTGGAGCCAATAACAGTCAAGTGAGAGGTCTGCAGCGTGAAGCCCTCCCCTGGGAGGGGGCCGCCGGCCGCCGCGGCACCCGCAGCCTGATTTCTCCGGACCTGGGATCTGTGCCTCCATCCACACCTGAGTTCTGCTTTCCAAAATTTTTCAGAGCCACTTTTTCAATAAAAGCAGCCCTTGCAGCCAGATTTAACATTCAGACTCGAGAAGAGCGCCGGTCGCGCCTCCCACCCCCAGCCTCGCCCCCCACCCCCTGCCTCCCCGCACCACCAACGGCCTCAGCCACAGTTTCTCCACAGCCGGTGGGGCGAATGGTGTTCAAACCCTGTGCCAGTGTAGACGCTTTAAAGCAAATGGCCCAGGGGCACCTGGGTGGCTCCGTTGGTGAAGCCTCTGCCTTTGGCTCAGGTCATGACCTCGGGGTCCTGGGATCCAGTCCTCATCGGGCTCCCTGCTCAGCGGGGAGTCTGCTTCTCCCTCTGCTGCTCCCCCTGCTTGTGCTCGCTCGCTCTCTCTCTCAAATAAATAAAATCTTAAAAAATAAAATAAAATAAAGCAAATGGCCCCAATGCAGCTGCACTGTGCGCCCTCCCGTGCCCGCGCAGCCTCTCATCACAGCCCCTCACAACCACACGCCCTCCGGTGACTGCATCGTCCCGTGCCCGTGTGCCCTCCCGTGACCGCGTGCCCTCCCATGACCGCGCAGCCTCACATGGCGGCACAGACTCTGGTCCCAGAGGGTCAGACCCGCCGCGATCTGGAGCTGCCCCGGAGGGCTTGGCGCAGCCGTGCTGTGATGCGCGCGCCAGGTCCCCACTGTCCTCACGCAGCTACAGGGTCCACCCTGCCCGGGAGCTGCCCCCTCCAGGCTGAGGGCGTGTGGGCACCCATAGGCCTCTGGCCCCAGGGGCCCCTGCAGGCCAGGCTTCCTGCCAGCTCCCCACTCCCCTCCCAAAGGATCGAGCACCGCGCTCCCCAGGGCCCGTCGGCAGCTCACGCAGCACACGGCTGGCCCCTGTTGGAGCGGAGGACGCTGAAGTTTGGGGTGTGCTGTCCCTTGCTCAAGGTCACAGCAGGCTCCAGGTTGGGTCGCAAGGACACCACTCTCAGCTCCTCACAAGACTGTGCCTTTGCTTTTCCTGGAAAGCCCTCTGCCCCCATTTCCCACAGGCCTCTGAGGTCCCTTAAATCTCCCCACCTCCATCCCATAGCAAACCCCACCTGCTCACGTGCCCGCTTTCCCAGCATGGTCACTGAGCCCCACAAAGAAGTGCTGCCCAAGAGGGGCTGTGCCACAGGTCCTGCTGTCCCCGCAGTGTCGGTCCCACTCCAGGTGAGCTGGGGGCACAGGGGGCTGGAAGGGACCCACGCTGCCCGTGCTCCTTCCTACCACCGCTGTGGGCAGAAGGCTTGCCCGGTGTGGGCTCAGCTGAGTCCAACCTCTGCCCAATTTCCTGGCTGAGATAAGAGCCAGCCTCCAGGGACAAGTCATTCTTCTCCAAATGAGCCCTAGTCCCACATCCTCATGCAGAGGGGACACTTTGCTCAGGGGTGACAGGCCCGTTCCGAGATAAGTTGCCAAAAGGGAATAAAAGCAAGTTGCATGACTCTTGTTCATCGTGCCAAGCTCTGGCCCTCGTCCTGCTGCCCCTGAAGGTTGAGGACACGAGCACGTGTGGGCAGGTGCAGGGGTGGGGGCTGCTGAGCACCCCGGGTATGCTTGGGGCACAGCCCGCAGGAGCTCCAGTAAAGGGACAGGCCTCACAGGGACCTTTCCAATAACCCTCCTGGGGCCACCATCTCACAAGAGAGACAGAGAGAGAGAAGGAGGGAGAGACAGGGAGGGAAGGAGGGAGAGACAGGGAGGGAAGGAGGGAGAGATAGGGAGGGAAGGAGGGAGAGACAGGGAGGGAAGGAGGGAGAGACAGAGAGAGAGAATGAGGGAGAGACAGGGAGAGAAGGAGGGAGAGACAGAGAAGGAGGGAGAGACAGAGAGGGAGGGAAGGAGGGAGAGACAGGGAAGGAGGGAGAGACAGAGAGAGAAGGAGGGAGAGACAGAAAGGGAAGGAGGGAGAGACAGAGAGAGAGAAGGAGGGAGAGACAAGGAGGGAAGGAGGGAGAGACAGAGAGAGAGAATGAGGGAGAGACAGGGAGAGAAGGAGGGAGAGACAGAGAGGGAAGGAGGGAGAGACAGGGAAGGAGGGAGAGACAGAGAGAGAAGGAGGGAGAGACAGAAAGGGAAGGAGGGAGAGACAGAGAGAGAGAAGGAGGGAGAGACAAGGAGGGAAGGAGGGAGAGACAGAGAGAGAGAATGAGGGAGAGACAGGGAGAGAAGGAGGGAGAGACAGAGAGGGAAGGAGGGAGAGACAGAGAGAGAGAAGGAGGGAGAGAGAGGGAGGGAAGGAGGGAGGGGGTAGAGACACACACAGAGACAGAGAGAGGAAGAGGAGGAGAGGAAGGGGGGCACCTGGGTGGCACAGCGGTTAAGCGTCTGCCTTCGGCTCAGGGCGTGATCCCGGCGTTGCGAGATCGAGCCCCACATCAGGCTCCTCCGCTATGAGCCTGCTTCTTCCTCTCCCACTCCCCCTGCTTGTGTTCCCTCTCTCGCTGGCTGTCTCTATCTCTGTCGAATAAATAAATAAAAATATTAAAAAAAAAAAAAAAGAGGAGGAGAGGAAGGGGGAGAGGAGGGGAAGGAGGGGTCTGGGGCAGCAGGAACACGCTCTCTTGTTCCGGAACCTTCTGCCTGTGTTTGAAGCCGGCTTGGCTCTTCCATGAGACAATAAACTTGCCAGGGTTGGGCTGATAACGGAGATCTGGGTGGAAGCGTGCCTGTGGCCATGTTCGTGGCCGGAGGTCACAGGGTCGGGAGACTCTTAGCACCAGCGGGGCCCACACCGGAGGAGCCGAGACTTCCGTTGTCCCCTGGCTGTTTCCAGCAGGGCTGTCCCTCCCAACACCAACCCTGCAGATCTTCACTCCTCAAACAACCCTATGCCCCCCACGTTTCCAGTTCGGGCAGGGGAGTGATGCCAGGGATTGTGGCAGTTTCCAGAATTTACTCCAGAGCTTTCCAAGGAGAGAGATTAGGCAAAACACTCAGGGGTAGCAACAGCTACTCCACGCACGCTCTCGCCAAGGGCCGATGCCCGCCAGGTCCGAGCCCTCGGCAAGGAAGAGCCTGCTGCCAGCCTCGTGGCCGGGGGTGAGGCCCCGGGACCGGAAGCCAGGCTGTCCTGGAGCTCCCGTCCCCCACGCCGCGTCCCTCTCTGCACCTGCCTGCACCCCTACTCTGCGCGTGGGCCGTGCTCCCTAGCGGCCCCTCCTCGCGCTGCCGGCCCCTCGGCAGTGCACCTGCGCCATCCCAGGGAGGACCTCACAGGGAGGACTTGAGCCAGCAGCCCTCGGCTAGTCACGACGGTGATTATTAGCATTGTCGTTATTAATTATTAATACACCAATACAATTAATACGGTGCGGCATGAATAATTCATGTCCGTGCTCCAGTCTGTGGAGGGCACGTTAGAAGCTCGCAGGCCTGTTTTCAGATCCGGGAGTCCCCAAATATATGGAGTCTCTGCGTTAACACCCTCCTTCCCAGTTGTGCCAGGAACCATTAGCAAGCAAGCATTTTAATTAACTCGCGCAGACTCAAATTAATGGCCCTCATCTTCCAGCTCAAGGGTCCCTGTCCGCCTCTGGCTGGAGGCTTGTTCCTGGGCTCAGGGACACAGGCAGGGGAGCCGGCCCTGCTCTCCACCCTGCCTGCCACCAGCCCGGGGCGCACAGGGGGCTGGCCCGGAGGGTGGGGGCGGGGAGCTGTCCTCCATCGGGTCCTGGAAAGGCACCCACGGTGGCCGCATTGTCACTGCTGTGTCTCATCCCACACTGAGCTCACGTCCCCCACCTGTCCTTCCTGGACAGGTTCTGCACAGGCGCAGGGGGCAAATCTCACACCCGGCGTCCTCGGCGGACTGGCCAGCACTGCAACTGGTCTCCAGCCTTCCCGTCCCCGAGCAGGCTCCCCACGCCGGGAGCTCCTGGTCCAGGGGCGGGAGGACTCCCCATGCGGGGCTGATAGGACATGTGACCCACAAACGCAGTGCTGTTTTTATGGCTGTGTTATTGTCGTGTTATTATCATTACAGATGGGGTTGATTAGAAGCTGTGCCGAACTCAGAGCTGGCACGACCTTCGCCGACAGTGGCTGGAAGGTCAACGCCGTGGACCGGGGCAGAGTCCACTCGGGATGGCTGGAGTGGACCCTGATTTCCCCGCCACGGCTCATCTCTCCCCGTGGGACAGGGGTCCAGCCACGGCTACCGAGCTGGACGAGGTAGGTGGTGGGTCGAAGTCCCCTAGCCTCCATGGCTTGCTTTGGCTCTCGGGCTCCCGTGAGGAAGAGCGACCCCTGCGACCTGAGCACAACAGCGGCATACACCCACTCCTCGAACAATTTTGTCATCCTCCGTTCAAGGAGCTGACTCCCCGGCTGCGTGGGCAGCTGCACGAAGAGCCGGCCTTCCGGACGAGAACGGAGCCAGGGCCCCGGCGCCCCTCATCCAGTCCTGAGACACGGTCTGCTGTCCCTGTTCTTGGTTTGGGCAGAGGCCCGCCCGCCGGCCCCTCCACCTTTGCTGATGACTTCAGCGCACCCTTGGCTGAGCGCTACCCCCCCACACACACACCGAGAGGTCGGGGTGAGGGGCCCCCGGGCCTGGGCGCAGCAGCAGCAACCCAGGGAGCTTCAGAAGGAGCCCCCAGGGCCCTGGAGAGAGACCCCAGAATAAAGCAGGGCAGGTGGGCTTCCCCAGCCTCTGCCCACGCCCGCCCCCAACACCAGCAGGTGGGCAGGTGGGAAGAACAAGAGCCAACCCAACAGCGAGCGGCATGTGGAAGACACAGTTCTGCTCCTTTGGGGCGACGGTTGGCTATTGAGTTCATATTTTCATGCATGACGGGGGCACTTAGCAAAAAAGTGGGATTAGCAAATTCATAAACTCCGTCATTGGTGTCTCTTCAGGGACGCCTGTCCTAGGTTTAAAAGATGCAAATTATCCCATCCGCCATGTGTCCACAGGTTGGGGCTGGAAGACACAGACACTCTCCATCTAGAAATTTCTGTAGGATTCAGCCCTGCTTCCCTGCCTGCAATGAGAAATATGGCCCAGCTTTGCGTGGGTGAGACATGTCTTGTGATTCGTTGATTCGCATTTCAGTCCGGTTTTGAGTAGGGGGCACAGGTCTCCGGCCGTCTCCCAGTCAACCTGCTGACCAGGGAGGCCTGACTTACGCCTAGGAGCCGATGCCCGTGGAAGGCCCCCACCCACGTTCCCGCCCACCCTTCTTGGGAAGCACCCCATGTCATCAGACAGCGGCCCCACGTGTCGTGGGGGACACACAGCCTCGGGGCCTCAGAATGTCCAGCGAGGGGCCTCTCCCACAACGCGCACACATGGCTCTGGACGACGTACTCCCGTCTACTCAAATGAGCCCCTGGGGCTGCTCGAACGCCGCCCACCCTGGGCTCGGCTGCCTGGCGTCGACAAAGCGTGCTTCCTGCGGCTAGAACCCACGTAATCCTGGTGCTTCTATTTCTTCTTCGTTTTACAAATAAAGGACAGTCAAAGCAGCACGGTAAAGCAGCTAAGCCCCCACTACTCGTCAGGATGACAGAGCTGGGGAGCTGAGCCACGGGGCAGCCGCCAGCCCGCACGTCTGTACCACGTGTGGCCCAGGAAGGGGGCTCCCTGTGCAGGGCGGCCTTCGTCTCTGCCTGACCTGCACCCTTCTCTTGGTAAGAGGGTCCCAGGTTCTCGTAGGGGAGCCTGACTGATTCTGGAGGATGGCCCCCACCTCCTCAAGGGCTCATGTGACCCGGGCCCCTGCCCAAACTCTTAGAATGAGTTCCCTCCCCGCCTCTCTCTCTCTGGAGCTGCTGTTGCCATCCCGGTCAGAGGCATGAGCCCCGAGCTTCAGGGGCCACCTTTGACCCCACCTGCCGAGATCCTGTGCCAGAACGAAGCCAGCCCAGAGGAAAGGGGCTATGAGACTTCTGATCACACAGTTTGAGGTTCCGGATCCAGCCCGAGTGTCAGACCTCTCGGCCACGAGCCACTAATGTCCTTTCCCCGGCCAACACTGAGCCAGTCCGGACCCGTGAGCTATGGCAGGCCTGTCCCCGAGGCGGCCCTGCAGCCCAGCCTCTGTGCCCAATTCGCCCTGAGGTCGGCCCTGGCTCCCTCCCGCAGCAGCGTCTGCCCACAGGTGAGGGACTGTGGCCTGCAGTGAATGGAACCAGAGTACAGGGACACCCGTGTGCGTGCGTCGCAGGACAAGTCCGGGAAGGAAGATGCCTAGCAGAGCCGGCCATGTATGGAGGCGTTCCCTAAAATTTCTGGGGGACACTGGTCGAATCTTTGGTGACAGAATGTAGATGGGGGGGTGGAGACATGACCCTCAGGCTTCAGGGGCTGCAATCGAGTCCCATCGAGCTGGCAGAGCACGGGGGTGCTGAGCGGCTGTGGGCCCAGGGAGGGGAACGGGGCCCAGGGGCTTCCCTGGAAGAGGGGGGCTGCATCCTCAGGAGAGGGCTTGCCAAGGAGAGCCCACAAGCCCTGGCTTGACCACATCACTCTGAGCCTCACCCCCACTCACCGCCCCCACCCCAGGTGCCAGACCCTTGCACACACTTCCCCCGAGCTCCCCCCACCCTCCGGTCCGCCTCCCCCTGCCCACCCCGCCCACACGAGGCCGCCACCCCAGACTGTGATAGTGAATCGGGTCTGTGTGCTGGGGGGCGGGGGGTGTGCGTATCTGTGCATGTGCATGTGTGTGTGCCTGCAGGCGTGTGCACGCGTGTGGGCACGTGTGTCTGTGCACACAATTACTGCTGGGGGCCTGGACAGAACCAGACCGGCAGTGGGCAAGCAGAAGCACACTGGGGCCAAGCCGCACGGAACCACGCGAACGACTGTGAGAGTGGGGGCGCCTCCCCAGAGGGTATAGAGGCTGAACGCACACACCTCCTTCATCAGACGGCCACACGAGCTCTTCAGAGGCTGCCAAGACAGCAGCCCGGCCTCCCCCACCCACACAGGCCCACACCGTCCCCATGGCCGGGGATAAGCCACCTCGCTCACAGTCACTCACTGTCCACGGACGAAGGACTCGGGGCCGCCTACTGGGAGACCATTTGCCTATCGTCCAAGAAAGAAGAATTTCTTTCAAAGAACATTTTCTTTTCTTTACTAAACTGTAACGGGCATCCAGGGCCCCTTAGAAGAAAGAACTGTCCAGGGTAAGAGCTGGGACTGGGATTCCCATCGAAAAGTGCCAGGCCCTTGGCCGCTGAGCCAAGATACCTCCTGCAGCTCAGACGGCCAGAACCCCTGGACACAGACGTGGGGGGGGGGCAGGGAGCAGGACTGGGTCTCTTTCTCTCTGAGCTCCAGAGCCACGATCAGAAGAACTCTGGGCTGAGGTTGTGGGGTGCTTGGCCTTCTCAGGGTGGGTGTCACTGCTGCGGGCCCGGCCTCTGACTCCTGTCATTGTCCCCTCTTCAAGAGCTTCCGGGCTCACAGCTTCTACCCGGAAGGCCGAGTTCCCAACTGGCCCCAACCCTGACTCCTGCATAGGTTCTCAGAGGTCCTTCTGCGTTCGACAACATTCGCCAGCTTCCTCCACACGTGCGCCCAAGGGTAGTCTTGGCCGGGCACACAGGGCAAGGCACTGGGGGACAACCCCATCATGGGACCCCGCAGCCAAGTGCTAGGGACAAGAGCCACCATGAGGATGCATGGCGGGGGCCCCCTGGTCAGCGAGGCCTAAGGGGGGGAGGGTGCTGGGGCAGGAGGGACAGGGATGGCCCGGCCAACGGGCAAGGTGAGGCTGCAGGGGCTGCAGGAGGTCCAGGGGACCTGCACCCTGAGCTCCTGGGGAAAGCAGCGGGGTTCGGGGAGAACGAGGCCCCAGGCGGTCTCAGGAGAGGCCCCGGGAGGAGATTGTCATTAGCAGGAACCCACCACGGACGGGGGCGGTGTGATGAGTGACCCGGGACGGGGCAGCAGGGAGGTACACAGAGTTGCTGATGACAAGGAAGAGGGGAAAGACTGGCCCCTGCAGGTCCTCCCAGCTCAGGGGCCAGGGTCAGATGTGCAGCGGGCTGCAATGGGCATCGTGTGTGAGCTTAGGCCGCTCAGACCCTCTCCCCAGTGCGGAGCTCCCACTCCCTGTCTGACCGCCCCCCACCGCTCCCCTAAAGCCTTGCCCAAGGCAAGATACTCAGGCCTCCGCAAAGTCGAACGCTCTGCACAGCTGGAAACCGTGGGCAGGACCCAAGGTGGTGACTACCGTCGTGGTCAAAGCTCAGCCTAGACAAGGACCCCCCTGTGGAAGAGTCCAGCCCAGGACCCACGGCCCTGCATGCCCATCGCCCGCCCAGCTGGGCCGGGACAGCCGTGTGACCACAGGTGCACCCCTCAGCTTCCCTGATGTCCAGGTGCTCAGCTGGAGGCCGTGCCCAGCCCCGGGGGACACAGACCCCAGGACCTGAGGAGCAAACAGAGTGTGAGGCTGGGAGTGTGGCCCCCCAGGATGAGCTCGTGCCCTGTGCCCTGCCCCACTTCCTAGGCCCGTGGGGTGGCCTTTGCCCAGTTGGGGTCTGGTTCCTGGTAGACACCTGCTCCAGAAATTGGCCCCCTCTTGTGGGCACGTGCAGACTGCCTAGGGACAGGGGTGATGAGACAGCCCCCCTGTAAATCTCCAGACCCAGACCCCAGCCAGGGCTCAGGACAGAGCCCCTGCACAGCACGGAGAACAGGGGCAACAGCCCTGGAGGCTCAGGCCCAGGCCCAGGCTCTGCCCCACCACCGGCCACTGGGTGCCCTCTTATCCGCTCATCTGCGGGTCGGGGGGGCTCTTCGTGTCCCCTCTCCCTCCTCTGAGAAAGCTGAAGCTTCTCTGTGGGTGAGGGCCTCCCCTTGTTCACTCACCAGGTGTCTGCTGACAGCGAGAACCAGGGGCAGAACCAGGGATCTCTAGAGCCTTCCAGCCCTTTCCGTACCCACTGTGCCAAGCAGATGTCTTTGTTGCTCCTTTCTGCATTCAGCTCAGCCCGGGGGCAGGGGTGCGGCGAACTGGGGCCCCAGGACCAAATCCCACATGGCTACAGTTATACTAGTTGCTAAGAATGGCTTTTATATTTTTAAATGATTAAATGATTGAGGGGAGAAAACTCTGAAAAAGAATCCTATTTCATGACGACTAAAAGTTGCACAGAATTCAGATTCCAGCATCCGGAGCCCACCGAAGCCCAGGGTTCATGTCCCACCGGTGGTGGCTCCCCGGGGCCACCCGGCCCTCTGCCAGCCCCTGTAAGGGTCACCTACTGCCCGCCCGGCACCGTCCGGCCTTGCCTGGGGTCTCAGTCGTCTGCCCCACGGCATCGGTGAGGTTCCCCGTGGTGAAGGAGGCAGAGTGGGCAGCTGGCCAGGGGAGGCAGGAGCCAGCAGCACCCCCGCTCTAGGGGGTCCGCTGAGATGGCCACAGTGGTCCACGTGCAGGTGGACACGGGGGCCATTGTTACACTGGGCCATACTCTCAGTGAGAGGGGAGAGCCGGGGCCAGGGGCGGGGTGCCGACAGCTCTGGCCGCCATGGGAGGTGGATGTGAACGTATCTAATTCATGGAAAAGAGAATTGAGCAACTTCTCGGGCGGCAGACTGTGGCGAGGACCTGCGTTTTCCTCTCCTGAGGACGAGAGGGTGTGTCCCAGAGTCCCCAGCGAGGTGCGGCACTTCACACTGGCCTGAGAGCTGCCTCGGGCAGGAACGAGCAGGAGCGTGGCTGAGGGACAGGGCGGCGGGAGGCAGGCCTCCCCCAAGTCCTCTGCGTGGGCAGGATTCCCAAAGTGGGTTCTTTGTGCAGGTGCCCAGGAGAGAGGCCCAGGCTCTGCCTCTCCTGTCTGTCCTGGGCCCACCGGGCAGGGCCCACAGCTGGCGGTCCCAGGCCCTGAGGCAGCTCAGGTGACCTCTGGATGTGCAGGCGCAGGGACCTGGCCGGCCGCATGCTGGGCCTCCCCCAGGGGCCACCAGACCCGCTGCTTAGGTCATCAGCCTCGCATGGACGCCTAGCACTGGGAAGGGCCTTCTGGGGCCAAGGTCACCTTCAAGGAGAAAGTGGAGCAAGGGCCGGGGAGGGGGTTCGCCTCCTTGGGAAGAGGCAGGACGCGGACCGTAGCCCCAGACCCCGGCCAGCACGGGCTCCAGGATACACTTCCCAGCCACACTCTGGTGTGGAAGCAAACGTGTGTTTTCACAGTGAGCCGGCGAGGGTTGTGGGGGGCGGGCAGCCGGAGCTCTGCCGCCACCCTCGCGGCCCCAGGGAGGGCACCTCTGAGGGCCCACGCTCGGGGGAGGGCAGGCGGGCCTCTGGGTCCCGGCTCAGGTGGGGTCGGCCAGGCAGGGTACCGGGTAGGGCAGGGAGTTCTCTTACTTGGAGCTGACCAGACTGCGCTGGGCCTGCTTGTGGCCGCTGCCGTGGCCTCCGAGTGGCCGCTGTGTCCTCCAGCCGTGGCCTCTGCGTGGCCGCCGTGGCCTCCAGCCTGGCTGACGGCGCGATCAATGCACAGCTACAGCTGGTTGAAGGGGACCAAATCCATTGAACAGTTGATTTGGTTCCATTTTACCAGCTTTAGCAAAGCATTTGGCTCCAGGATCCATGGGAAACAGCGGCGTGGATGATGGTGGATGTGATGTCCGGACGTGGCGGAGGTGCCCAGGCTCTGCCCCCACCTCCCCTGCAGGACCCGCCATGGCTGAACATGAGAGGGAAGTGCCAAGGTGGGGGCGGGGGTCCCACAGCAGCCACACGTGCTCTCACACACGCGGGGAGAACCTAGGCAAGGGTGCCCTTCCCTCTCACTGTTCCTCAGGCACCATGGGACCCGCCACCGGTCTCAGCCCCGGGGCACAGCCGGGACCATCGGGGCCCTGCCCTTAGGGGGCTAACAGCCCGTGGACAGAGACCCCTGTCCTTGCCCGGATCACATTCTCAGCGGGAGCTGAGGCAGGACAGGCCTGGGTTTAACCATGAGCCTGGCCCAGGAGGGGTAGGCGGGCTGGGACGCTGCAGGGGCTCTGGGTGGGCAGGGGCCGGAATTTTCCAGGGAAGCCCCCCTCATGTGGCTGTGAGAGGTGAAACAGGACAGGGAAGCCCACACAGCTGACCCCACCGGTGCCCGGGGCCCTGTCCCCCAGCCCTGTGGCCTGTCGGGGGTGCGAGGATAGTCCCCTTGGCTCCCGGGAACAGGCCCGCGGTCCGCGTGAGGACAGCACCGGGCCAGCCGAGGCCGCACAGACCTCATCACCGTCAGTGACTCTGACAGACCAAGTTCCTTTTTAGAAAATTAGTTTTCCTGCCAGCACCCAATTCATCAGCATCGATGACGAGGGGGGACAGCAGCTTCAGCGGTGCCAGGGACACAGCGTCCTGGCTGTGTGGACTTCCCTCTGAGCACAGACCGGCCCGACAGCAAGGGGTGACCGCACCTGCCCCCACCCCGCCGACTGGTCCGGGTCCTTCTCTCTCTGCCCCGCCTTCCTGGTGCTGCAGGGGAGACGCTCAGCCGGCCGGGCCAGACTGCACAGGGTCCAACCCACCCCCACAGCCCCTCCGGGTGCATCAGAGCCCAAGACCCCAAGACCTCACCCCCACCACCCCTGCCGCCACACCCCCCCTCCAAGTCATGAACTAGTTAGTGCCACGGGGTCCTTCCGCTGGGAGCAGCCCTGGACTTTCACCTTGAGACCAGCCCCCAAATTCTCCAGGAGCCTTGGGGGCCCGACCGTTCCAGCCTCTCATCCCATGACCCTCGGACAGCCCTGGCCCCTGACAGCCCTGGAGGATGGGGAGCTGGCCCGATCCCAACTCTGCCAACACCCTTTCCTTTTGGCTCCAGAGCACGCGGAAGAGGGGGCACCCCAAGGATTCCCAGAGCCGGCCCCTCCCATGCCCTCCAGGGAAGACGGTGTAGACGGAGCGACTGGGCCGGTGCTCAGCCTCACTGTGGACATTCTGATGAAGCGGGGGGCAGGACGAACCACCATGCGGCCACTGCCACAGGTGGACACTGTCACTCTGGGATCTGTCATTCCCAAGTCCAAGCACACGCCCCAACCCGCGGGGGCAGCCCAGCCCCCCCGACCGTGCTGCCTCTCCCCTTTGACACTCTCATGGCTCTTGGATGTCTGCCCCTGTGTCTCCAAGTCTTGGAGGAATTGCCCCAAAATAACAGACCTTAGCTTCCACGTGGACGTCTCTACTGCCCTGCGGGGGGCTGTCCCAGCGCGGCCCCCAGCTGTCAGTCCATCAGAGCGCCAGGCGGGGGCTCAAGCCCAGAGCCGCCACTTCATGCCCATGAGCAGTGGGAGCTTTGGCCCCCCGCCCACAAGCGCAGCACAGGAGAGAGAGAGAGAGAGGGTCACTCCCCAGCTCCAGGGCAGGGCCGTGGCCACAGAACCCAGCGGCGTGGGCGGCGTGGCCAGGCGGCCTTGGCCAGCTGTCGGCGCACGCGAATCGAAGCCCCACGTGCCAGGGGCTGCCATCCTGTGGTCCCGGGGGGGAGGGCACTGGGCATGGGTGCCTCCCCGTGGCCGACCCCCCGGGAGCGTGGAGGTCCAGCCGCCCACTCCCGCACCCACACACGGCCTTGTCTGGGGGAAGTTCTGGCAACGCTTTGCTGACTGACTAGCGCACGTGGCTACAGGTCTGAGGGTCTGTGGGGTCTGTCTGCAACACGGTCCCTCGGTGAGCAGTCCCTGTGTCTGACTCAGTTGCCTGGTGACTGTTATAACTCAATTTGGCAGATTTTCTGCATGCCCCCACCCCGGGCATCCTGGGGTCTCAGCCTCCATCAGGGGCTCCCGGCTTCCCCTCAAGCCCCAAAGCCTCCTGAACGGTCCATGGCTCTTGAATCCACACATCCAGGAGCCCCCAGCTTGGCTCAGCTCCCGCCACTCTCCTCCACCAAGAGGTCTCCAGAGCCCCCACAGCCCCTTCTCACCGCCACCTGCCATCGGGGCTTCTGACCCCAGGCCAGAAGGAAGCAGCCAGGGGCCGGGCCCAGAGGACAGCAGAGAAGCGGACTAGGCCAGGGCCGAGCCTTCACCATGACTTGCAAACACGTCACCAGGTCTGCATTTACGTGCGCGATCTCCCATCAGAAGGTAAGCTTGCCTGGGGCAGGGACTGCGTACCAGGCTGCAGGGCCCGGCAGAGAGACGGGCCCCGAGTCCTGGTGAATTAACCGTTTGCCAGCCCAGCAGGCCGTGTCTTCTTCAGGACCCTCTCCCCGGCCCCTGTGCCTGTCTCTCCACGGGCGCAAGACAGAGCAAGGCTGCAGCTAACACAGTCTGTACGTTTTACGAACCACACAATTAAACAGGTTTTAAAACATCTGCTGGTGGAACCATCCCGTCCAGGAAACTACACTCAGCATTTTTAAGCAGCAATGGATCCTAGATGTGGGGAATCACCGAGAAGACTCCCGCAGCCCTGTTAAAATCGATACAAAATTAAACGCTATGAGCGTGTGCGTATGTGTCCAATCAGTTCTAATCGGAGCAAACCACGATGCAGGTGAAAGCTCGGTGTGTTCGCCCGGACTTGTGGCCAGCCTCGCCGGAAAGGTCCCCGTGGGGCAGTGGCACCACTGACACCAGGGCCAGAGGGCTGTGGGCTGCTGGCACTGCCCCCAAAGTCTCCCCAGGGCCCAAGCAGCAGCGGCACCTCTTCCAGGAAGCCCGCCCGCATTTGATAAGGCCCTCGACTCAGAGTGAAGACACAGTAAGTGGCTGAAGCTCCCCAGGCAACCTGGGCCACACCAGGCTGCCCCGGTACCCTAAGCTGTCCCTAGGTCTGACCCACCAGTTGGGGGCATTTAGGAGGCTTCCTCAGTCTCTCTGAGCCTCAGTTTCCCCATGCGAGTGCCAGCCACACTGTCCATAGCTGTTGCCATCCTGTGCCCCCTCACCACTGCCAAGACCTTCCCAGCTCAGAGGGGGGCCCTGGCCCAGGACCCCAGGACATGGTGCTCACTTGGGGCAAAGCCCACCAGACTCCCCCAGAAGGAGGTGTCTGTGACCGAGTGCTTAGTGAAGAGGTGGCACCAAGTTTCCATCTTCTGTTCCAGGACAGCCACCAGCAGGGACACACGTGCAGCTCAGAGGTCACAGGCCAAGGCACAGACGGAGCTGCACCCCACCTGTCATCACGGAGATGGGGTGCCAGGACCGCGGGAGGGGCCTCCCACCCAGTGGGACAGCTCCCAGCCAAGGCAGCGCCCTGAACTCATATCTGGATGCCTCTTGTGTTTTTTACTATGAAGCTTTTAAAATTTAAACATCAGTAACCTAATATTTCTCCAGCAGCAACGTTACCTATTAGCACTCAAATTCACCACTAAATTAATTTTTAATTCCAGATTTTGGTTAATTATTAAAATAACCAGCAAAGAACTACAGTTAGCCCCAGGAGCACGAGCAGCCCCAGCCAGGGCTGTACCAAGGGAGCCTTCCCACGGCTTCTGTATGGGCCGCGGGGTCCTCACAGAGGAGTCTCCAGAGATCGCCACGGTTAAGACACAAAAGGAAACCCCACCCCCAAACATTTCTCATTCTTGCCGATGCTGACCCAGACCTGCTCAGCCCAGTCCCGTAACTTTTCTGTCTATTCAAAAAAATACATATTATTTCTCAACGCTGATAAAAGTTTAATACGGAGTTGCCTGGGTTTTTAATAAACTTGTCAACAAACGAGCAGGACAAATTGATGGGGCCCCTCCTAGAGATAAATTTCACGTCAGATAGACCCAAAGAGCAGGGGGACAGGGCGAGGGGGGAGGCAGGGCACGAGGGGGATGCACCATTGTTTTGCTGCTCTTTGCAGAAATGGTAAGATGGATTTTTGTGTCTTATCATCTCATAGATAGGGCCGGGGTAAAAGCTGGTATTATTTCAGGAAAGCAAGCTTCCTGACTAAGAACCAGATCAGAGAGCTCTGAGGTCAGGGGAGGGTGGCGGCTCGGGCCACATTCACAGCCAACATGCTCTGAGATAAGAGCGAGCCACTCGGCACCACAGCCCCTCCGTGGAGCCCCTGTGGCACCCCTTCCACCTGCAGAAATGGATCCCAGCAGCCGCCAGAGCTCAGACTCAGGGAGGGTTGCACCGCCGGGTCCGGTAAATGAGTGGGAGGGCGACACACCACTGTGCATATCTGTCCCTAAATTCTGCCAGTTCGGCAAGGCGTTCCAGCATGCGGAGACGTGGAAAGTGTAACTTCCTGTCTCCAGGCCGGGAGCGGCACCCGTGCTTTGAGGGGTACTGAGCAGGTCCTTTTATTCCCTCGCTCAAGGTCATCTGCTCCACCAGCCACAGCACGGTTTGAAACTCCACCATTAGAGATTCACTTCTTAGGCTAAAGATGGAGGGGAAGCAAGTTCCCCTGGGAGGCTGCTGGCTTACAAGCTCCAGGGCCTCGGGGTGTGTTGCCGTGTGCAGCGCAGGAGGCGATGGCCAGGGACAGACCAGGAGGCACAGAGGGAAGCTTAGCGACAGCGTCCATACTGCAGAGCCGAGCCTGCGGAAGCCAGGCCAGGCAGAGCCCTGCCCTACCACACACAGCCCCAGCCCGGGGTCGGGGTCCTGGCCCTCTTCACCCCTTCGGTGGGCGAAGGCCCTGCCGTGCCCTTGGAAATGGACGACAGGAGGTCTCCTGGTCCCGCCCGGACTTGGCGCCCATGAAGGGGGCGGGGAGGAGGGGACGGGGCTCCAAGCCCCGCCTGGCCTGTGCCCCTGTCACTGTGGCCACGACTGGGCACTGCAGTGGTGGGCGGGGTCCGAGGGGGCCGCCCCTGGGCCTCCCCCGGCCCTGAGTCATCTGAGTTCAGCCTCTCCAACAGGACAGCTGAGAATGTGCACTATTTATACCGGCCAAGACGGGCGGGCGGCCGCAGAGACACACAGCCTGGGCGCCATATGTGGGCATGACGGACGGCAGGCAGGCCTGCCAGGGGGACAAGGACCCAAGACAGTGCGTCTGTCCTGGGTGTCCTTCAGCCTCCAGCCGTCCCCACCGAGCCCCCTCCTCCCCTATCCCCCATGACAGGTTCCCGGACAGCTGCCATCCCCCCTGCTGTTAAAAATACTCTAGTCCCAGAACCTCCTGTCCTGCACTGTCCTCTATGCCCCAAGCTAGACATTTGACCCCATGGGGACGACCCCAGACTCTCAACCACCAGATCCTTTGGGGGTCCACTCCCCTGGATGGGGAAAATCCAGTGACCTTGCCACCCGACACTGGTGCAGTGAGGCCTTCTTTCCTTTGTCCTCCCCCCAGGCCGGACTCGGGGGCCTGGGAGGCGCCTCCGTGCCCACTGCCCCAGCCCCGTCACACATGCCCCATCAGAACCACCCCCCCGCCCCAGCACAGGGAGCCAACCTGGGCCTCTGAAAACCTAGGTGGATGGCACTGATTTCCAACGCCCCAGGGAGCAGGAGACTATGCCCCACCACTCTGCGGGACCGTCGCCCTGAGTCTCTGCACCCGGCTGTCAGAGACGGCCCTCCCGCCCCTGCCCTTGAGATGCGCAGCCCCGCGTGCCGCCCGCGCAGCACCCCGGCAGCTCTGCAGCAGGCTGTACTGTTCCGCCGCTGCAGCTGCAGCCCCTCCCCGCGGGGCGGGCCGGGCCTTCCCACGGTCAGAGCCAGCGGTAAAGGCAGTCCCCCCTGGGTACCCAGGAGTACAGCCCAGGAGTGGCCCCAAACTCTGGCCAGCTAGCTCCTGGGCCTTGCAGGGCCCGTTGAGAAAGTCCCAGAGCGGGATGCAGGTGGGAGCAGACCGCGGGAGCCCCTGGGGGCCGCTGGCACGGTGCCTGGGACCCCTTCTCTTCCCGAAAGTCACGCCAGCCTCTTCCCATCTGAGGCTGGCTGCTGATGGGCCAAGGGCAGTGGGCGAGGCCAGGGTCCCCCAGAAAGCCACACGCTCTGGTCCCGAGCCCCCTGTCCTGGCAGCAGTGACCCCAGGCCTGTACACCCTAAGGAGCGGTGGGCGTCAAAGGCTGGGAGCAGAGCAGCCGTAAGCGGAGGCCCTCTGCAATGGGACGTGCGGCCCGCCAGCGAGGCTGAGTCAGCACAAAGCTGCTCTGACAGACGCCCAGCGGTTACCCTTTATGCTAAGGCGGCGCAATTAATGCAATCGCGCTGGCCCCGCCCCCTCCGCTGGCCCCGCCCCCAAGCCATCCAGGTTCCATCTTCCCCGGCGATGCCCTGGCCCTAAAGATTGCTGAGGTCCTCCCGTGCTCATTTAGGCCATGGGGGGTTTGGGATTTGCAAGCCAAGCACCGCTCACTTTGATTGACAGGCTGTGGCAGCTAAGCCATCATCCTGGGGGGCAGCCTGACCCTGCAAGTCGCTCCTCAGTTCTCACGTGAGAGAGTTTTCTGAGAGTTTCCCAGTGCCCCCCCCCACACGCTTTCAGCAACCCCCCTTTGGAAACCTTGCGCAGGAAGATGCTCTCTTGCCCGTGAAGAGCCCACCACCCAGCCCCCGTCTTTGGAAGCAGGTGCGCCTGGCTACCGACATCCAAGACAGTTTGCGGTCGAGGCAGACACACGGACCCGGCACGACGGGGCTGCCCCCACCCTCCCGACCCCCTCGCACGGCACGGGGCTGGATTTGGTGAGCCGTCGCCTGGAGGAGTCGAGCTAATCTGACGCACTGAAATTAGGAATGCTGTGGTCCTTGGGCCACCATTTCCACCTGCACAACCTGGGCCTGCCGTCCGACTGCAAACGTGTCCCAAGTGCTCCGGGAAACCTGGGGTCGTCCCCGCTCCAAGAGCTCAGAGAAAGGGGCACAGCCGCCCCTCCCAGACTTGATGTCTCCCCACAGCCTCAGAAAAACCACCTGGGTCCCCAAGTTGGCCAGCAAGCCCTAAGAGGGTGGGGCTTTGACCCCCCTGCCCTGGGCACACCCGGACCCCTGCTCCTCTGCAAGAGTCCTGGAGCCCCCACGGCCGCCTCTCAGGGCGGCAGGCCCTCCAGGGAAGGCCCTCTGGGCAGAGCACACACGTCCCACTGGCCTCTCCTCTCCCCACAGAAAGGACCAACGACCCAACTCAGAAGCCGCGCTGGCTCTGGGTCCCCCCTGGCCCCCCCCCGAAGCCAAGAGCAGGAGGTTCTTGTATAGAAAATTCCAGCCGCCCCCGGGGCTCCCATGGGGAGGCGTCCAAGTGGTGCCCGTTCTCAGTTCGGCCAATCAAGAGACGGGTGGCAATTTACAGCTCTCTCCCTGCGAACTCCCTCGCCCTACTGCTCAGTCAAACCTGATTCCCAAACACTAATGCTTTTGTCTGAACACCACGCCCTGCAGTGAAGCCGGAACGTACACCGCGACGCATCTAGGGGAAGTGCTGCGCCTGCGGCCAGCCCTGGCGGCCATGCGTCCTGCTACTTCCCTCCCTGGGGCCGGAGCTGGGAGCACTGGGCAAAAATGACCTTCCCAGGGACACTGGGCACGGACCCCTCTGGGCCCAGTGGCCGGAAGGAAGGCAGTGCCCAGAGACCATCCTACCTCCCAGTTATGTGTGTCATTGGAGCAACCCTCAACTACAGTCAACTCCCTGGGAGCTGGGAGCCGCAGGCGAGCTTGGAACTGCCCGTGTCTGCCTGTCCCCAGGCTCTTTGGCGGGACCTCAGTGGCTCAGGGAACCTGTCTGCCCCCAGAACCAATGCTTCCAGCAGCTGGAGGAGGCGGCCTACTTGCCTGCCCCTCCCTGACCAACCCCTGACACGAGAGCAGCATTCCTGGCAAAGGTCAGGGTGTGGGAGGGGCTGGGGCACCTGCCATGGGCCCAGGGCAGCAGTGCCAAGGACACCCAGAAAAGCAGAGATGACACACGCGTTGGAAAAATAGCCCTGAGCCTGAGGAGGACGTGCCCTGGGCAGACACGCTGGCCTCACCCCCATGCCAAGGGCCAGAAACTGGCCGAGATGCCCCTGGAGCCACCCCCAGAGCCCTGCGCCCTCTGCCTCACTGGAGGAGGACCGGCATGGTGGAGACCGGCCCCACAGACCAGACAGAGCGTCGGCCTTCCTTTCGTGGTCCATCATGGTCCAGCTGTGGGGCCCACGGGACGCACCCCAGCCTCTTCTCCTGGCCAGGACCTGGATGGTGGCACAGCATGCAGAAAGCGTCCAGGCTCCTACATGTGGCTGTCACGCTAAGCAGGCCAGGGAGACCTCGCCAGCCTTCACAGCAAACTCAGACAACAGCAGCGTGGGGCTCAGGCTGGCGTGGGGGTGGGGGGCAGGACCAGGGGGGGACCCAGGCTCAGGGCCGGCCACCCTCAGCCCCTGTGGTCTCCATCGGGGCGCCCTCGGGGTCCGGGGCAGGTGTTTCAGAGGCTGGAGTGGGGGCCTGGGGCTGCAGGTGCCTCTGACCCTGCTGGGGCCCTACACCTGACCCCAGAGGCCAAGCCGCACGGCGCCCTCGCCTCCGCCTCACCGTGCAGCCCCTGGAGCCAGGGAGGTGTGTCTTCCTCGAGGAGCATCCCCACGTGGCTGCAGGAGCCCCTTCCCTCCTTCCTCTCCTTGCCGGACCTGGCTCCCTGACCTCTGGGAACAGGCTGCTGTCCTTGTGTCTGTGAGCAGCTCTCTGCCCTGCCGCGCAAACAGCCCTTTCTACTGGCGAATGACCCCTTTGAGGGCGTCTGGAAGTGAGGACCCAGAGCCACAGGCACCCTCCATTTCCGAGCCCAGGCCCCCAGCCCGGGCCCTCCCAGCCCCCGCACTGGACCCCACGCCTGCCACGGGGCCACCTTCCCTCTGCCGCAGTCAGCACGTTGAATATTTAATGTCTGATGAACGCCTCCACCTGCTGACACAGGCAAAGTGACAGAACAATGCTGGTAGGGGACAGGGCCGTCCACGGACGCCCAGGCAGCCTGCCACGGAGGCCTCGCCCCGGCCACCGCCGCCTGCCCGGCTGTCTGCCTGTCTGTCTGTCCGCTGGGCGACCCCGCGGGTGAGAGTTCCCCACCTGAAATACATACTTCTTTACATTCCATAGCTCCGCACGTCCATATGGGCATATAAAGAAGTATGTTCCCCAAGCGGGTAGTTCAGCCTGGACTGCTCCTCGGGCTCAGGGAAGGGGCCCCACCGAGGCCGTGGGACTCCCCCCGGATGCACACCCCGGAGCCCTCCCTGGGCATGGGGAAGCCCACCGCGTCCTCCAGCTCTGCCCCTGCCCGCCTGACCTCAGCACCCCTCTGTCCCGCTCTCTGGCTCCCAGGCACACACATGCACGTCGTCAGGAAGGGCAGAAGCGGACGGCCCGCTCCACCATCTCAAGAATCCCTTCCTTCACCCCACAGTTATCTGGTTTTGCGTCAGTGGAACAAGAAAAGCAAGGACCCAGGCTGCCACCTCCCACCCTCACCCTGGAGAAGGATGTGCCATTTCCTCTTAGAGACGTGCCGAGCCTCAGCCAGCACCCTCCCTCTCCATCTGGGCACCTTGTCCCAGCCAAGTGCACAGGGAGGCCGGAGTGAAGACACCGCAGCTCGGAAGGACCCCACCGTCAGTGATCAGGGAGCAGGGTGGCCTGAGCCCACGGGGAGCCCAGCACCACGCGCTGTTAAGCCCACACGGGAGCGCCAGGAGACCCGAGGAGCGGACAGGCCTTACCTGGACAGCTGGCAGCTTCCTGGGCAGGTCCCTGGTGGTTCTGCCTCCCAGGGCCAGAGCCCTCGTGGGCAGGGCTCTGTCGTGCCTCTGTCTTTGAAGACACACGTGACAAGGACAGTTGAGGGTGGACCCTGCATCTCCAGAGGGCGGCTGGGAGCTGCTGGGAGATGGTCCTTGCCTCTGCCAGCCCCTTCTGCTGCTGGGCCTGGCCGGGTGGGGGACTAGACCTGGCTCCTGCTTCCCCTCTCTGGCCACCTCCTTCCCCTCCAGCTCCTTCCCTCCCTTCTTTGCCCTCTCCCTCCCCTCTGCACTCCTCACATGTCACCCCTCTGCCATGGCCACCTGAAAAGATGCTCGCACCAGCAGGCGGCTCCCACAGGCACCCAGGGGCCACCCAGCACCGCCACCCGCCCAGCGACACAGCCCAGGCACACCTGGCTCTCCGTGGCCCACGTCCGGCCTCCACCCAGCCTCCACATGGCCTCCACCCAGCCTGATCAATACCAATTTACAGGCAAACGCAGGGGCCGCCTTCCTGTTGATGAATTTCCTGGTGCTCACCGGCTTCTAATGAACCCGTTAAAGAGGGTTAAGTAAACTTAGCAAGTGGCCGTCTAAGCACTTCGGAACACTTAATTGTATCAATACTGTTTTTCACTGCATTTCAGAATTTGCCTGTGATGGAGAGTAGCCCCTCTTCCCCACCAGCTTCTCCGGACACCCCGAATCCAGGAGTCGGAACCACGGAGAGTCTGACAGGGAGCAGTGTGGCCTCCGGGTCAGGTGCCTGCCATAGGAAGGCCGGCCACCCCCAGCCTGGGTCCAGGGGTGTCTGGAGCGCACGGGTGGAGGTATCGCTCTGGCCAGGGTGAGGCCCGCGGCTGAGCGGTGGGTCACTGAAGAAGGGCATCCTGTGTTGCTGGGCACCTGCAGAGGGGGACAGCAGGGGACACGCTCGCTGGGGATGGCAGCCGGGCTGGGCACAGACACAGGACCGGGCCCAGGGTCCTGCTGTGGCTGCACGAGGCCCCAGGCCTGCACAGACTCCCATCAGCAAGACAAGGCCTGGGGCGACCCTGCGCGCCCCTCCCCACCGGGCAGCCCACCTGTACTGCGCAGACAGGCCCGGGTGCCGCCATCCCCAGGGCAGGGCCGCGTCTCCGCAGAGCCTGCATCGTGTGGAGATAGCGAAGCAATTTCTCAAGTCCCTGGGCCGTGGCTGCTGCACAGGGCAAGGCCGGGCTAGAGTTTTCCGTGGGGGCGTGTGGTCTGGACTCCGAGAAGCACCCCGCCGGAAGGAAAGAGCCACTCTGCAGAAAGATCCTGAGGAGCGATGTCCCATTTCCGTGCAGCTGCGTTATTTATCACCTTCATGTAGCCGGAAGGAAAAGAGCAACCGGGATGCCCCCAGCCCCCCA